>NC_138047.1:34187473-34682701 GCF_964194185.1 Rhinolophus hipposideros
GTGACTTCATAAATTAGTATTAGATTTGTTCATTGATTTATACACATGAGAAATTGCAGGCAATTTTAGTTGAATGAGCACATTAAATGACAATATTTGCATAAGTTATTGTAAAAATATTATTTTAATTTCTGTGGTTTTCACATCTTTGTGCTTAAATGTCTAACATAAAATTTAGAGGTAAATTTATTTACATAGTTTGGAAGAAAATATGACTACAGCTTGATTTCACCTCCATGTATTTTCAAATAAATAAAAGTGTACTTCTTTGCTAAAATATTATGTTTACATAGAAATTAGAAATATTTACATTAAAAATAATCTTTGCCTGAATATTTGGAGATCCAATGAGTACTTCTTTGAAAGTCTGAAACTCTTTGACTGTTTATGATTTATGTTGTATCAGAAAAACATCATTTATCATGCTATTAAATAAAATCTAAATGCTTCGTTTGGTACATTTCATCTGCTACTTTGTTCCTATTTTTTAAAAAAATTAAAAGGCATCCAGATAATGCACAGAATAAAGTGTCAAATAAAACGCAGTGATCAATTATTGGTAATAACTCTTGGCAGGCAGGACTAAAATGACACTTTCTTATACTTTTAATATTTCTGTCATTTTCAAGGGTCGTATCCTAGCTTTAAAATCAAAGTAAAACAATATCACTAAACCTAGAGAACTTGTAATAACTTAATAAAAATAGATGTAATTAAACTTATAAAATTATAAAATTTATTAAAATAATAAAAAAATAGTTTGTGTCTTCAAAAATAACCAGTATTTGTATTTGTAAAAACGTTTTTTTCTTGGTGCTTGATTTTTTTTAATTAGTACAGAATTATATTTTCCAAATTTTGAATAATCCAGTAACATATAACAATTGTACTGTTACTTTAATTAATAGAAGGGAAAGTCGTAACCTGCAGTATTCCTCAACCTAGATTAGAAATAAATTTGATACTGAGGTTTTTCAACAGGGCTCACTGGAGTCTTAGTGAGTATCCATTTCATGGCCCCCCATTTCTGCTTCTGCTTTTACTTGTTCAACAGTGGTAGGTTTCACCCCTATCCTGACTGAGCTCTCCTATGGGGTAGACAGACCCAAGCAAATATTTTTGTGAAGCCCTTTGTATATATAAACAATTTGGTTTTAAAACATTTCACATCATGGCCTATATCCATGAAGATTTAGAATGATGGGAGGAAAAGCGTACTTACATACTTGCTTACTTTCCAATTATTACACATAAAAATTATTTATATTGTTTAGGCACCATTACTTTCTATTCATGACGTGGAGCTATCTTTTGATGTTCTTTATTTTCAAATGCAACCTTCCTGGCTAATTTCATATCTCCAACCACAAGAAAAAAAACATAGCAATACTGTTATTACTCAAAATGATATTTGTATTGAAACAATTGGGTCTTCGTGCTTCTGCAATTTCCCAATGCCATTTACTTAATGCTGATTACACCCTTACTCATAACGCTGCATTATTCATCCTCCATCATGTCACCCATGACTATGTGCATCTAATGACTCTCAAATCCAAGCTTTACCAATATTAGGCAGGAAAATGTAAATGATAATTCATTTTTCTGGTCATGTTAAATTTACTATTTGGAATGTAATACTATAAACATAAAATAGATTGTTCAACCGTGTTTTCTCTTGAACTCTTTAGGCCATAATCATTACATGCCTAAGACATGCTCTGTTGATGTTGACTGTCCCCATGTCTTCCACAACACATCATCAACAGGCATTCTTTACCTTTTATCTATCACCCCTCCTTACCCACTGATATGCAGACAGTCACCCCAACCATTCCATTGAGAAATCTGCTCCACAGAATTTGTAGGCTTTGGTGGAGGAATAAAGCCAATTCCGCAGGGGAAATGCACCCTACCTCACTTTCCTCCCACTATCAAATCTCCTTTCTACGTATCTATTGATCAACCCAACTAGAAGCCTGAGAACAAGGGAGCCCTGTTAATTCGGTGTATACACACACTATAATACTCATCTACCTCAGGACACAGACGAGGAAAAGTGGAAAAGTGCATCAAAAAGGGCAAATGGAAGATGTTCAACACAAACACCAATGTCTATTAAAGATATCATCTGTCATATCAGGGTCAATTTGCCGTTTATATTAGTAAATGCATGTGAATTTACCCATAATGACAGATGATATTTACCTGAATAATTCACTATTAAAATTTAAATTCTTTCTGATTGATATTTTAACATACTTTATACTATAATAATTTGTAAAGATGATGTAGTAACCGTTAGCTATACTGACAATGGCTACTTTTCAACTCAGTGAAGGGAAGGAAATAGACAAAAATTCTATGAGAATATAGATTAAAAAAAATTCTGATTTTATTGATTACTCAATCCATGTGCTCAGAAATACAAATAAGATGATAACAAATTTGGAAGAGTTTGGGAATATATATTTGGCTTGAAAACTAGCATATTACCCTTTTAATTTTTAAAGGTTTTTATTACTTTTTAATACAAGGAAACATGGCATGGTTACCAGATGTTCAATGTACAAAAAGCAATTTAAATACTTCTTAAGAATAAAAATCTAACAATAGTTGTCCTCTGTCTTCACTGAATGTAGAGATAGCAATATTTGTTTCACTGTATGTAGCTCTTTTCTCCATTTTTTTTTTCTCTATTTTTTTCTCTCTATTTTTGAGATCCACCTTTTCAAATGTCCACTGTGAAAAATGAGGCACTTCATAAGGAGGTCTAAATATTTGGGTTCCCATAACTAAAGGATTTCAAATGTTCTTGACCAATACATGAAAAAACATATTTTAATTCAGTATACATACACGTATACTTAAACTGAACAAGTTTTATAATCTGTACTTGTACTTACGTTCACTTTGTATTGCACTCTGAATTTTCTATTCTATGCTACTTTTTCTTTTACAAACACTTACAGCATTATGATGTACTGTTAGTTTGAAAAGCAGCTAAGGACCTAGGTTTGGAGAAACTTTGTTAGTGCAAAGGCTACCGACAGAAAGGAGTATATGAGGACTGACAATTAAGTTTGCGAACGCATCCTAGAAAAAGTGCTACATACCTCGTTGCTGAATATAACCATGGTCACCTTCGAAGTACTCCCCTTGGAACATTATGCACTGATGCCAGTGCCTAACCCACCCATCATAGCAATTTTGGAACTCTCTTTCTGGGATGACCGTCATAGCTGTTTTCGTATTACCCTTGATGTCCTGAATGTCATCAAAATGTCTTCCTTTCAATATTTCCTTTATCTTTGGGTAAAGAAAGAAGTCATTGGGGGCCAGATCAGGTGGGTAGGGAGGGTGTTCCAATACAGTTATTTGTCTACTGGCTAAAACCTCCCTCACAGACAGTGCAGTGTGAGCTGGTGCACTGTCATGGCAAAAGCCATAAATTACTGGCAAAAAGTTCAAGTCATCTAAATTTTTCATGCAGCCTTTTTGGCACTTCCAAATAGTAAACTTGGTTAACTGTTTGTCCACTTGGTACAAATTCATAATGAATAATCACTATGATATATATATAAAAAAAAAAGGTCAGCCAAATTGTTGTAACAAGTTCACAAACTTAATTATCAGACCTTGCAGATATCCTTTAAAACATTTATAAAGATTCATTTGTCCATGTCTCTGTATAGTCTCCTTCTCTCCACTACCCATTATCTGGGTACAAATTTTAATTATCATCGTCTTAAATATATAACAGTCTAATCTACTTGTTTTTTCTGCCTTTGATCTGGCCACTCCAATCCATTTTCATAAGCAGCAAATGAGATTTTTAGAAAATGGAAACCTATACATACATCCTATTCTACAATAGATCTTAATGGAATTCAGCTCTGGCTTCAATCCCTGCTACTACCCACATTCACCCTTTCTTTCAGCCACATCACCTATTTATAGTAGTCAGATAAGGCTATTAAAAATAAAATCCTTGATCTAAGCTTTGGATCAGGAAAAACAATGGGTGAGAAATCTACGGAAAGAACTGTTTGTGTACCTTGGGGTGGGTCTGAAATTATCTTGATCAGTAGTAGGAAGTCAGTAAAAAAGCTCTAAGTGAAACAGAAAAAAATTCAAAGAGAAACTAGGACATTGTAGAGGGTAACCTGGTACCCTCAAGAACAAATGAGAACATGCCCCTAACTCTAATGATACAGGTAATCTGCAGGTGCCCTTCAACCCAGAGGTGCAGATGTGTCTGGCCCAGGACTTGGAAAAGCTGAAGGCAGAGATCCGATAGCAGATAGAGGACCTGTGCGTCAATGTGCACACCAATGAGAAAGCCCATGGATCAGCAAAAATATGCCAGACTCTGGCAGTGTGCTGGGACTCGCACTCATCTTCTGTAAGTAATGGCTACTATTTCATTTGTACCTTTCAAATCTCACCTGACTCCCTTATGTCCGACCCTAACCATACAGGGAAGGTGATTCTACAAAATGTAGTTTCTGTTTAACTAAATTGCCACAGTACAAAACCACCACACTCTATATTTTCTCCCTTCTCTGTCTGGAGAGTCCCATTACCTTGATTCTACCACCTAATTGAGGTAACACCTTCTTCCCCACAGAGAATCCTTTTCTAAATCTACAATGTGTTTTAAATGTCTTTCCTCATAAATCTTGTAATATACTTTGCAAATATCTATTATAATATTTACTATATTTCATATTTATAAACTATCTACTTTTAGTACCTTAAATTTCACTCCCATAAACCTAGTATTAATACATAAAATTGCTCAAGAATGATTTGTTGAGGAAATAAATGAATAGCTTTTATCGCATTTTATCCTTTCTGTTGGTTTATTTATCTGCTGTTCCACTACACTGGGGGTACCAAAAAAATGTGTACACATGACTTGTATTCATCTTTTGTTATCGAATGTATATCGATAATGATATATATCGAATATTACAATTTTAATACAGGTTTTTCCTTTCTTAAAATGTGTATACATTTTTTCTGCACCCTCTGTATTATAATCTTCTTGAGAGAAGGGCTGAGTGGTTTATTGGTGTTTCTGTAGTCTCAGTATCTACCAAATGCCAGAAACATTTCATATGTTAAGTCAATTTTGTTCAGCAAATAATTTTATATGTGTCACTATCTTTCCTTGCAACAGTGGAAGACATTTTCCCTGATGGATTTGTACATTTTCCACATGTTCACACTGCTAATTGGTCACATAGTCAGAGGGCACCTGAAAAGTATTGGTCGACAACACTTCAGAAAGTTATATTAAAATTAATATGTGAATTATACATGACAATTCCGGATTCCTGATGTGTTCGTGGGTAGTTATGTTATGAATGGCACAAGGAATTTTAATGCATTTCTGATTTCACTTGTCAGAAAGCCAAGTCATTGATCATCTTATAATCACTACAATGAATGACTCTTACTCATGCATACAGGCAGTTACAATTGCTATCACAAAATATGATCAATCATTTAAGAATTAATTTCAGTTAAATATTCATAGATAAATTAGATCACTTTTACCATTTGGATATCTGTTTTGCCTCATCACTTTTATGGCTTCTCTTATCGTTTTGTGAGGCATATAAGCTTTCTGCCTACAAATTTGAATAAGTAAAACAGACCATTTTAGACACACTTACGTGTTCCCATCTTAGGGAGAAAAATCATTAAACTATTCACCAGTTGAATGCAATTTAACACCATGCATGTTTACTAGGCAACACATTTATTTAGTCTAATACACTCTGCTCTGATTTCTAACAACAGAAGCCGGCTGATTTTCACAGTCAATAACAATTTACAGATAAAAATCAATCCATTTTACTTGACTGGATTGCAAAACACCTTACAGATATTTATGTTTTCAATTGTTTTTTTCAAACACCTTTAAAATATTAATTGGATTTGTTTGTAAGCATTTTAAAGCCATTTTTCCCCCACTTAGCTCTGTTTCCAGGAATCTTTGTTCCTTCTTTGAATTTCTCATGCCCGTCCCATTTTGAATTTTTTTGTTTATACTTCTAAATCAAGAATCTTATTTAGAATCCTTTAAAGAGAGGCTGATATAATGTCCACTTCTGACTATGACATATTTCATTTTACAAGACCACTCTCCCTGTGAAAGCTGCACCATAAATGATGTGTGAAATACAAAAACAATAAAAATGTTGCTTGAAACAATTAGAGAATAACCTAGATAGTCAAGACTTGATTGACCAAATTCCAAAAGAACAAATATATCTTAAATAAGTTAAACAAGGCATTTGCTGATTCTTTAATGACGCAGAGCCCAAAAAATGAGCAAAAAGCAGTGGCTCAAAATATCTGTCAGTCCCCCAAGACTAGGAGACAAAAATTAAAGTTTTGGGCTATCAGTACAGATAGGAATTAGGGAACCCATGCATTCTACTCTACTTTTCTTCTCATTGTGCTCAAAGATTTGAACATGAATAAAAGGCAAGGTCAAGAAGCCAAGTATAAGGGAAAACTGAGAGGCCAGAAGCTCAAAAGTGCTCTTGGCAATATTTATTGGTTTGCTGAGGAGATAAAATTGTGAGTGCAGAGCCAACCTAGGAGAAAGGGTTCTAGACTTTCACTTGCAACCTCTGAAAGATGGTCTAAGAGTAAAAGCAAACTGGAAATAGATTAGACCGCAATGATTTAAAATCCCACCTCAAATCATTTACTCTCATATCGGTGCAAAGATAATCTGGTCCTAGATTGACTTCCAAAAGAAAATCCTTTCTAGGAGACGATTACATCATCTAGAGTTTTAACAATGCTTTCCTATGCAATGATCTAACTTTACCAAAGCATGCCTGAAGACAGGATCAAAAGAAAGATGGGAAAATAGACAATTAAAAAACACACACACACATATCCAGATATGGGGATTTTCAGATATGAACATTAAAATAATTTCAATTTATAAGTTTGAAAAAATAAAGAAAATATTGTGAATCTCACCAGAGTAGTAGAACATATGCACAGGTTCAAATGGAAATTCTAGCACTAAAAAGTGCAATGGCTAACATGACGAAATTAATAGACTTTGTTGATTAAACAGAACGGAAGATTATTGAACTGAAAAATAAGACCATAGAAAATATCCAGACCAAAGCATGAAAATTAAAGAAAAAAGAGGAGAAAAAACAGAAAAGAGTGTAATAGCTCCATGCAACTTAATGAAAAATCTAACGTGTTTTATTCTGATGTCCAAGAAGCAGAGAACAAGAATATGGAAGAAGCAATATTTAAAGAGACACTGTCTTGAATTTTTCATCACTGACTTAAGACATTGAGTGACAGAGTCAAGCTCTAGATAGAGGTTCATTTCAGAACTTTTCCAAGCATGTGCCATGATTCTTTGCAGCATCCTTTTGTGATGTTTGACATCAGCATGTCTGTAGTTCCTTTTTATCCCCCAGGATCTACTTTCCAATCATACGTACAGTATCAACACATTGATACTGTGCACAATTGTACATAAGAGAATCACGTCAGCACAACTGACCAACAATAATGTGGCTTCTTCTCATGGTGGACAAGAATAAATGCTTTGGGATAAAATATGACATCTCCTTTATGTAGCTAATTGTATAATAACCCACTGTGGCACAGAGGGAATAGAAAAATTGATTCCTATTAACCTATGATAGTAATTAGCTTTTATGCTTGAGAATAAGGATTTATAGCAGCCCTTAACAGCTCTCTGAAGAAAGTGGGAAAGAATCGTTAGAAGATCCATTATATTGGAGATTTACCCAGCAGCAGGACAAAACTTGATTCTGTGTATGTGTATGTGAGTGTGAAATGTATTATTTTTGCCCATATGTCTTTGTTCTATGTAATTGTACTGATTTGTACTCTTAAAAATAAAGAGAAAAATAGGTCACCTAATAACAGGTGTTGAGAATTTCCTTTATATATGAGTATCTTCAAATGTATTTTGTACTTAAATGTATTTTGTAATGGTTATCCTCATAAAATGCATTTTTCATGATTCTTCAATTAACGGATATATAATTTCTCCAACACTATTATTATGAGTTACTTGAGGACTTCCATCACATCTCTCTGTCAATACTTCTTTATCATTCCTTAGAAACTCAGTATGTACATCTTTTTTCAGAAATGCCTTTATATACGGTTCTCATCTTATTTGGCAGCCTAATTATGAAAGGTAATTTAAAGTTTCTGATTCTGTCTGAGTTTTGGCCTTGTTCTATTTGGCTTCTCAAGATGAGTAGATGCTAATAATCAAAGGTATTTGCTTGATAGTTTTGAAGAAAACAAGCAGCCCGCTCTCATGTACCCTTGTAATTCCCAGACATGTACCCTTAGCCAAGTACTTCAAATTGTGTTCTCCTGTCCCTGGTAATCTCTAACTGAGTCATAGGTTGGAAACGTGATCTCTGCAGGACTTCCTTGGCAGCAGTTATGTTCCGGTAGCAGTCTCCATCTGCGGCTAATCCCCACCAATAAGAGGTATGAGCTCAAGGGTAAGCGAAAGCTCTTTTAGAATCCACATAAAACATGCATGTAAGATTGTATTCTTCTTGTAAACTAGGTCTGTTTTTGCACATTATGAATTGCATTTGGCTTTTAATGTTCATTCTCTGACACAGTAGGATGAATGGTGCAACACCAACAAGTACATTGAAAATAAACCAACAAAAAATCTTCAATGCAGTGCCACACTTGTGGAGTTCCTGTCTAAAGTTAGCATTAGATTTTGGAAATAATATTAAAATACGTTTGGAGATTAGAGAAGATAAAAAGAATCAAACACTTCTTAACATTATTATGTGCTTCCTTGCAACATTGCATTTAAGGAAAAATACAAAGATTAATGTATTTTTCTCCCCTTCAAAGAACTTAGAATCTGATAGAGATACAACAGGTAATCACAATCTAGTTAGATATAGTGCGACAGTAGGGCTAAGCATACATCGTGCTGTGAAACATAGTAGGGACACATTGGGGATTCTGGAATGCCACAAATACATTTAATTCTATAGGATGGGTGGCAGATAAATAAATGAAGAAAAGTGACAGATAGTCCATGCAATGACACAGCTTAAGGAAGGCCAGAGGGATGGGAGCCCACCATTTGATAAAAATAAAAGAGTTAAGTAGAGTTCAAGATTTGACCATAGAAGAAGCTATATAAGTAGACCAGATTTAGACAAGTGCCCTGATATAATAATTAATATGGGTTTTACCTTATAGAGAAACTGTGGGTATAGCATGCTTAGATTTGTATTTGGGGAAGAATATTCAGTTGACAGTGAGAAAAAGATATACCCATATTCACATTCACACACACACACACACACACACACACACACACACACACACACACACACTACATAATTAGGCTCAGGTGACTAAGAAATGATAGAACAAGGATTAAAAATAATACATCTATCTTCTTGCATTTTATTTTGAACATTATTTTAACTCTGAAATAGTTTTAATTATTGTAATTAATGTTGCATGTGTGTTTTATCATCATTTGTAAATCAACTACACAATGATGGTCAGAATAAACTACCAATGTTTCTTGTAACTATAGTTATTTCAGGTTTTTGGCCCATAAAATAAATCAAAGTAGAAGTGTATGGGCAAGTATTTCAGTATCTTGAGGAGCTTATTAAGTTAGTGTTTCTAAGCATCTAGTAAAATTTTAAGACAAAAATTTTCGTCAGGACCTCCTTCCTTGAAAATTCAAAATTGCTTTTTAATTCTCATTATACCAGAGACATTTCTTTAAATGCTCTGTCCTCTGACTTTCATCAATCAAGCAAAGTTATGCTCTATCTCTAGTAGTAACACCATAATTTAAAAAACTTTATTTCCATTGGAAAAAAAAACATTAAAATATCATTTACATACATATTCTTTGCAGGCTGCTTTCATTTTCCTGTATTATGGATGTATCTCATAGCTATGTAGCAGAATTATGACATGATCTGCCTGAATGGAATTATGAGTTTAATATTATCTCATTTGTGCTTGGGAACAATTTGGATGCTCTTTTTTTTCTAAGCTTTATTCTTTGACAATGTAGTTTCTACAGTTTCCCAGCCACAGTAAATTTATCATTAACTGACAAGAGAATGACAGATTGCCATTTAGAGCATTAATTGTTATTTTTTCCAAGGAGAAATAATATGCGCAGAAGAGATAGCATGGTATTAAAAGTGGAAGGATCTGAACCAAAAATGGAATTCGTGGTAACATATCTTGGAAACTCACATGTCCATGATGATGAGGTGTCTAGGGACACAATTTCATCCCAGAAAGAATGTCATAATACCATTTTAGACTCCCAGTTCCTAGTCCCATGAAATATTCACAGGATTTTACAAAACAATGTGGTAATATGGAAATACATAATTAATAATTAATGAATAAAGTGTTCTAGAAATCACAACAACCCAAGTGTGTAAACATTATCTCCTTAGTGCACGTAAAAGCACGTAGATATGTATGCAGAGAACTGTCATTTATGACCCCAAAACAAAAATTCTGGGTTGGATTATTATTTGACTAACCACATCTTCATCTTAGATGTTGATGTCACGACAGAGAACTCTCTCTTTTTCCCAAAATTTGATCTCAGTGATAAAAAGTAATTTTCTCTGCATGCACCAGTTTAAATGTCACCTGAGGCAACTTTTCAGAATGGCCCATAGCTCGTAATGAACCATGAGACAACTGCCAGATGGTTCGAGGGTTTATTTATTACAAGACACAATCACAGTTTATTAACAAAAAAGAGTGAAAATAAAATCAAGTCGGCTTTAAAGTAAAAGATTAGATATATTAATGAAATAGAACACCAGAAAATTTTTATCCAGACTGTCACTTCTCTATACATTAATTTTGCACTCCAATTCCCAAAAGCTAATTAGGGAGTTCAGTGCCAGTGCCAACATTTCTTCTGGTTGGATGTTTTCAGTAGTGAACTGTAATGTTTCACTACATGCTGAATATCAGCCAATCATGAACTACCTTCAACATCATGAATGAGCATATGCCTTTATCCTTAAAGATATTAAGTACTGCGTAAAATTAGAGCAGCATGTGGAGAATACAAGCAAAGACATGTTTTGGTTATTTTTTTTTTTTCATCTCAAAAATCTGCTGCACCAAAGACTCATTCTTACTTAATTTCTAGAGCTCGGATTCTTGGCAGCTGTAACTTTTTGTCTCTCCAGTAGTAGAAAACTGACTAAGAATTGGAACAGGATTTTCCTCTAATAAACACAGAAGGGGTCTTCTTAGTCTCTGTAGTCTTCTCAGCATGCAGAAACTTTTTGTTTCTTGCACTTCCCCCCCATTGTTGTTTACACCTTCCCTCAATGGTCTAGAAGTATTCATATGTTAAAGAGCATTTATTTGCCACAAGAATGGAGACCATAAAAGAACATATGCTGTTAATGAGTTAGCACTAGATTGAATGCTTAGATTATGCCAAACCCAGTGGAGATGCTCATTAAATGTTAAAGATAATAGTAATGAGAACATCTAAAACAGATTTCTTTAAACTCTTGTGTGTTGAAAATTAAGATGATTTGATTTGCGAGAACACAGTCAATGTTTTTATAAGAAAAAGATCTTTTAATGGTTATGGTTTCAGGGGAAAAATAATCTTGAAAATCAAGAAACGCTTCAGAGAGTGTTTCGTTTCTCAACAAATATTTGCTAAGAACCTAGAGTGTGCCTGGTGTACACTTTCTAGAGTATGGAAGATGTAACAGTCATGGAGGGAATACAACGATAAATAAGAAGACATACTATATATCACATCTTGAGACAATAATCACTGTGAAGAAAAACAAACCCAGATAAGTTGATGAAGAATAGTGAAAAGGTGCTATTTCATAAAGAAATAATGAAGAAATGTCTTTTTGATGAAGTGACATTTAAGAGAGACCTAAAGGAAGTGAAGGGTGAAACTTGCAGATATTTGGAGGACTAAATTTCTAGCAACAAGTACAGAAGCTATTGGTGGTGGCCTGCGTGGCATGCTTAGGAAGCAGCCAAAAGGTCAATGTGACTTGAGTATGAAAAGGGAAGAGTGTACAGAGCAACTAGGGAGAGAGCATTGGTAATGTAAAAATTTTTTAATGTTATAATTGGTAAAGTATGAAGCCATTGAAGAAATCTGGGCTACGACGTCACTTGGTCTAAAAGGGATAACAGAGACTGCAGGGCAGGAAATTGACTAAGCATGGAGCAAAAGTTGCAGCAGAATATCAGTTTATAAAATATAATGGTTCAGGAAGAGGATGGATCAGAATACGGAAGTGGAAAGTTGAGAACTGGTCAGAGCCTGGATATATTCTGAAAGAAAAGACAGAAAAGACTTATTGCTGGATTGGATAACAGTGGTGGGAAATGGAAAGAATGTTAGATGAATCCAAGAGTTTGGGCTTGAACAGCAGGAAAACTGAAGTTATGAGAAGAGAAGCCAGAAAACACATATATCTTACTCATCACAAGATTTTTCATAAAAATTAGAGTTGTAAAAAGAATGTCTATCAGATATTTTGTTTATTTATTTATTTATTTATTTATAACAATGAGAAGCAAAAGCAAAAATGATTATTTTTGTTGTTGTTTTCTGAAAAGAGGGAATTTTCCTTTCAGAGATAAGTAACAGGGTTTAGTCATGAGTGGATGTCTCTGAGACGGGTCTCCATATTTGTTCCACATGAAATAAATTCTAGAGCCGACAGGATTTTTATCTCAAGTCCTGTGTTATAACCTGGAGGAATTCCAACCTTCTTAGAGAAGCCATAGATCCATCATAGCAATAACGTGGGAGAAGAGTGATTTTATTCGCGATTTTGAAATCCCAATTAGCCTAGTGTTATAAGGACAGTGAGTGTGGAAGGGCTTATTGGAGACTAGTGAGTAGGAAGAGGTCTCAAGTTTTTGGTGAAGAAGTTACATAGCTGGTAACTGCAATCAGAGTGGGACTGGGTGTTGGAAATCAAATTCATCTTAAGAGTGAAGCAATGGAGACTAATTTTAAAAATTGTAACAGAATATGAAAATGTTGTTAAACTATTTTCAGAATCTTCATTCTCACCAGAGCTCTACATAAATACAGACTGAACTAAAAAAAAAAAAAAAAAAAATAGGGACAACAATAAAGCAATTTCTTAATTGAATGAGAGCCCTGGGAGAACTACAAGACTGGCTTCTCTGTCAATGTCCCACTTGATAGCCTCAGCTCTAATAACTTCCCTTCCCCAGCAAATCATGTTATTTTGCATGCCTGCTGAACTGACTATTGCAGGGTCCACCCTAAAAGGTGACTTCCCATTTCAACCCTCCAACCAACACCTAATTTTTCTTGCACTGTACATCATGGCTCTTTATGTCTGCCTTAATTTTGACAGTTCTCTTGATGCGTCATATTTATTTTCTTAGGTGTCTGTTTTAATAAAATTTTCAAAGTGAGCTTCTATTATGGCGATGTTTTTACCAACAGCCGGGCTGTTAAGACTGACATCTTTTAAACTTATTTGGGGAGTTTTCTATCACTCTTACACTAGAGAAGAGATAATTTCGAAGCATAGTTAGCATACTCATGAAACCGTTTGTTCTACATACACTATAGCTTTATAGAAACAGATTTTAAATGACTGTTGCAAATCACCAAAATTTTTTCAGTAAAGGTAAGCATTCACTTCTTTTTCTGACTTGAAAACATTACAAAGAATTCACAGTTAATGTATATAACAGATGGTTCAATTAAGTCTGCAGAGTTCAGTGTATCTAGGGATAATTGTTCTTGAATAGCAAGGTAATGTGACTGAACTGCAATTTAGTATAACACATAAATAAAACATACCTGTAAAACTGCTCATAGCAATAGTTAATGTTTCCACTTGGAATAGAACACAACAGTTGTAAGTGTTCTGATAGTACCATTTGTCTCCTAACTCACTTAACATTGGCTTTTTGCAACTTCGGATCTTATTTCTGCAAACCAAACCAAGTTCCTGAACGAACACAAGTCGTTCACAACTTTCTAGTAAACAAATGAAATGAGGCAACCCACATCTAGACAAAAAGTATGTATGATGTCAGGTAGGTGCTAGACTTACCGGAGGGATCACCTTGTAAGTTACATAAATGTGTAACTACTGTGCTATATACCTGAAACTAATATAATATTGAATGTCAACTACAATTGAAAAATAAAAAAAATATTAATTAAAACTAAATAAGTAAATATTTTAAAAGATAGATGCAGAAGGCCAAGCAGCGGGGGTCATCTTATTGCCATCTTCATTGTAATAAACAGCAATGAAAGATTACTTTATGCTTATGTATTTCCTTTAATTGTTTTAGATACTCAAATGCAGCATGTACATAAAAACTCATTTTAAGATAGTGGTTTTTTGACAAAGATTAATATCAATCGAATCGCATAGCCAAGGTAATCTGTGACAGGACAACAGGCCTAGTGAATAACTAAAATTTTTGAGGTTTTAAGCTGCTTTCGGTGTGCTGTATT
This sequence comes from Rhinolophus hipposideros, assembly GCF_964194185.1. Classification (NCBI taxonomy): domain Eukaryota; kingdom Metazoa; phylum Chordata; class Mammalia; order Chiroptera; family Rhinolophidae; genus Rhinolophus; species Rhinolophus hipposideros. Next base: position 34,202,061 of record NC_138047.1, read on the forward strand.
GAATTTGAAACTTATAACAGTCCTGTGAGGTAGGATAGATATTGCCGTGTTTTATAAAGTTAATAAGAGTTAAATCTCAGAGAAGTCATCTACCTAATGTTACCCAGCACTCGATGGCAGATCAAACTTAAAAATATATAGATTTTCATTCCAAATTCAATGTTCTAAATTCCAGACTTCTCTGACTTCTCAAAATAATAATAAAAACAATTTCAAATGATAACATAAAATCACCTCACATTCCTCAGGAGTTTAGCTTAAGAGAATTTGTTGGGTTAATCGGTCTGGGAAGTGAAGTGAAGCATTAGCAGACGGGCATTAAGAGAAATATTGAAAACAGCAACAATGAGCAGAACATGTGAAAACAATAATGATGACGTGATCTTTAGAAGAAAGTAGAGTGTATCTTCTGAAAGTATTATGCTACATTTGGCAGGTTAATGATTTGAATTCATATGTCAGAAATCAACTTCACTCTTTCAGGTTCAAGGCTACAACTCATAGTCTCAGTCATCGGCCAAGTTTGAACTTTTGATCCTTCTATTGAAAGTGTGTTTTCAGTGTTCTTAAAGCAGGCAGTATAAGAACTGTGTGCAGTACAACAGGCAGAAACAAGAAATTAAACTTCCTGGGTTTCTTCCAATCCAGGCTCCTCTACTCAATAGTTGAGTAACTTTGGCCCAGTTACTTAAACAATGTTGCCTCTTTATTTTTTTCAACTATGGATTAAAAATGCTAATAACACCTACCTAATACAATTTCTGTGAACATTAAGAGAATACTTGTAAAGGTTAAGAACAATGTCTGGCACAGAACAATCAATAATAGCAGTTGTTGACTTTGTATGTGAAGCAGAAATATCAGGCTACAGTAGGGCAGCTAGCATAAGGACGTAGAGAATTTTTTTGTGCAAAAGAAAATAAAGAGATGCAGATGTGAATAGTGCAGGCTGTAAATAATAGTAGGAATGAATGAATGAGGTGACACGTGGATACCGGGACCATTAGAAGCTGAGGGAAAATAATTAAGGAAGCAGAATTCTTACCTAGTAGGCATATAGGAAATTCAGCCGAAGTGAAGAGTTAATTTAAGGGATATATTGTTTCATTCACATTTAGAGAACATTCTATGGGAGGGATTCTTAATGATAAAATATACGTGGTGTATGTGCACGCACACACATACACACACACTCACATCCCATTACCAAACGGAATTAAGGGTAAATAACTTTAATGTCCTTGGATTTAGGGTAAATCAGTTTAATGTCCTCGCTACCTGCACAGCTTCCTCAAGTACCTGCCCCTTTCTACAACTTCTCTTCTCAAATTCCAGTTGTTCTGTTTATTTTTTTTCTTTGAGTTATAATTTATCATGGTAACTAACCACATAGTAAAAACAATAAAATCAGGTTAATTTAAAGAAACTTCATCCCAGAATCAAACCGTAAAGTATTACCAAGACGTTCTAATTGTGAAATTCTAAATTAATTGTGTATATTGCAGATACATCTCCAAAAATAGAAATTGTCTTCTTTTAACATCAGCCCCTAATACAGGTGATGGCTAAAGAAGAATCTCGAAATATTGTACTTTTTAAAAAAAAATGTACTTGATAATTAATGTGAAAGATGTGAATCAAAGTCAGTGCTACCTATTCATTTGTAAGGACTACAATTTCAATTAATTGTCACTGCTATTCAGAAGATAATTTTTATAATTTAAAATGGCTACTATTTAGTCATAATAAAAATAGAAAATCTTCATTCAGATGAAATGCAAATTTGTTCAGTTATAATGACCCATAGAAAGGTTTTCAACTAAAGTATATTCTCATCACAGTAAAATATAATCCTTTACTCCCTCATTCACAGCATGCACATTTAAAAGCTCAACTCTGAATGAGACACCTCTTTTTCATTCTCTTCCACTCCATTTCTCTTCCGTCTGCATTTTGACCTCTAGATCTTAGAACTATGCAAGATATAGTGATTTCTTTGATCTAATTAACGTGTCTTGCAATTTATTTTTTTCTGTTTCCATTAGTTAAAATAGATTAATATACATAGATAGTAAGTTACAAAGCCCAGATCAATGCATTAAGATCTCTCAAGTCAAAGCAGGCATTTAATTCTTAATTTTGTTTAAATAATTATTTAAAGATTGGAAAAAAAGCATCTTGAGAGTTTATTCAGTCTATCTCTTCCATTTTAGGCAAAATTATTTTTAAAATAGGTGCTTGACAATTTTTTTCACTCCTAAGTAATCTCTAGAAAGGGACTTTACATTCTCTGTTGGCTTTTTATTCTAGTCTATAAAAATACACAATATTGTCTTTATCTCAGACTTAAATTTCTAATTCCATTTTATTTCTGCTTTGTCCTTGGAAGAGGTAGTTGAATGATTTTCCCTGCAAAATCTCATACTTTAAGTTCTTCTTCCAACTATTTTCTTTCCTTCTACTTCCCCTTTCATATCAACGTATTTCTATCTGTAATTTGTACAGATACTATGATAGGTTCTAATGATGTCCCAGTGCCGAAGATGAAAAAAAATCTGACTGACAGATATTTATTTAATCCCCAGCTACACCCAGTTTTTCCAGTGTAGAAAACATGTCTGATATTTCTTACAAACTGAAGACAGCTGGGTTCAATGAGATGGTACTAATTAAAATGCAAACTTTATAAAATATATTGATTAAATTCTTTGACTCCTTAGTTTTTTACATTCCTTTCCTTACATTTCCAACTATTAAAAACTTTGTGTCAAATTTAAATTTTAAAGCAAATATTAAAGAAATATTTTTTTGTGTGTGGCAACTAGCCTTAGTTTAAGATTCAGAAGTCAGAGTGAAAGAAAGACAATATTTGAGAACTGTTTTCATATTTATATGATAGAGATTTTCTTGTACACTTTTTTCTCTGTACTTCATTTTCTTTTATTCTCATATTCACTTGTAGAGCCATAATCACTCTTTTTCTCAATCCAGCCTAGTAGCCTTCCAAAGTTGTCATAGTCCCTTGAGAGATGAAGTTAATTGTGATACCGTTGTAAATTGTGAACTTCATAGTGTGGTCTAAATCTTTGCTATTCCACTTTTGAAAAAAATATTGTGTAAGGGCTCAGTATTGCAGTGATGGATATGATTAGTCCTTAGAATTTTTGGAAACCTGATTGTCTACATGAAATTTTGGGTGCAATTGAAGACAGGCCCTACGCAGGGAAAACTCAACTCAGAGAAACTTACAAAATGTTATAATGAATACCAAATATAGTAGCATTTGTCAGAGATGAGGAGAATCTCCCCTAACCTTTCTTTAGTTCTTACAGCTGAACTCCTAATAAAATAATAAAATTGACACAAAACCAGATTAACAAGAGAAAAACCAACTTAACGTGTGCAAAGGAGAATCACAACATGATGCTCAGGTCAAAAGATGAGGCTCAAAGAGACGATCAAACAAGATACCTGTTTATACTCATTAGACAAAGAAACAGTAAATTTGTGAGAAGTTGACAGGACAAAGAATGTTAGTGCTCATTAAAAAGAAATCTAAGCAAAGTCTGAGTATTTCTTAGTGAGGAATATAAACAAAGTTTGGGCTTAGGTAATAACTTAGCAAAAGCTTCACAAGGTTTGTTTATATAAGCTTTTGGACTCTAGACTCCTTTAACTCTTGTGATAAGGTGGTCTGTCAGCCCTCAGGAGCAAATTAGGGCATCTATCACGTGGGAGACTTATCTCCTCTTTAAGGGGGACAGAGAAGTCAGGATTTTCTTTTTGCATGGACTGTTTGCTAAGTAACTTTAATTCAAAATAATCAACATGACATTGTGGGATGTTTTTGGGCTGCCTGTTTTCGGCCCAGACACTTGCATATTTCATTAGTCCATTTTACATCCCACTAAAACTTCATAATTAAACAAACAAACAAACAAACAAACAAACCACAAAAACCTATGGGTCATAAGCAGAGGAAAACTTACCCTAGACGGTCAGATTGTTTTACTTATGTCTGCCCTTTGTCCAGCCTTATCTCAGATTCCATTTTAACTTCATAGCTTTTGACATTTTGCACTTTTAAGGATCCAAACATTAAAAAAAGGAACATACTGAGCTTTATTAAACATCTTGATATTCTACGCCAAGCCGTGAAAAATTATCTACATTTGTATAATTTTCATAGATTTATCAAATAGGCCAAGGTCTGGAAGTGTGTTATTTTTACAGAGGTCTTCTACTTAATTGGTTGGAAAGGAAAGTAACTATGACAGATATTTCAAAGTCATCCAGCCTTATGGATGATTTTGTGGGGAAGGGAGAAAGTTTGCCTTAGTTTTCAGATACCTGTATGAATAACACTAAGTAACTCAACAATCACGACTTCTAGGAGATTGCGTTTCTTAATCTTAAACTAGCACTGGCAGCTGATTTACTGAGGAAAAATAAAGGAAAGATGTGAAAAGATAAAAATATACATGGGCAAGTTATCCAAGTACTTTGTCTGTTGAAGCATTTACTAGAAATTGGTTTAAATAACATTTATTTATACTTCATATCATCCTAATATTTTTCCAAGAAATATTTACTTATGTATTTGTAAATTCTTTGAAACAAGGATGCTATAAATAGCGAGAGTGCCAAAAAAATGTACATAAGTGAACGCTTTGGTCAACGTTGCTCAAGCAGTAGTTCGCCGTAATCAGAAGTGTCTGGACACTGATGGTAACAACTTTGAGCACCTCTTATAATTGCAGAAGTCAAACATGACTTGTATTCATCTTTTGTTATAGGTATATATTGAGTATTACAATTTTAATACAGTTTCCCTTTCTTAAAATGTGTATACATTTTTTGGCACCCTCTGTGTTTAATTCAATTTTAAAGGATGAATGTCTAATAAATTGTTTATATAAGTAATGTATTACAAAGTAAATTTCATATTTCAGGACATTGTATTTTAAAATAAATACATAAAACATAAAATCATCCAACTTTTTTTTTTTTACTGGTTATCAGAAGAACAATTGTGAGACTTAAGGGTTTTATGTTTAGTATAGTAAGCACTCAATAAAATATGTGTAAAGTGATTTTAAAAAGTAGTGATTAAGCAAATATTCAAATTTTACATAGAATTTAATAAAATCTTCACATCTGCACTTACAGCTTTAAAATGATTTATGGATATACATTTTATCCTTCATATATGTTATCTCTCAAATTGTATTTCCTTAGAACTCTCCTTTAAGAAATAAATGACAGTACAAAATGTCTTTTTTACCGTAATTGGATACGAGGACTAGGGCATTTTGTTGAAGGTATTTCCTTAATGTGGATAATAATAACATCTTTGCATGCATACAATTTTTTGTATATTCGGTCTTACAAACATATTTTAAGATTAAAATAAAATTTAATTGTCAAATAAAATAAAATCTAAATTGCTTAGAAAACTCTGGATTTACAGCTGACTACCCAGCAGGTCATATATGAATTTCATATGCAGCTTTTTGAAGTTGTAAATTGAAGAAAACTAATTTGAATTGCTCAAGGAAAAACTGTTACTCTGTTTATGTTAAAAGCTATGAGCAAGACAACTTAATGGAAATTGGGTGCATTGCTATATTGCTTCAAGCTCCTTTAGTCACAAATCTGAAGAGATATTTAATTGTAAGTTCTAATAAGCATACCCACGTGACACAAGGAAACTATAACTTCTTAAAAGCTCATCCATATTAAGGAAATAAAGGGAAATAGAAAACAAAAGCAAGGAAGATATATCTTTATGGATTTTTCAAAAATATGACTATTTACCTTATAATTTATAAAATTGTGGATCTAATTAAATATTTTATGTGAAGGTACTAAAATGTTTAAATCACTGAACACTTTTTCTGTGGCAAAGCTAATTAACCAATTAATTAACAGTTGTATGTTATATCTCTCTATGGCTATAATAATGTTCCAATAATGTGAGCTGCCCTTACTGATAAATTGCAATTCTTCTGTCAAAGATAATGAAGAAGCACTAGCCAGAGGTGATAATCAGAAGCAAGAGCACTGTTAGATGACTCAGGAGAGTAGAAAAGATGCCTTAGGAAGGAAGCTACATCTTCAGAAGCTACAACTGGAGCCCAGTCCGGCCCTCTTGACGGCCCAAGATAGCAGCTCACTCTTCAAAAATGAGCATCTACTATTCAATGGAAGCAATTGAAGAGAAAGAAAAACTGGATTAGTTCTGATTTTTTAAAAATATTGCTACTCCTGATAATTAATGTTAATGTGTAACGTTCAAATTTAGTGTCTTGCTTAGCTAATACTCTAAGATTTAATAATAGTCGTGGTGAGTCTAGCACAGGAAGAGCATCCCTTGTAAACGAGAATGACTTGGACACTGCAGGCAAAGTGAATAATGCAAGGGAGTAATTTTAACGCCCAAGATAAATTGGTCCTGGCAGACAAAAATGAGTCAGCTTATGAAAGCAACAAAACAAACACAAAAACACAGCAATAAAACAAACCTCCATAAAAGCTAAAAATCCCCAGAGAAAGAAGCTGTTTGTGCAACTAACATGTTATCCCCAAGGCCTCCTTAGGAGAAACATGTGTTGTAAGAGAGGGGACGTTTAGTAAGAAAAGAAGGGACTGCACGTGGAGCTTGCATAGCCAAAAACTAGAGTGTTGTTTAACCATGACTGCTTGGATGAAACTAAATGGTTGCATTTTCATTAATCCATAACTTAGAGTAATTGTTTTCTTAGAGTGTCTAGATATGTCAAATATTATTATTTACTTTATTACACAAGTGACTTTTGATTCAACTCAATCCCTCCTCAACCCTTCAACTGAAAGAAATTTTGAGTGCATCCGTTTTTAAGCAGATAATCTTCAGGATTTTTGTGCTTTTCTGCTTCATTTTCTCCATGTTTACAGAGTCATTCTTTAAAGATTTCATGCAAAGGTGTTTCTTCTCGGTCTTGACATTCATCTGCCTTTGTGCATTCTGGGTTCCCATATTCACTGATACCACATTAGCATTCAGTTTTCAAATTTTCAACGTGCTCCTTATTTTCAACTTAAAAACACATCAAAATTAGTACGAAGCATACTGCATTCAAAATAGATCGTTTACAATATTCTACTTTTAAAATATAAATAACTTTAAAAAGAGGAAGTGTTTTACCTAGTTAAGACTTTTTACAAACTTACAAGTGATTTATTAGATTTTTTAACCCCAAACTTGGAGAAAAGTGCTGAAAAACCTGTGGGAGTTTCAGGCTGGTAAGACCTGCTTTTCTCTTTCCGTTCTATTTCCTACTGCATCACCCATGAATAAGCCACATGTACACAAACAGACAGCTTTCTAGAATCTTCAAACTATTTAATTTGGGTAAATAACCTGGAATGTATATTCTCTGTTTGACACTTTAGATTCTGTATGAATGGCAACATTTTTTCATATTACTAGAAGATCCTCTTTTGACACTAAAAAAAAATATGTTTGATGCCAAAAAAGAAACTGCACACTTTGTAAGCTATGGAAGAATATCCAGATGGTAAATGACCCTGCGTGTTTTTATCAGTAGACTGCTTTTCTTTCACTGGATGTCAATAACATGTACTTTGAGAATTCTAGGTATTAAGAGTGGGGAGAGGGCTGGGAAGGCAGACTGCCTGTGAGTAAGCACTAGAGGACTTTTTACCCAGTAAAGGATTTTTTGATTGTCCTCTCATAAATATTAAATGTCGCCTCACATTTGGACATGTACTGGACACAAATTAAAATCAACAGATTAAAATTGAATTGCATAAAAGACATCTAAAAAACATTTAGAAAAGTCCTTTTGCATATTTGCATTGCATTTAAGATGACAATGCAGAAATTCCTAAGGCAATATCAGTTTTATGTTTTTATCATCAACTACTTTAATTTCCAGTCTGCATTAAAAAAATTAATAGAGGATAATATTATGATAGTTTGGGAACAGTTTCCTGTCACATATTAGTGGCATAAACTTTTCCAACTATGGAAATGCCAATTATTTTCTCCATCGTCACATGACTTTCTTCCCTGGGTGTCTTCACATGGCCTTTTTATAAGAACACTAGTCATTGGATTTAGGGCTCACCCTAATCCAGTATGACCTCATCTTAGCAAATTTCATTTGCAAAGATTCTTATTACAAATAAGGTCATTTATGTGGACATAAATTTGGGGGAAACAGTATTTAATCCAGCAAACTCTCACACTACATGTTAAATTATACAAGGACAGAAATAGAGTAGGTTTTTGGTCATCATACTATTCCCATCTATGTAGATACTCAGTAAGTATACTGTAATGAATAAATACATTCCAACTTTATCTGATTATAAGTATGTTATTTGTGCAATAGTAAGTAGGCACAATATGAATTTTTCAGTATAGTAATTTCTTATTGATAAAAATTACTGACCAACTTAACACTAATTCTCTTGTCATATTGCAACTGGAACCAAACAGGGAGGAGGGAGACAAAAACAAACTTTTTTTCTTTTTTTCTAAAAGGGGAAAGGTAATGAGCTTGCCTAGGCCCCCTAGAACCACAACTTTCTTAACTAATATTTTAACCAGATTGAGAGACTATTAACAATTACTGTCTATGAAGTAGACAACATAGAGACATCTCTCTCTCCACCTATGCGAGACTACAATGAGAGAGATATTTCTGCAACTCAGAAAGAGTGTTCTCACCAGACTCTGGATCTACTCGCACCTTGGTCTTGCACTTATCAGCATCTGGAACTGTGAGAAATGCATTTCTGTTGTTTAAGGCCCTGCCCAGTCTATGGTATTCTATTATAGCAGCCCGAACTGATTAAAACAATCGTGTGGAGGCCTTCCCCATTCACCAAGACATTGAGAAGATAAGTAAGTTTAGGCCCTGAAACTTGATGCTAGTTTATATTCACAGTACTCCAGTAGTTTCCATAAACATTAAATTTTTGTGCCAAAAACATGGGTGTAGCCAATCAAGTTTTTAAGATTAGTTTAAAAGAAAATATGTTTACTTTGATTCATAAACTCTTCTTCAAATGTGATCTACAACACAAGGTTTATTTTCTGCCTATAATTGTTTTGGCTCAATAACTAAATACTATTTCAATTGAATCTGTGTGTGATTACCAATATCTCTCAAGAAACCTTGGGAAGTATGAAAGAACTTTCTGTAGGCTATTCTAATGAAATTGTTCCTATAAAATGATTTCTAATGAAACAAACCAGGTCTTTCTAAAGAGCTCATTAAGTGTGAATGCAAGTGTAAGATCTGGATTAAAAAATCACATTGCAAACAATAGAATACACTGCTTCTTATTGTTGAGTGCTTTAATAAACAGTTGTTCTATGAGAGGCCATGACACATAATAGACTCCACTGTTAGCTGTAATTTTATATTTTCTATTATTAAGATTGTCACAGTCCTTAAATATAAGAAGAGAACCCTACTCGGTTGACAGAAATCCTACAATTATTTCCAAAGAGAAGGAGAAAAATCTGCTGTTTTAAATGTGTTTGATATCATATAGTTGATTGAAAATTAAATCCTGAGAAACATACTAATGTAGTCTTATTGGCTAATGCATTTTCTTGAGTCAATCAAAGTTAATTTTTTTTTGGTCTTGAATTCTACTTCAAGTTCCATTAATTATAAATTAGTACATAATGTCTCATAGAACATCCCTGATGTATGGCTATAGAGACAATAGCTTTGGGAATGTAGAGGTTACCTTCCTTCAAATTATAAAAAGACAGGTTTTGGTTACCTCTGTTAATGATATTTTATTGTAAAACACAGAGAAGTTAAAAAACAGAAAAATGACAGAAAAGAAAAAAAAGCCAGTATAAGAGGAGAAATAGAATATAAAAAACAGAATTCTTAGGAGAAATACACATGACTAGCCTTACTAATAATTAGAGAAAGTAAAAGTAAAAAAAGCTATCAGTGAAAAACCCATCAGACTGGCAAATCCATAAAAATGTATAAAAAGGTTGATAATAGCAACTATTGGTAGGAAGGTGGGATAACAGGAATCCTCGTGTACTGCTGGCAACAGTGTAATACAGGGAAGCCATTATATGATGAAACCTAGCAGCATTTAGGGAAATAGAGTATAGGTGAATTCTATTATTCACCTACCCTACTCCTGGATATGGATAGAAGGAATTTTGCCAAGATTTACAAGTGAGCTCCTATGAGGCCATCAACTATCATGACACTTCAGTTGCAGAGATTTAAAAACATCTAGGTATCTATCAATCGGCAAGTGGATGAATAAAATTTGGTAAATGCATAAAATTGAGTAGATGTAGGGAAAACTATGCAGAACAGTCAAATATAAAACAAGACTGATTGAACAATTTCTCTTCTTTATTATTGTTTCCCAAAAATTTGAAGCTGAAAATATTGTTTGGCTCTGCAAATGTTGTTCAATGTCATAAAAGACAAGTATTTTGAAATAAAACATTTAAATAAACCTGTTACTCCCTTTCAGTGGGGCAAATGACCATCAACATTCTGAAGTTCAATATCCAGATTCATCAAAATAAAAATTTACAAACGTGTAACATATGTCATGCTATGAAATTTACTTTTTGATTGAATCTAAAAATTATTTCTTAGGCAGTCAACCCATTTTGATGACTAATCTGTTGTACCAAAAGACAAATTTAGAAACAGTACATATTCATTTATTTTAGTCCTTATGTACAAAACTTGAATTTAAGTATCGTAATAATTTACCTAAAACACAAAATATTTAAGTGGCTTTTCTCAAATGCATTTATGTTACCCACTGAATCAAGAGCTCCAAGTCAGGTATCCCTTGAACCATGCAGGCTCAGTGATCAGGAGGCTATTTCTAGCTGTGAAATTTATGTATACTAGTGGCCAATTTCACACTTGCACAGCTCCATTGTAAAGAAGCATTTGTCCACATTTGTTCAATAGTTCATCCCTGTTATACTAGTCAGAGGAAGCTATTCAATATATAGAATGCAGTATGCCATAGATTATTCCAAGTTGCTCTGGTATCGTACAGGCCTCGGCAAAATTGTGGAGTAAGAAATGGTCTCTTCTTTCAAGATTTGTCTCCTCTTCCCACATTCTAATGCCAATCACACCATCCCATTCACTTGCCCAGTTTATTCTTTATTTGGAGTCTTTGATGCATGTCACTTTTTCCCCACCCTTAAACTTTAGGTCTGAGTAGGCCATGGAGAAAACTAGATTAGGAGGGCTTGCAATTAATAAATTGATATTTATACTTAGATACATGTCTCAAGGAACAAAACCAGATAAAGTTTATGGGAGGAATTCAAGACATGATGGTGGATGGGTCTAATTAGTTTAATGACTACTGACAGGTGGTCACTGAGTGGATAATTACCCTCTGGACAGTCAAGCAAAGAATGAGTATGTCCATTGAGTTAATGGACCATGGTAATGGCAAATTCAAGAGCAGACAATGTACAAAAGCCCAGGTCAGCAAGCTAGCAGTCAACTTTGAATAGGTCTGAGAAACAGTGTCCAAATCACAGGGCTAGACATCAGTGGAGAATTTGAGTCCAGAGGAGTTGAGGAACTAAGGAAACATGGCAATCTTAGAGTAGGACTGGCCAAAGGAAGACAGGATAACAATCTACTGGCCATGTATTTTAAGGAAATATTTTAAAATATCAGGACTGTCATCACTGAAAACCAACTATTTAATCAGTTAAACACTAAATATATGAAGCCTAGACTACCAGCTGTTGCTATGAAATTTACTTCATTGTTTAATGTATAAAGTCTGCTGTATAAAGCTTTCTGGGGCAAATGCCACTAGACCTGATTAAGTACTTGGTATTAGTGATTAGAAATGTGACAAAAGGAGGAATAATGTAGAAGGTTAACTATATGGTGTGACACTTGAAATATTGATTGAAGTTTCCTTTTCCATACTAAACCAAGGGCACCATTATTTCCAAAGGACTGATTATCTTGAATTACAGTTTTGGGTCAAGGAGGCCAGTTATGTGGACTACCAATCAGTCAGAGCTTCAAAACCAACAACTGATAAGATGTTACAAGAAAATGACTTTCATATATATTTGCATTTTAATAAGAGAATCTTCAGTTCTCCAGGATTTTAATCTTTAAAGTTAGAACTATCAAGAAGTGATGAAGATATTTATGGGCAAGAAATATTATCAAGTGATCCAATATGTATGTAGCATAACCATCTTATTCTCCTAAGTGTTATGGTAAGTTTGCCTCATATCTTAATATATGAATAAGAACAAACAGAATTGAAGCTTTCACTTATAATCAGTCATTTTATCACAAACACATAGAAAATTTAATACCAACTCTTCATCCCATTTTGAATTAGAATCTAGCTCAGATGTCATGTGTCAGTCGTTCTTTTTTTTAAATTCTGCCATATTGCTTCCTCAACTTTGTACCTATAAATTTTAATAATATTCTTATATTTTTCTATGTTATAATTACATGCTTGTATCCTCAGCCATACATGATATTTTTGACCATAAAAACTTTATACAGTTTTTCTTAACTTTCCTGACAAGTGGTATGCTAATATTAGGTTCTCCAAAGGAAACAAACTATGATGTGTGTCATCTGCCAATTTCTGAAATAAAAATATCCCCATATTAAAACATATTGAGTTTACCGTGTGCTAAGCATCATGCCTTGCACATATAATTTATTCAATAAGTGTCCAAGCTGCATATACTGAGCCCTGTTTAGTTCACTAATGAATTTAAATCCCAAACAAAATATACTTCAGAAAAAGTCTGAGTAAGCAGAATTTAAGAATCAGAGGCAGTATACTACTCTTATAATTGTATAAAAAATCTCCACATTTCAACTGCATAGATTTAAATATTAGTTCAAATATTTAAGATCAATATGATCTTGGTCAAAGGATTGTAATGAAAATAATTATAGTTTTGCTATCACAGGACTGCTGTGTGTACTGAATGTGTTTATACATTTGAAGTACCTAGCACAGTACTGAATACACAGTAAGTGATCTATATCTGTTAAATACTTTGTTTAATATTACAATTAGAAAGACATCTAGGGGACACACAGAGTAGAGATTCCCTGTTTTAATTACAGGACGGGTGGAATCACTAGTTAAACAGGGATGGAGATTTCAAGGCAAGTCCTTTTCTGAGTGGTGGGAAAATACGCATTTTTAGAAAAGTGTTTAATCAGAATCATGAAAGTTATTTTTTTAAGGTAGGATATAGACTCTGCTGCTACATCAAAGATAACAAATAATAGAAATGTCTACAAGAGAAAAGTATGTTTCTTTCTTATCTGGTAGTCTGTTTATGCAACCCAGGGCTGATTTGATGGGGTCTCTGTGCATTGTATTTTCTGCCATTTTTAAAATATTGCCTTTATCGACATGTTCTAAGATGGCCCACTACCAAATCCAGAACAGAGATGCTCCAGGGAGTCAAGAGCAAAAATAGGGCAGGATGGAGAAGGTGCATAAATTACCTGCACGCACATCTCATTGGTGAAAACAAATTTAATGGGCACATCTATAGCTACAAAGTTGTCTGAGACACAGATTTATTCTGGGATAGATGTGTTTAGCTAAAAATGCAAAACTTCTCTTACTTAGGAAAGAAGAAGAGAATATATATGAAAGTAGAAGAAGTCTTTGTCACATGTGCTAATCATCAGTGATGGTTTCCTTTTGCTCATGGGCAAATGGGTCAGGTGGGGGTCCACTAAACGTGAAAGAGTACGCAATACTCTGGAAGACAATTCATATATACATAATAGCCTAATTCCTTTCATTTGCTTTCCAAATGACCTTCAGAACTGTGGCAATCACTAACTGTACTATTTTAGGTACTGTAATTATTTTGCCTTGGTTGCTATTCGAACTTAGATGCAATTTACAGATCTTGGGCTGGTAATGCAGCTAAATTCATTCAGGTGAAATGGGAGCTCTCACCCTTCAGAAAGTAATGAACCTTATGATAGGTATAATCCAGCTGGTTCAGGCACATTAGCTATTAGCGGGTTTCTTTTGGCTGAAAGATTGACGGCTCTCTATGATTCTCCTCATCCTGATTTTCTTTTACAAGGCCTAAATATCACTATCTCCAAGGAGACATCACAAATAAAAATTCACAGAAATGCATCAATGAAATATATGGTGGTTTTTCTGTTTGTTTTAGTCATGATATGAGAGGAATATGTTTTGGAATATATGTCTGAGAACAAGGTTTCATGGTACTTGAATTTAAGATATTTAAAGCACAAGTAGCTAACATCAGAATTAATATCATAATTTTGTGCTGCTTTGAAAAAAAGAAAAAAATAAATAAATCTTAATTGGCAATTTATTTTTACTTTGTTTTATTTTGTTCTAAAGTTTCTCAAGCTTGTTATCTAACCCAAGCTCTGTCAAAGAATGTCTTTAAAAGTAACTATCTCTTCTTATTAATAAGTAATATCTTTAACTGTGAGACATGCTTACAATTAACCAATATTTCAGAAGCAAGCTGTTAGCTATGTGGATTACATAATGAATAAGAACTGTTTTAGAATTAAACATCAGATAAGTTTATTTTTATTCATAATTCTACAAATCTTATTACCTTTTTTATGCTCTAAAGATAATGATATTATGCTACCCATTTTGAGATTGTAGCTAAATTGAATGGAGGATGATCGAATTCATACCCCACCCTGAGAGATATAAACAAAGAGCATGTGCTTTAGAATCAGAAATTTGGAGTTAGACTCCTGACCTGACTCTTGTAGCTTGCATATGGGGTTTTCCTTCTGTTTCTCCTCTTTCCTTGATCTACATTCACTTCCTCCATGACTCCTTCAGAAAGACTCACTTGCAACTTTCCTACCTAGTTTGGTGTGTATAATTCTGTATACTTTTTCTACAAAGGGGTACTCAAAGTTTCAAACCTCAGAGAGCACCATCTGCCCCTGCTTCTGAAGGTGTCAACCTTTGGCTGAACCCAAAGTGAATATTTATTTACATTGAGGAAAGAAATTACAACAAATTATATACTTCAAAAATGCAAAGGACAAATGCATACAGAGATGTTAAAGAAAAATACCACAGATACAACAAAATCCAGAAAAAAAAAGTATACTAGTTTTGTATTAATTAACTGTCTCTTCAATGTTTTCCCCTACATTATTTTTTCTGCATACTTTTCATATGACAATGATTTTAATAACATTCTCTCTAGAGAAAATGGGAAGATAATTCTGTATTTATTCTTGTATGGTTGAACAAAATTTGATTTTGGTTTTTATTATATAGAGTTTAGAAAAATGTATTTTAAACTATTTTAAGTTATTTTTTGTAATATCACAATATTTATTACAATTTATTACAATATTTTTGTAATAAACATGTAGGATTATTGTCAACTATTAGAAAATAAGGTTGTTGTTTCTTTTTTAATGAAAGTTTATTGGTGTGACAATTATTAGTAAAGTTACATAGATTTTAGGTGTACAATTCTGAAATATATCATCTATATAACACATTGTGTGTTCACCACCCAGAGTCAGTTCTCTATCACCATATATTAGACACCGTTTACTCTCTTGTAGAGCCCCTTTCCCCCTTTACCCTCTGATAACCACTAAACTATTGTCTGTGTCTATGAGTTTTTGTTTCTTCATTTGTTTGTCTTGTTCTTTTGTTGTTTACAGTTTTATATACCACGTATCAGTGAAATCACATGATTCCCTTCTTTTTCTGTCTGACTTATTTCACTTAGCATAATAATCTAAAGATACATCCATGTTGTCCCAAATAGTACTATTTCATCTTTTCTTATAGCAGAATAGTATTCCATTGTGTATGTATACCACAAGTTCTTTATCCATTCATCTAAATAGAACAATCACCAGTAAGAAAATTGAGTCATCCGAAACCTTCCCAAAGCAAAAGTCTGGGACCAGATGGCTTCACTAATGAATTCTACCAAACATTTAAAGAGGATCTAATACAAATACTACTCAAACTCTTCAAAAAAATTGAAGAGACAATACTCCCTAACTCACTTTATGAGGTCAAGATTAACCTGCTAGCAAAACCTGGTAAGGATAACACAAAAAAGAGAAAATTACAGACTAATATCTCTGATGAATACAGATGCAAAAATCCTAAACAAAATTCTAGCAAATCGCATGCAACAATGCATGTAAAAGATCACTACCAAGTAGGGTTCATCCCAGGGGCACAAGGATGGTTCAACATATGCAAATCCATCAATGTGCTACACCACATAAACAAAATAAAGCACAAAAATCATATGATTATATTAATAGATGCATAAAAAGCGTTTGACAAGATACAATATCCATTTATGATTAAAACACTTAATAAAATGAGTATAAAAAGGAAAATACCTTAACATAATAAAGGCCATCTATGACAAACCCTCAGCTAGTATCATAATTAACAGTGAAAACTGCATCCCTTTGCTCCTCATACAGGAACATTACAGGGCTGTCCCCTAACACCTTTGCTTTTCAACGTAGCATTGGAAGTCCTCACCAGAGCAGTCAGGCAAAAGAAAGAAACAAAAGGCATCCAAATATCAGGGTTTTTTTTATAAAACGGATAAATATAAGATTTGAAATATTTTTTCAAAGATAGGTTTCATTCAATATTTTGACTTTGTTGCTTCTTCTCTACCTACTTACTTCCCGTCCCAGGTGTCCTAGGCACACTCCTATACAATACCACCTCTGGACTTGCACCCCCTTTGTCTTGAAAATAGGTGAATTGACACTGAGGTAGTACAGGATTTCTGCAAGTTACTCCTATGGTTGTATGAATAGCAATGATTTAAACATACAAAAACAAAGAAAGAGAGAGAGAGAGAGAGAGAGAGAGAGAGAGAGAGAGAGAGAGAGAGAAAAAGAGACCAAAGGGACCGTGAACCATGTAAACATATTCCACCAAAAACAAACTAACAAAACAAAATAACCTGAATTATCTCTAACTCAATATATGGGTTCCAAAATTGCCAATGGCTACTCCAATACACTCATCAGGAGGGGAGGAGTAATTAGAGAAAAAAAAAAAAGAATTCTTAATAAGTTGTGATTGAAAAAAATGTTACTCTTTCAAGTTTTACAGAAACGGTTAATTTTAAACATACTGATAGTTTCCTTCCCAAGGCCTTGGAAGGGACTTATGCCAGAGAGAGACCTGAAAGATAACATTTTGTAATAGTTCAAGACACATACCCCTTCATGATTTTTTCTTGTTAACTCTCTCCTTTCCTCCTCTCTTTTTCACCTTCTCTGTCTTTCTGCCTTAATTGATTGATTGATTGTCCTTGATTATTCTGTAGTGCAACTCTGCTGACAAATTCACCCAGGTTACGTCATAAAAATGGCAACATAAGGATAGACTCTTGAAATCTCCCCTGGAATTTACAACAAATTGAACAATTATAACAACACAAAGGACTCCCTGCACAGCAGACAGACAAGACTAAGAGGCACACTAATGAAATCATATAAAGGTGGGCAAATTGCATGAATGGGGGAGGAGGGAAGGGAGAAGTGCAGAGATTGGGACATGCAGGTGCAGGATGCAGAACTAGCTCAGTGCTCCAAGATCCCTCCATCCCGGAACAACCACAGCTGCGGGAGAGGGAAGAACTCCGACAGCTAGGGCTCTGCTTACCGCCCACAGGACTGAGGGGACAACATATAACAAGGCTGAAACCAATGCTCATGGCAGAGACCTCAGAGCAAAGACTGAGGGCAGAAGGCTGAAAATGGTGGTTCAAGCCCTCACAACTGAGCACAGAATGGAAGACTTAGGCACTGAGACTAGCTGCCCCCTCTCTATCCTCCCAGAGCTTGCCCTGCCCCCAGTTGCCCAGTGCTAGAAGCTGAACAGTAGCAGTGTCAGATCAAAAGAACAGAATATTTGCAGTTCTGAGAACTGTGGTCCACAGACACAGATTAGCAGTCCAACTAGTTCCGGCAAAGGAGAGAGAGCTGTGGAAACAGGACTCGCTGTGGTGGTGGTCATAGTCATTGCTCTGGGCCACCTCTCACAACCAACCCTGTCCCTTTCCCTTACTATCTGGATGGATCCCTGCAGGAGTAAACAGAACTGCTGAAACACATAGTCTCTGAATCTGGTGCATACAGAGCTTTGGAACTTCAGAAGCTCTCCACACACCCCCACAGAGGTGGTGCCTTATGATCCAGGCAAACTGTTCATAGAGGCGAAGACCCCTTGCAGAGAATACCCCCATTGTGTGGGAAGACTGAATAGTTCAGAGGAAACATAACACTACAGTGTGAGAGAGACTTAAAGGCTGCAGTCTGAGAGCAAATAAAACATTTTTCCAACACCCATTGGAAAACAAAAGAAAGAACTCTTTCTATCAACCTGTTGCAGAACCCATCCTGTACATGTCCAGGAAAAAAAATAATAAATCATTAATTTCCATGAATAACCAAGGTAATAAGACAGCCCAGAAAGAAAATGAAAAGCCTTCAGAAAATGAACTTAAAGACATGGAAATATGTAACTTAAATGACAGAGATTTCAAGACTGCAGTTCTAAAAATCTCAACGAGATGAAAGAAAGCACAGACAGGCAGTTTAATGAACTCAGAAACACAATCAAAGAACAAAATTACCATTTTACCAAAGAGATTGAAATTTTTAAAAAGAACCAATAGAATTTCTGGAGATTAAGAACTCAATAAAAGAAAAGAAGAATGAAATAGTCAGCTTAGGTAGTAGAGTTGACCAGATGGAGAAAAGAATCAGTAACATCGAAGATAGAAATCTGGAAATAACACGGATGGAGAAGAAAGAGACTTGAGACTTAAAAGAAAGAACTCTACAAGAAGCTTTCTAACTCCATCAGAAAGAGCAACATAAGAATAATGGGCATACCAAAAGGAGAAGAAAGAGAGTAGGGAACAGAGAATATATTCAAACAAATAGTTGTCGAGAACTACCAAAACTTGCGGAAAGAACTGGATCCTCGAATCCAAGTAGCAAATAGAACACCTAATCACTTCAACCCCAACAGGCCATCTCCATGGCACATTGTATTGAAGCTGTCTAAAATCAACTACAAAGAAAGAACCCTCAAGGCAGCCAGGGAAAAGAAGACGGTAATCTACAAAAGAAAGACAATTAGATTATCATCAGATTTTTCAGAAGATACTCTACAAACCTGGAGAGAGTGGAATCAAATATTCAAACTATTGAAAGAGAGAAATTATGAGACAAGAATAACATATTCAGCAAAGATATCCTTTAGATATGAAGGAGGACTAAAGACCTTTCCAGACATACTGAAGCTGAGGGAATTTTCTAGCACACAACCTGCACTACAAGAAATGCTGAAGAAGGCTATTCGACCAGCATAAATAGGGATGATTTGTGACAACCAAAACATAAAAGGGGGAGAGTAAAGGCCTGAACTGGAACATGGGAATGGAAAAAGTAAGCATGCTGAAGAAAATGGAATACTCTAAATATCAAACTTTCTTTTACATAAACTTAATGGTAACCACTCAAAAAAAAAAAATCCAAAACTGAAATATGTAACATAATAAAAGAAGAAACAGAGGGAAAATTCATAGAATACCACCACACAGAAATAATAGACAACAGCAAAAAGGCTAAGATACAATGGAGACACAGACTTACCAGAAAACCAAAGATAGAATGATAGGAAATCCTCACATATCAATAATCACCCTAAATCTAAATGGTCTGAACTCACCAATAAAAACGCACAGAATAGCAGATTGGATCAAAAAACTAAACCCAACCATAGGTTGCCTCTAAGAGACACATCTGAGCTACAAGGACAAACAGACTCAAAATGAAAGGGTGGAAATTGACACTCCAAGCAAATGGTATCCAGAGAAAATCAGGTGTAGCCATTCTGATATCAGACGAAACAGACTTCAGGATAAAATAAATAATAAGAGACAAATATGGACATTTTGTAATGATAAAGGGGACTATACAAGAAGACATACAGTCATCAATATCTATGCCCCCAATCAGGGAGCACCAAAATATACCAAGCAACTACTACCAGAACTAAAGAGAGAAATTGACCAAAATACAATTATACTAGGGGACCTAAATACATCATTGTCAGCTATGGATAGATTAACCAAACAAAAAATAAATAAAGAAATAGCAGCCTTAAATGACACATTAGATGAAATTGACATAATTTACATTTATAGAGCACTTCATCCTAGAACATCAGATTATACGTTCTTTCTAGTGTACATGGAACATTCTTAAGCATAGACCATACATTGGGACATAAAACTAGCCTAAGCAAATTTAAGAAGATTGAAATCATACCAAGCATATTCTCTGATCACAAGGCTTTGAAATTGGATATCAACTGCAAAAAGAAAGCAGGTAAAACCACAAATATGTGGAGATTAAACAACATACTTTTAAAGAATGACCAGGTCAAAGAAAAAAAAAGAGGTGAGATCAAAAGAGATATAGAAACAAATTAGAATGAAAATACATCCTTCCAAAATTTGGGGGATGCAGTGAAAGCAGTTTTAAGAGAGAAATTTATATCATTACGGGCCTATCTCAAGAAACAAGAAAAATCCCAGATAAATAACCTCACATTACACCTTAAAGAACTAGAAAAAGAACAAATGAAACCCACGGTCAGCAGAAGAAAGGAAACAATAAAAATCAGAGCAGAACTAAATGAAATAGAGAACAAAAAGATAACAAAAAAAATTAATGTGACAAAGAGCTGGTTCTTTGAAAAGATTAATAAAACTGACAAACCCTTGGCTTGACTCACTAAGATAAAAAGAGAAAAGACACTATTAAACAAAATCATAAATGAAAGAGGGGAAGTTATCACAGATGCCACAGAAATATAAAGGATCATCCAATAATACTATGAAGGACTATATGCCACCAAATTCAATAACCTAGAAGAAATTGACAGATTCTTAGAAAATAGCCTTTCTAGCCCGAATCACGAAGAATTGGAACATATAAATGGACAAATCACCTGTAAGGAAATTGAATCGGTCATCTGAAACCTTTCCAAATAAACTCACCAATAAAAAGGCACATCTTCCCAAAAGCCAAAGTCTGGGACCAGATGGCTTCATTGGTGAATTCTACCAAACATTCAAAGAGAAACTAATACCTGTCCTACTCACAGTCTTCCAAAAGACTGAAGAAGAGACAATACTCCTTAACTCATTTTTTGAGGACATTACCCTTATACCAAAACCTGGTAATGATAACACAAAAAAAGAAAATCACAGACTAATATCTCTGATGAATACAGATGCAAAAATCCTAAACAAAATTCTAGCAAATCGAATGCAACAATGCATTTAAAGATTATACATCACGACCAAGTGGGATTCATCCCAGGGGCATAAGGATGGTTCAACATATGCAAATTCAGCAATGTGATACAGCATATAAACAAAATAAAGCACAAATGTCTTATGATTATATTAATAGATGCAGGAAAAGCATTTGGCAAGATACAACATCCATTTGTGATTAAAATACTTAATAAAATGAGTATAGAAGGAAAATACCTTAACATAATAAAGGCCATCTATGACAAACCCTCAGCTAGTATCATAATTAACAGTGAAAACTGCAGCCCTTTGCTCTACATACAGGAACATGACAGACTGTCCCCTAACACCTCTCTTTTCAACATAGTATTGGAAGTCTTTGCCAGAGCAATCAGACAAGAGAATGAAATAAAAGGCATCCAAATTGGGAATGAAGAAGTTAAATTGTCACTCTTTGCATATGACATGATGCTATATATTGAAATCCCTAAAGACTCCACCCAAAAGCTATTAGCAACAATAAATTAATACAGTAAAGTTGAAGGCTACAAAATCAACGTACAAAAGTCCATTGCATTCCTATATACTAAAAATGAAATCCCAGAGAAAGAAAAAAATATCAAAAAAAAAAATTCTGTTTGCAATTGCAACAAAAAGAATAAGATACCTAGGAATAAGCTTAACGAAGGATATGATATAAAAGACCTATATGCTGAAAACTATAAGACATTTTTTAAACAAATTAAGAAGGCACAAAGAAATGGAAAGACATTCTGTTATCATGGATTGGAAGAATCAACATAGCTAAAAGGGCAGTATTATCCATAGCAATATACAGATTTAATGCAATCCCCATCAAAATTCCAAAAGCATTTGTAAAGAAATAGGACCAAAAATCATCAGATTTGTATGGAACCACAGAAGACCCAAACTGCGAAAGCAATCCTAAGAAAAAGGAACAATGCTGGAGGTATCACACTCCCTGACTTTAGCTTTTACTACACGACAACAATAATCAAAACAGCATGGTATTGACAGAAGTACAGACACACAGAACAATGGAACAGAATAGAGAACCCAGAAATAAAACCATATAAATATGGACAGATAATTTTTGACAAAGAAGCAAAAAACAGACAATGGAGAAAAGACAGCCTCTTCAATAAATGTTGCTGGGAGAATTGGATAGCCACGTGCAAAAGAGTGAAACTGGACTGTTATCTGTCACCATGTACCAAAATTAATTCAAAATGTATCAAAGACCTAAACATAAGACCTGACATAATAAACTACATAGAAGAAAATATAGGTACTAAACTTATGGACCTTGGGTTCAAAGAGCATTTTATGAATTTGACTCCAAAGGCAAGGGAAGAAAAAGCTAAAATAAATGAGTGGGGCTATATCAAACTTAAAAGCTTCTGCACAGCAAAAGAAACCATCAATAAAATAAAGAGAAAACCAGCTGAATGGGAGAAGATTTTTGCAAACAGTGCCTCCAATAAGGGGCTAATATCCAAAATATACAAGGAACTAAGGAAACGCAACAACAAAAGAACAAACAACCCAACTGAAAAATGGACAGAGGACCTGAAGAGACATTTCTCTAAAGAGGACATACAAATGGCAAATAGACATATGGAAAAATGCTCAACGTCACTAATCATCAGAGAAATGCAAACAAAAACCTCAATGAGATATCACCTCACCCCAGGTAGAATAGCTATCATCAAGGCAAAGCAATATACACATAATACAAATAACAAGTGTTGGAGAGGCTGTGGGGTAAAAGGAACCCTCATACACTGTTGGTGGGAATGCAGACGGGTGCAGCCACTATGGAAGGCAGTGTGGATGTACCTCAAAAAATTACGAATAGAATTACCATATGAACCCGCAATGCCTCTCCTAGGTATCTACCCAAAATATCTGAAAACATTTATCCATAAAGACATGTGTGCTCCAATGTTCATTGCAGCTTTATTTATGGTAGCCAAGACATGGAAACAACCAAAGTGTCCTTCGATAGATGAATGGATAAAGAAGTAGTGGTATATATACACAATGGAATACTATTCGGCAGTAAGAAAAGATGAAATAGGACCATTTGTGACAACATGGATGGATCTTGAGATTATAATGCTAAGTGAAATGTCAGTCAGAAAAAGTAGAGAACCGTATGATTTCATTGATATGTGGTATATAAAACTGAAAACAACCAAAGAACAAGACAAACAAATTAAGGAACTAAAAGTCATAGACATAGACAATAGTTTAGAGGTTACCAAGGGTTACCAGAGGGTAACTGGGAGGCTCTAGAAGAGGGCAAATCGGGTCTGATATATGGTGATGGAAAGAGAACTGACTCTGGGTGGTGAACACACCATGCGAGATATAGATAATGCATTATAGAATTGTACACCTGAAATCTATGTAACATTACGAGCAATTGTCACCCAATAAACTTTAATTTAAGAAAAATAAATTCACCCAGACCAGATTTCCCCATAAGGAGTTATCTACTTGAAACAGTTTATGCTTTTATGAAATGCCAGCTACTAACAGCAGAATCTGTGCCTTATCAATATACGAATCACTTGATGGTAAATCAAGAAGGCTGATAATGTGCACAGCACAGCCTGCTCTCAGCACAATTCCCATATTATACCACTTAATCTTTAGGCTGTACAACAGGAACTCCTAGTATATTGTTGCGTTTTCACAACAATCACACAACCTAACTTCTGACTCAAGTTTTTAATTCAGAATTAAGTTTGAGGTTTCACTATCATTTTTCTTGTCCAAGGCTAGTTCCGACTATTCTTCATGTGATACAATAAATAAGAAAGTCAATGTCCAGTGAAATTGTGTGTGTGTTTGTGTGTGTGCGTGTGTGATTTCCTTCTAAACATCAGATAGGAAAGGAAAAGGGAGAGGAAAACTGAGGCCCACTGGTAGGTTTTAGCCTCTTAAAAATCAGGTACTTATTTTTAATAAAAAACGTTAGGTAGGGAGAAGAAAAGGGAAAGATTCTTAAAGGCAAAACGCAGTTTCATTTGAATGCATACTGGGAGTGTTGCCATGGGAACTCTGCTCCAAGTGTGAGAAAGAACATTTGTCCTGCCTGTTATTGCGAGTCCATCACGTGCTGGCAGCTGCAGAAAACCTCGTCTGTATTGCAAAGATTTAATTTTCCACAAGGATTGGGTATGGATGAACGGTTTAAGTACTGACAAGGCATCCTCCCAAAAGTTATACTTGTTATCTAAAACTCTGGTCCTGATGACAGGATTATCTATTATCTTCTCTGATTAGTATCACTTTCTAAATGCCTCCTGTAACTGCTGTAGAGACAAGAAAATGTTTGAGAACACAATCCCTTTATAAGCCCTTTATTCATTGTTATTTTTATTGGACCAACTAAACTTCATATATATCATTTATATCAATTTTTTATGACTCTAGTATTATTGCCAGAGAACAATATAGAAGTTCTGATTTATATTATTGTGAAAATTCATAATGTGGTGAATTGTACTCTCTGAAGTCAATACAAATAATAAAAGCGGCCAGAGGTTTAGTCTTAAAATCCACATTTGTCCACAGTCGCAAGGTACTTTATGCTTTGGAGAATAACAATTAATGCCCAGTTTTGTTCATAGAAATATGTTGTAATTGCTTCTTCATAGGCAGCAAATGTAATTCTCCGTTTGAGATGCAGTTTAACATAGTTGAGATTGGGGACCCTAGAGCCAGTCACCTGGATTTAATTCTTGCTCTCCCATTTACTAGCAGTATATGATCTTGGGCCAGTTCCTTAATCTCTTGCTGTCCCATTTTCTTCATCTTTAAAATAGAGATTAAAAGTGATTCTTTATAGGGTCGTCAAGAAGATCAAAAGTTTTAATACAGGGATTGGCAATTTTTTTTTTCTGTAAAGGGACAGAAAGTAAATATTTTAGGCTTTGTCAGCCATATGGTCTCAGTGGCAATGAGTCAACTCTGTCATTGTTGTGTGAAAGCAGCAGTAGAGATTACGAAAATTAACAGGTGTGGCTGTGGTCCAATAAAACTTTGTTTACAAAAACAGTGAGGCTGGATTTGACCCTGGAGATATACTTTGCCAACTCCTGGTTTAACACATAAAGTGCTTAAAATAGTGTTTAATTCATAATAATTGCTAAATAAATGTTAAATATATGAGCTATAATACATTGTGGATTTTTATTGTTGATTGTAGTTTAAAATAAGCAGAGCATTTTGAAATTACCCACATATCCTCAATACTAAGAAGTCAACTGATTCATAATGAATTCAGGACGAAATTTTCAAGTCATGCAAATGACTCATTGTTTTGAACTCCTCTATGCAAGAGAAGATGATATTATTAAGGAAATGTTATTGTGGAGATGTTGCTACTTCAGTAAGGGTGAACAGTACAATCTCCTTACTAAAAAGCAGAAGAAATGCATAATTAAAATGGAATGAGTAGAATAAGTTGCTCTGTGAAGATTTTTAATGTACCTTTGTATTAAAGGAATAATTTTAGAGAGCAAGAGTAAGACGGGCAACAATGGAAATGTTATCATTAGAATTGAGATAGAATTGAGACTGAAAAAGTGATATTTGAGAAAGTAAAGTATCATCAAACTGTGATCACAGTTGATTATACAAACTAAGCTTTTAATGTCACTGATAATTCTACCTGTGTTTGCCTTTCATAATCAAAATTTGGAAACCACTTGAAATTGTAACCATGAAGTAGCAGGTGGTGAAATTTCAAATGCCTATTTCAATGAAACTAGTAATATTTAAGTTCCAAAGCTTCAAGATTTAAAAGACAAGGGTGTCATATTTTCCTTCCAGGAAGTAGTTATAAACTGCTGCTTAATTAGGCAATATCCAGGCTGCAATTTACCAAAATGGTCATAAAATAACTGTCCATTTCTCAAATCATTCAATCCCAAACCAACATAATTTTCCAAGTTTCACTTGCAAAAGTATCCATCAAATACATAAGTTGTGTAACAAGAACAATAATTTTAAGAAAATAATAATATTAAGAAAATAAGGATAAATGCTGACTAGCATGCATTATTTTTCCTGGGGAAAAATTTTATTGACCAATAAAGACCCCCAAAAAAATATCTGAGGTGAAAGATTAAATTGTCTTTTTATCTAAAACAGTTGTTTCTCTGAACAATTTTATTGCAAAGCCCCAAAAAGCGTATATTCAAATTGATTTAACTAATAATGAACATTAAAAATAGTTTTTGGCTTTGCAAATTTATATTTAACTCATAAATTTATATTTAACCATGAATACACACTGTACAAAGATTGAAGTTGAGCTTTCTATAAACAGTTTTTACATTGAAATTTTACAAATGCTCAGTGATGCTCAATTACAAAAATCATGTTACTCTAGATTAATATAGAGCTGCCTTTGAAAACCTAAAAATCTTATGTCAGTTTTTTAGTCATCAATGTAATTACTAGCCCTAAAGGGAATATTCCAAATTATTTATTTGGATTCTGTAAAGCGTAATTGTCTAATAACCAAAAGACATAGATCACAACAAAACACACATATATATAATATATACATACATGAATTTACATCTCATCTTGTTTTACCTGGGACAGGCCCTGTTGATGACAGTTTTACAGATAGATCTCACTTTGACTCTCAGAAGTACCCCAGTTTGGAAAATAATGTTTGTCGGATGCACTTTCAGTTATTTATTTCTAGATGCTGTCAACAGACAGTATTTACCATGTGCCAAGCGCTCTTCTAGTCCCCATGTGTTTTTTGCTTTAATAAATGTATAAATAAATCTGTGTTTATTAATAAGCCCATAGAGGCTTCTACTTTCCCTAGGATATTAAAACAACCATTACACGCTATTACTGCTCAAAAGTAACTGTGTTGGCTTCTGACACTGCTGGACTTCATTGACAAGCTGAGTAGTGCTGACTGAAATTAGAATCTTAAACAGAAATAATTGTTACAGTTGGAATGCATACAGCCCTGGCATCATGTAGCATCAAAGTCTAGAAAAAAATGAAAAGATTCCCAGGCTCTTATGTAACTTTGAGTTTGAGCTACCAGACTTTACATATTAATATGAAGTCCATAACAGAGATAAGGTTGTACTTATAACACAAAGCTGATGGAACTAAATTCCAGTTTACTAACCAAGACATGATGAGGGCAAAGTTGTAACAGGGTATTTGAAATTGCCTTATATGGAAATTGAGGTAAGCAGACTGGAAATAATCCAATAAAACTACTTAGCACAATACCTTGTACATTACTGATTCCCAGATGAATCTCCACATCAATCTTGAGTTGCCATGTGCTTCCTCACATATTACTTGATCCTTACAAAATTGTTAAAATGGTTTCAGGCAACATGATCCCCACTTTACAGATGCAATAACTGAGGTTTACAAAAGTTAATATATTGACTTTTGCAATAGCAGGAAGTTGTGTGGCTTATGGAACAGATAAGCATACAAAATGTAAATTAAAATATACTCATTCATCATCTTTCACATTCAGATATTCAGAATTAAACCTACTCCTGTAGTAATAGTTATGCACCTATATCTGCTCTCTGTTCTTCAGAGATTTTATATTTCCTACCCACCCTGATCAGACATAATCTTATATGTGTCCTATGCCTTTTAGGTTCTGCTAGACATTCATATGTATGGAAGCCATGATATTTTTATATTCTAATCACAGAGATAACATTACATAACTCCTGTATTCTTTTTGATAGAAAGCAGTCAATAAATCCAGCCTACACTCAAAAGGAGGGTATTATACAAGGGTGTGAATAGTTGGAGTCAAGGGTCATTGAACACCATATTAAAAGCTGTTAACCACATTCCTAGCTTAAACAAGCAAAGGATACCAGGTTCATTCTATCCATTTCAGAAGGTACAGCTCCAGATTGAGAAGAGCATGGAGGTGGGATGAGTGGCATTGTGTGGAAGGTTAAAATTCCCTAAGAAGAGGACTTGCCTCCTCTGACAATGAGAGAAATGGCAATTCTGTGTACGCTTTTGTTTCTGAACAACAGCAAACTCTCTCAGGTTGTACCACAGAAAGTGAGCCTTGGACCTCTTTCATTTAAAAGGCTATCAAAACTTTAGTCATGAATCTTTTTTTTTTTTTTTTTTTTTTTTTTTTTTATCTGGAGTGACCAGGCATTCAAGGGCTGTGAGACCCAAACAGAAATTATCTACCAAACATTTTAAGTTATACTGCTAAAAGCTAGTCACACATTCTATTTCCAAAAGAGCTTTTGAGCCAAACTTTAAACTGCTGCTCTATAAACCAGGTTTTTGAGGCATCCAGGCTTCAACTAATTTAGAGGACAATCTTATCATTGAAGGAAATACTTTACTTGAAAATTTGCAGACAGTAAAGGTGGGGGATTTTCCTGGACCACTACCAGTAGTCTTAACTCAGGGAACCTGCTTTGTGCTAAATTTTGAAGCCAGATTTCATGCCATAAAGAATGGCAAATAGCCCCATTTTCCCAAATTCCAGCTGAGAATTAGCACCCACAATTTCTGGTTCTAGAGAATTATTATTGTCTTCAGCTTTTTAACCTTAGGTTGAGGTTAATCAAGGCAACTTAGGGCAAAGGAGGGAAGAAAAGGGAAACAAGAAGGAGAAAATAAACTTTAAAAAGAAAGGAAAAGTCAATACTACCACTGTAATGCAGGATCTCTGGTCCTGCTCCCGGTGGACGAACACAGAATATGGTGAGGCCAAAAAGGAACAACAATGGAGCCATAGACAGGGGAGTCACACCACCACATTCTCAATGGCAGCTGGTCGAGACACAAAAGTAAACATCCACCAGCACCCCCAATGAGGGGTCCCCCTGCACCTCAGTCTCACTGGTAGCCGGGGGAGACACAGGAAGCAGGATCAACATTACCCGCAAACCACAATCCACTTGCCAACAGCATTTGCTAGCCGGAATCCACGTCTGCTAGCATAGCCATGGCAGTTACATTAGTGGCTAATCGCTCACTGGTTACAGCTGATGGCCAACTAGTTATAGCTGATGGCCATCTGATCACAGCTGATGGCCATCTACTACCCGAGCCAGCACCTTTCCATATGAGGTTGAGAGCCTGGAAAATGCTCTCTGGGCCTCCGTCCCCATAACCACTAACAGTACCATAAACATTATCTTTTTTTAAAACAAATTGATGTTCTAAAAATATCTTTTTAAATAAGACATCCAAGAGAGATCCAAGATGGCAGACGGAATAGACACTGTGCCTGCATCCTTTCATGAACACATTAAAATTACAACTAAATGACAGAACAACCAACCTGGAGAACCATCTGATATCTAGCCAAACAGAAGTTCTATAACTAAAAATATAAAGAAGAAGCCACAATGACACTCGTAAGAGGGGCAGAGACGTGGAATGAGCCCCAAACCTCCCTGTCGTGGCTGAAAATCAAGAGGGATTCCTCAGCCGGGGAGGTTCCCCTCGGAGAAACGAGAGACCTCAGGCACACACACCAGGCTCCCCAGCCTGGAGTATTGGTGCTGGAAAGGGGACCCCCCCAACAATATCTGGCTGTGAAAAACAGTGGGTGTTCTGTTTGGGTGAGACAGAAGACTGGGAAAGCCAGACATCCTCTCAAACGGCCCATGCACAGACTCACTCGCTCACAGACACTTACTTACCTTGGGCTCCAGCGGTGGGGCAGTGACTCGGAGACATACGGGGAGCAGACTGAGGAATGTGGCTTCAGGGGGAGGACTGGAGGACAGTTGACATTTTCCCTGTGAGAGGTCCTTTTCTCATGCAGCTGGCAGGCAGGCACCATCTTGCCAATGTTGAGCCCACCCCCCACAGGCCAAATCTGAGTCCGATTGTCCTGGTAAGCTCCGAAGCTCCACCCTGCTGACTCAGGCTGGGACCCCAGCTCACCTAACTCAAGCACCACTGGAGGCATTTTCTCGGAGAGCAGCAAGCCCCTCCCCCATTGCACTCTTTCTAGGAAAACTATCGGAGTTCCCCGAACCCTCAGGTGGGCAGTGACTGACATTCTGTGCTCTGAGACTTTTGCTAAATCACTCCAGGCTCAGCATTAGCACTAAACCAGAGTCTATGTTAACGTGGTGACCAAAACTCTTCCCACTCTAATGACTCCCTGAGACCCTGACTCACTTAACTCAAGTACCACATGAGGCTTTTTCAGTGGCTGAATTTTAAGGGAGCTGGCAGGTGGCAGCAGGCTTCTGGGTATCCTGGGATTTTGCAGAGTTACTGGAGGCCTGATACTGCTGGCAGCCATCCTCGGTTCACAGCGTGGCCTCTCCCACGCACCTCCAGATGCAGCACAGGGAGCAAACAACTGCAGATTTCTTGGTGGCTCCTACTAAGTAACCCCGAGCAAGTCATAGGCAGTGTGGCTGACCTGGGCCTGCACTGGGGCCCTTCCCAAGAGGCCCCAGAACCAACATAATTAGATATTGGATTCAGACCACAGCACAGCACTGACTAATTAGCCCCACAATTGGCACACACAAATGGTGGTCTCAATGTGCACCAGAGCCCAATGGGGCAAATCCCACTCAGTAGGGTAAACCCCCACCCCTTCTCCCCCCACAAAACAGCCTATAAACTATAGATTTGGCCAAACCCCATGGCCAATCAGCCTGAGGGTCACTCACACTCACTGACATGCTAATAGCAATCAAGGCTCAACTATAACAGAAGGGCACACAAAATCCATACAAGGGACACTCCTGGAGCCCCTGGTGCAGGTGACCAGAGAGATTGTCAGCATCTCACAGGGCACCTACTACATAAGACTACCTGGCCAAGACTGGGAGACACAACAGATCTACCTCATACATAGAAACAAACACAGCGAGCTGGCCAAAATGAGGAAATAAAGAAATGAACCTCAAATTAAAAAACAGGAGAAAGCTCCAGAAAAAGAACTAAACAGAATAGAGGCAAGCAACATACCAGAGACAGAGTTCAAAACACTGGTTATAAGGATGCTCAAGGAACTGAGTAAGAACTTCGACAAAGAGATAACAAGCATAAAAAAGGATGTAGAATCTATAAAAAAGAGCAAGTCAAAAGTGAAGAGTACAATAACTGAAAGGAAGCATGGACTATTGCTCAGCCATGGGCGGGAATGGGTTACCTTGCAACAACATGGACAGATTTGGAGGGTGTTGTGCTGAGTGGAGTATAGCAGACAAACAAAGGTGGATGCCGTGTGATTTCGCTCATGTGGAATCTAAGAACAAAATTAACAACAACAACAAAAACAGAAACAAACTCATAGATACAGAAAACATTTTGATGGTTGCCAGATGGGAGGGGAGTTAGGGGTGTGGGTGAAAGACGGAGAAGGGATTAAGAACTACAAATTGGTTATTACAAAATAGTAATGGAGATATAGGGTATAACATAAGGGATATAGTCAATAATATTGTAATAACTATGTTTGGTGTCAGATGGGTACTAGATTTGTTAGCGTGGTAGCTGGGAGGGGTTAGGGACAGAGTTGAAGGGATTAAAAAGTACAAATTGGTAGTTATAAAATAGTCATGGGAATGTAAAGTAAAGCATATGGGTATATAGTCAATGATATGGTAATAACTATGTATAGTGCTAGATGGCTACTAGGCTAGTCAGGGGGATCACTTCTGAAATTATATAAATATCTAATCATATGCTGTATACCTGAAATTAATATAAAGTAATATCGAATGTCAACTGTAATTGATAAATTTAAAAAGGGAGAAAGGAGAAAGGGAATAAGAGGTCTAATGGCCATACATAAAACAAATAAGACATGGGGATGTGATGTGCAGAATAGGGAATATAGTCAATAATATTGCGATGGCACAGTAGTGTGAGATGGTTGCTGATCTTATCATGGTGAATATTTCTTTAGGTATATAAATGTTGAATAACCGTGGTATACTCCTTAAACTAATATAATATTGTATGTTAGCTATATTTTTAAGAAAAATCTTAAAAAGGAAATGAAACAATAATAAATAAATAAATAAACAAACAAATAAATAAATAAAACATCCACAAAATGGCATATGATCTAGTCATAGCGTTATTTATCAAAATGACACCTATGCCTGAAAATGTCTTTTTTCCACTTTTCACATAGCAAAATCCTATCTTTAAGGCCAAAGTAAAATATCATCTGCTCTAAGAAATATTCAGTAATAGCATCCTCTGTCCCCAGATTTAGCAGAATCTAACATCCCATAATCTGTCAAATCTAGTTCCAAAGTTTCTCCATTGATAGCTCTTGACTATCTCACCTCACATTCTATTCTTTTCTCTTCAATTCTCCTTCTAGGAATTAATAATACATTTCGAGAGTAATACAATTCTAGAAATTGGGATCTAATAGGCAATATGCTAAATACTCATTATTTGTTAAAATTTTATGAGTTAGCTAATATTTATTTAGCTCTTTGTTTTTTGAAGACCAAAGGAGCTTAGAGAGGTTAAAAAAAAAAGAAAAAAAAACTTGTACAAGTCACAAAACTAGGGGATTGTGAGACTGAATTCAATCTCAGCCAATCTGATTGAAATGGATAGTGAGCTAAGGCTGTATTAACATATCAGTATTCAATGAAGACATAGAGCCAGTCTGTCTCCTTTTCCCCAGATGCTAAGTAGTATCAATTGTTTCAAGAGGACTGATAGTTCAATCATGCATGCATAAAAATTAGCTTAGATACAAATATTATCCATTTCATTAATAAATAATTGCTAAACTCAGCAGTGATATCTAGTTTGCAATGGTTGGGCCTGAGTTTTATGGATCTGAAATGTCCCCAGCACTTAGCAAAGTGCCTGGCACATCGTAGAAGCTCAGATTTTGTTGACTATATTCCTAAAAATAGTTTTGTATACATAACGATAAATATACTTAAAAATTAAGATGGTAATATATATACCTCCTTTTTTTTTTAACTTGGCAGTACATGATGAGCCTTTCTAACATATCATCATATACGATTTTTGAAACCAACTAAGATATCACATAAAGATATACCATATTTAATTTTCTACATTTATGATTATATTGTGGTATATTTGGGTTGCATCCATAAGTTTGTTAGTAAAATATTGTTAAAAAACAAAATTAAGCGGAGTAAATCTAAAGAGTCACTGATTCATGAATCGGGAACATCACATGTAGTAAACAGGAAAGAGCTCTGCTGAGGTGTAAATTAAAAAAAAAGTGTTCATAGATGAGAAAAGGGCTGAAAAAGGAAATTCTTAGCAAAGAATGCATTGTTTCAGGCAAAGTCCCCCTCCTCAACGAGATGGAAGGGGTTTTTCTAGTGGATTACCTCACTAATGCTGAACAGATAATTCCAGGAGACTGAGTAAAGGCTATGGGTACATTCCAGGGAGAGGCTGAAGCTATAATTAGGGTGGGTATTAACTCTTGATTTGCTGACATGGGGCTTAGCATAAGTGATTCTATTTCAGACCTGTTGTCCCCTTCCTAACAATTTAACAATTGTATCTTTCCATATATATATATGTTTCTATCTCTATCTTTAAAAGAACTAGAAGTGAAAATACAGATAAAAGGATATACACAATTTTACACTTTACTATTTACTTCCAATTTGCCTTTAAGAAAAATGTGTGTACTGGTTTAAATTCCTTTTAATAGCTAACTTGTTTTTTTTTGAGAAACCAATTATTTGTTTTATAATACACTGATCAGTTATTCCAGCCACTCTTGATAAAATAGTATACTAGACACAATCCCTGCCTATAAACCAAGTGTACTAGACAGCTGATGATATTCTCTAAGGTAAGTAAAGCACGGAGGTGGGCAATTTTGTGATAAATGTGCTGGAGCTGGGGCTGTAGGTTGCCAGGGGGCAGGGATTTATAGGTAGAAGAAGCTGATAAATTCATCTTGAACAAATGAACTCAGAATTGCCTCTAGGAATTAAAATAGAATTACTTAGTGGGTAATTGGGTCTGTTGTTCATGGAGTCAAGTCTCAGATATAAATTTGGAAGTTAAGGATTCCTGACACAAATTTTCATCTGTTCAGTCAATTCATTTGTATTTTTAAATTTCTGGTATATAATTATAAATAATACTCATAAAAGGATATACATGTTTATTCCTAACATCTAAGTAATTTGTTTTTCTCGTTTTTATTTCAATATTAAAATTCAAGAAAATAATTATAGTGTATGGATCTTTGGTAATATTAAATAGTTTTTAGAGTTATCTATTATCTATAATTTATTATTTATTTATTTATCTATAGATAATATATTTTATATATATGTTATATATATATTATATATATTATATATAGATAATATAATACAATTCATTATTTATTTATCTATAGATAATAGAGTTATTATTTATTTGTCTATAGATAATAGTTATCTATTATCTATAATTTATTATTATCTATAATTTATCTATTATTTATTAGTTTCTGCTTTTAATTTTATCTATTATTTCCTTTCTCAAGTTTCCTTTATGTATTTTGTTTTTTTCTCCTGTCTTATTTTGATTCCTTAGTCTATTTATATTTATTACCTATTATATCTTAAAATAATGTTACCAACCTTGCTTGTGTGACCATATGCTTGATAGCTATGTTCCTGTGAATTTATTCATTATTTAGCATTCTACAACACTTTGTTTTAGGTTAACCTTGTATTCAGTATAAAATTAGATTTTATTTGTTAACCCATTGTGATATTTTAGCATATTTGAATGTTTTTTTCTAAGTTGATGTATTCAGGCTTACTTCTGTCA
Organism: Rhinolophus hipposideros; assembly: GCF_964194185.1. Lineage (NCBI taxonomy): Eukaryota > Metazoa > Chordata > Mammalia > Chiroptera > Rhinolophidae > Rhinolophus > Rhinolophus hipposideros. The sequence goes on from NC_138047.1 coordinate 34,237,336, forward strand.
TTTTCTTTTATGCTTCCTGTTTTCTTGCCAACATGTTTTATATTTGTGCAACATGTTTCATATTTTCTTATTCCATTAGAACTACATACTATTGTGATAATGGACATGATAAAGCTCGAGAATACCAGACCTTCTACTGATTGGCTTCTCCATTTTAATTTCTAGTCACTCTGCCCTTTACCATTTAGAATCAACAATCTGCTTTTGTTTGCTCTACCATGCTCTTTCTTGCCTCTCTCTCTATTTTTTCTATTGTATATTTTACCTTTCAGAAAAGAGATCCCCTTACTCTGTTCCTTACTGACGTTGGCTTGGCTAATGTTTACTTTGTCAATGATTCTTCAATTCCATTTACTGCAATCTCAATTCCCTGACCATCCTCAAACAAGGCTTTATGCTCTTGTGTTCCCCAGTATGCTGTGTGTATTTATACCCTGCTTTATAAGTAAGTGTTTATGTCAGTTTTCCTCACTGAATTGTGATAGTCTCAAGTGCATAATATTTATGTTGGTCTTTCTAGCAACTGGACATTATTAGGCATTTACTAAAAACATAATAAATATGCATTAGCATTGGTTGATTGAATAGATTAATGGACAATTTTATCAATTTAATTACAGGTTATTTTTAAGATTTCCAAAGTATTTTTCAAACTATATTTTCCTGAAAATTAGCAAGGATCCAAATCAGGCAACTTGCATTTTCTCCCACTTCTACATTCTGGGCTTTGATACCATATACTTTGTAACTATGAAAATGTCTTACATATAAATGCATGTTCAAAATAGCCTATAATTTCTGGCCATGCATTCACATATTATGACCTTAGCTTAGTTTTCTTTTTTTGGCACTCTTGATTGCTTCTTTACATACCTTTTCCAAGAAAGTTACATAGGTGTCAGCTGTATCATACCTGAATGTTCTTGAAATGGCCTTTGCACATGAAGTACAGACCTGGCTACTTATAAAATTCTTAAGTCAAACCTTCATTTTTTTCCTTCATAATTATGCAGTCGCTGCTCTATCGTATTCCGACATCTAGTATTACAAAGAAATTTTATGCCATCTTGATGCTTACCTTGAAGACAATTTTATTTCTCCCTATTTAGTTCAAAAGCATTTATAGAAAACTCATAGATATATTAAATGAATAAATAATTTTAAAGTGAGAAAAACCTTTCCTTTGCATATTTTAGTTCAAAATATTTTGTAGAAACTTTAGCATTATTTTTCTTGTTCTGAGTTGTGACTTTCTGTTTAGGTGCATGTCTATACTTCTTAGATGAGATTGACACTTTTCTTTCTTCTCTTTTCCAGTTAGCCAGATAAAAATTGGGGTTTATAATACTATAGAAGAATAGAACAACAGATACTAGGGGGAAAACTATTAATAGCACTCCTTGTCTCACCTTCCAAATATAGGAAGAAAATAAATGTACTACAGAAAACTTTATCAATCCAACCAGATGTGGGAAAAGGGAAAACAAATAGGCAAATAAATAGCATATTTAAAAAGCACACGTTACTAGGTATGAATTACTCTTCATACATTAGTAGCACATGCAGTTTGTGTCTTCTAAAAAGCTGATGCCAAGATAACATTAGACACACGAGGTTTACTGATGGATTGCTTGCGAAGAATAAAGAGATTTGCACAGTCTGAAGACCATGGGAAAGGACAGAGGAAAGGGGGGAGTGGGTTAGAAGAGAGACAGACTGTAGCTCACTTCTGAGAAAGTCTTGGCTAGGCCCCTGGTGACACCTCAAGCAAGAGTTGTCCATTGGAGGAGTCCTGTGCTGGGTGTGGATGCCCCACTCACATGCCAATGCAGTCATTGGCTGGGAACAGTCCAGGGGAGAATGAGTGACCTTGAAGTAACTCGCATGGTAGATACTGATGCGCGGCACTTTGAAACTGTCAGTCAGCTGTGTTGCTCACAGCAACTTTTCCTCTACTAAGTCCACACAGTGACTGCTGTGACTGCCACACACACAGTCAACATAAGCAGAATAAAATAATCAATTAAAAAGCACAGGTTATAAATTAGGCTGAATAAGTCTACTTACTTACAAGTTCGGACAATCAAATTTGCAAACTCATCCTACAAAAAATGCTACATACCTTATTGCTGAATCACTAGGGTCACCTTCGAAGTACTCCGTTTAGGAAGCTATGCACTGATGCCAGTGCCTAGTTCACCCTTCAAGCAGTTTTGGAACTCTTTTTCTGGAATGGCCATTAGAGTTGTCATAGTATTACCCTTGAGGTCCTGAATGTCATCAAAATGTCTTCCTTTTAATATTTCCTTTATCTTCGGGTAAAGAAAGAAGTCGCTGGGGGCCAGATCAAGTGAGTAGAGAGGGTGTTCCAATACAGCTATTTGTTTATTGGCTAAAAACTCCCTCACAGACAGTGCCCTGTGAGCTGGTGCATTGTCATGAGACAAGAGCCATGAATTGTTGGCGACAAGTTCAGGTCATCTAACTTTTTCATGTAGCCTTTTCAGCACTTCCAAATAGTAAACTTGGTTAACTGTTTGTCCAGTTGGTACAAATTCATAATGAATAATCCCTCTGATATCAAAAAAGATTAGCAACATCGTTGCAACAAGTTCACCAACGTAATTGTCAGATCTCATGTGTACTATTAAAATAGGTAGACCTAATAAATGACATTAAATTATTCACATAAAGGGTTTTAAGTACACCATGTAAACTCAGTAAATAAGATAAGTTAGGAATGAAATATTATGTAACATATAATGAGCATAAATATACGTAAAAAGAGTACATAGCAATAAAAAGATACATGAGGAAATGGTATTTATAAATAAATATTCTGCATGCATTTTTTACAAAGCTTCAAAATTTTAAAATATATAGAAGCATGAAGTGACAGAATGACATATGCGATGAAGAATACCATATAATGAGATATTTTAACACATTCTTATCAGAAATGTATGTTTCATGTCATGTAGCAAACACTAGCAAAACTATAAACTAGGTATATAGGAATATATATCTATATGTGTATGTATAAATATATAAATACATACATACCTTACCAACACATAGAGACTATATACATGATGTTCAAGTAGAAACAGATTCTTTAAAAACAGATTAAAATTCAATAAATTTTAAGTAATTTCGTCATACTGCTGCGTTTTTCTGACTATAGTACAATTAAATTAAAAAAGTCATAAAAGTATATTTTTAATTATATATAACATAAACATTAAATGTTCTTAAATATATATTTTATCATAATGGAAAAATTACACTTTAAAATGACTATAGGGTTTGAGGAAATAACTACAAAAATGCAAAATATTTTGAAGTAAAATATAATGGAAGTATTACTGATCAAAACTCGTTGAGTGCAGCTATATTAGTAAATAGAGATAAATTTTGATGGCAAATGCATTTAAAAAAGCAAGTGGATAGCACATTAAAATGAAAAATATATAAAAACAGTAGCAAATTACACCTAAAGGAAATTGAAGGATATATATATATATATATATATATATATATATATATATATATATATAAAGATGGGTGGAAATTAATGAAATGGCCAACAAAAGAAATATTTATAAGGGATCCACAAAACATAAAATAAGATGTTTCTATTTGTTTTATAAAATTTTGACTTCATGAAGAGTTTTATAAAATGATGTAAGTCTGAAGTATAGATCATTTTTTTAAATTTTTAAGAAATATTTTTTTATTCCACTTACTTGTAATGCAGCTGAGTAGAGCAATTAAGAATAATCACCTGATTGATGTAGATGTCTGATCACTGCACTGTACACCTGAAGCTGAACAATAATGAATGCCAACTATAATTTTACATATGTATATATATATATATGTATGTATATGTATATGCTTACAAGAAGCGGACTACAGCATTAGGAATAGAGACAGTGGAAATGTAATGGCTCTGTGCTATGTCAGAGGGATAGTGGATGGGGGAGGGGGGTTCACACAGTGTGAGGGATATAAATGATAAATGTCTAAGTATTACTTTGTCTTGTGCACCTGAATCTAATAAAAAAAAGAATAATCACCTGATTATCTATGCAATTATTTAGTTAGCACATGTTGCATTATATCATCTTATATTATATTTGTTAGTTTCTATTAGTGAGCATTGGAAAAATTTTCATTACTTTGTAGATTTTTGTGCTTGTGTTTATTTTTTTCTTTTAAATTTTCCAAATTATGTATTATATGAATGCTATGTTAGGTACTTAAGAAAACAGTCATCGGGTTTTTGCTTTAGAAGATTTACCCTATGAAAGCTTTATCAGGAAACAATTATATTCATGAACAGGTACAGACTATAGATACCTGGAAACTGGATTGCTTGGGTCTTTTGGGATAATCATTTCTTACTTTACTAAATTGCCCATTTTCTCCAAAGTAGTTGTAAAATTTTATACTTTAATTTAGAACGATTTCGTATGAAATATCTTCAAACATTATTAAATTTCAAATATGGATTGATATTTTGCTAAATAGGAGCCATAAAGAAAATAATTCTGTGGCTAATTTAAGTATCTTATAATTCCACAATCTGCCTATGAATGTCTAGATTCTGCTTTAATTTAGACCTGTCCTTTGAAATTGTCTCAGAGTTTCTAGGCTTATAACAAAGGAATCATGGCGACAATAATAATAATGTTAATTTAGAGTTTCTATTCTTTATGTAAAGCAAAATTTTAGTGTTTCAGGTATTGACTGTGTCATGATAGGCCATGTACACTGTACTCAAAAACATCTCCAAAATCTTGGTGGCTTATCACAAGAATGATTTATCACTCATGTTGTATACATATCCTTTGCAGACCAACAAGGAGACCATTTTTACTATGTTAGAGACCAAAAATAATGGAGCAGCCATCATTTCAAATATTGTCAAGTTTCTATGCTGGAAATAGAATTTGAAACACTCAGAGTTTAGTAGAACTAGTCAAATGGCTTACAAAATCATTAAGAGGGCTAAGAAATTGTCCAAACTTGTGACTACAAGAGGAGAGAGCAAGGAATATTTGGTGAACAGCACTGATAATTACCAAACATGCATTATCTCATTTAATTCTCATACAATCCCATGGGGCAGGTATTAATTTCACTATTTAAAAGATGAAGATACTAAGCAGAGAAAGGTTAAGTAACCTGCTTAATGTCACAAGGACAGTAAGTAATGAGGCAAGGACCAAACCCCTGCCAGTCACACTATAGCTTTTTAAAACATTACTCTGTGGTACCTGACAATGGTGAGAGAAAGAGAGAAAAGTGCCTGAAATTCTATTACATTAAAAACAAAGTAGCGAGTATGCTACTATTGCAGACTTGCTTCTTTTTACTCATTACTTCTCTAATCTCTTTTTATAACTATTCCAAGAAGTAATCTCTAGAAACCTTTTTGACCTTAGCCCTGCTAAAACTGCTTCCAAAATGTTTAGTTTATGCCTTGTGCTTTCTGATTATTGTTAATGAGTCGAAAGTGAGTGTTAAGAGATACTTGCTTAGGAATCACACTCTTCCAAGTAATCATCATTTGTACTCTTGTATCTCATCATGAAAAAGAGCTTTTATTACTATGAAGTTGATGTGTTTAGCTCAAATAAAAGAGCTTCATAGGCACTAATCTTTATTTGATTTCCTTTCTAGTATGTCTTTGAATTAGATATTTAAAGAAACTAGAGTGGCTTAAATCAGGAAAGGATACTTATTATGCTAAACAAAAATATTTATAAAATATGGAAACTGAACCAGAAGGGTGAAACAAATTAGGATAATAAAATATATCAAACATTTATGTGGAAAGCATAGAAACAGAATAGACATAGAAGAGCATAGACTGTAATACAAACTTCATGAGACAAAAATTTACTGAGTACTGAAAAGAAATTTAAATGAAGCTCAAGTATAATTATCTAACTAACAAAATATCTGTGAACTACTAAATTGCTACTAAATTTGCCTGAACAAAGTGTATCCGGTAGCTTCAGAAACTTTAAATTTTTATTCTTCCTATGTATTTTTAAAGGTTTTATTTTTTTCTATGTAAAATGTCATCAAAATTAAGGCTCACAGCTTTCGTATTTAGCTGTCCAACTGAATCAAGGCATTCAAGGGTCTTCATGCCAAGTTTCTTGAGGTGTTCAATAAATCTGTCATAAAGAAGATGATCTAAAACTTGCAGCAGATACATTGATCTAATCAGTTGCAGGAAAATGCCCCATTTAGTGTCATAAACCTTTCAATATTCCAAAGTATTGGCATTTAGTAGACCAGAAAGCTGACTCTTAGGAATATTCTTTTAATGTAGCAGAAACAGCAAACAATAATCAACTTTCAGTATATAGCAGTTACTGTGGACATGGTGTAAATTATTTCCTACTGAAGACATAAGTATTGCACAAATAAAATTAGATGCTAAGCTCTCAGATAAGGAGCCAATCTTCTATATAGTAGCATTAGAAAACATCACATTACAGAATAATCATATTGGAAGGTAACTAAAAATAACAGTCTTATGGTTTCAGATAAATCCAGAATCACTATTTTAAAAAAACTTATAATGACTGTATGGTTGAATGGAAATCAGAAAACCAGGGCTCTGTTTATAACTCCAGCACTACTTACTTGGGGGATCTTAAACACCACACTTCAAAGCCAGCAAAAGTAGTGAGCTGGGCTCATCTTCTGTATGGTTCTTCTCATTTTTAATTCTTTCTGATAGGAACACTTAATGTTTGTCAATAAACTATTGTAGTATTAACAAGAGGGAACAAAACCATGCACAAAAGTCTATCAAAATGACAAGGTGGAATTGAGGTAAATCAAAGACTATTCTAAAATAAAAAATAGGTAAGGCACAGGCAATAAAAGAAAAAAAAGGACCTCTGCCCATTTTTCAATTGTATTGTTGTCTGTTGTTGTTGATTTGTATGAGTTTTTAATATATTTTTTGATATCAGCCCTTATCGGAAGTGTTGTTTGCAAAAATCTTCTCCAGTTCAGTTGGTTGCCTCTTTGTTTTGTTGATCGTGCAGAAGCTGTGCACTATCTTTTCTTTTTTTTTTTATAAAGAAAAGAAGCTTTTGCTGTGCAGAAGCTTTTCAGTTTGATATAGTCCCATTCATTTATTTTTGCTTTTACTTCCCTTGCCTTTGAGGTGAAATTCTGAAACCCTCTCCACAGCAAGGTCCATAAGTTTAGTACATATATTTTCATCTATACATTTTATTGTTTCAGGTCTTATATTTAGGTCTTTGTCCATTTTGAGTTAATTTCTGTGTATGGTGACAAATAGCAGTCTGGTTTCATTCTTTTGCACATGGCTTTCCAGTTTCCCAACACCATTTATTGAAGAGGTTTTCTTTCCTGCATTGTATGTTTTTGGCCCCCTTGTCAAAAATTATTTGCCTATGTATAAGTGGGTTTATTTCTGGGTTCTCAATTCTATTCCATTCGTCTGTGTGTGTGTTTTTCTGCCAATGCAATGCTGTTTTGATTATTGACATTTTGTAGTATAATTTGAAGTCAGAGAGTGTGATAACTCCAGCCTTGTTCTTCTTGTCAGGATTATTTTGGCTATGTGATGTCTTTTGTGGTTCCATACAAATATGATAATTTTTTGTTCTATAAACAGTGGGATTTCGATGGGGATTATGTATATTGCTTTCGGTAATATGACCATTTTAACTACATTGATTTTTATAAACCATGAACATGGACAATCTTTCCATTTCTTTGTGTCTTCTTCAATTTCCTTTAATAATGTGGTGTAGTTTTCATTGCATACATCTTTCACATCCTTTGATGTGTTTATTCATAGATTTTTTTTTTCTTTTTGTTGCAATTGCAAAAGGAATTTTTTGGTTTCATTTATTTTTCTGAAAACATGCTCAACTTTACTAACTATTAGGGAAATGCAAATCAAACCACAATGAGATATGATCTCACCCCTGTTAGAATGGCTATTATCAACAAGACAAATACTAACAAGTGCTGGAGAGGCTGTAGAGTAAAAGGAACCCTCATACACTGCTGGTGGGAATGCAGATTGGTACAGCCACTATAAGAACACTATGGAGGTTTCTTAAAAAACTAAGAATATAATTACTGTGTGATCTAGCATTGCCTCTTCTGGGTATCTACCCAAAATATTTACCATATCTGTAAAGATATATGTACCCCTATGTTAAATGCAGCATTATTCATGGTGGCCAAGACATGGAAATAAATGAAGTGTCCTTAGATAAATGAATAGATAAAGATGTGGTACATATACACAATGGAATATTACTCAGACATAAAAAAATTGAAATACTGCCATTTGCTATAATATGGATGAATCTTGAGAATATTGTGGTAAGCGAAGTAAGTCAGATGAGAAAATGTCAAGAACCACATGATTTCACTCATATGTTGAATATAAAACATAAATCAACAAATGAACAAAACATATAACAAACAAAAACACATAGACACAGACAACAGTTTTGTGGTTAACAGAGGGGGATGCATACAAAAGGAAAGAGGGTCAAATATATGGTGAGAAAAGAGATTTGACTTTGAGTGGTGAACACAATGCAACATACAGCCGATGTATTATGGAATTGTACACTTACACTTAAAACTCACATAGTTTTATTAACCAATGTCAAGCCAATAAATTTAATAAAAATATAAATTAAATTAAATTAAATAAATAAAAACTTATTCAAGGAAAAGAAAAAGGAAACAACAAACTATGTAATCAATTTCAAAAAATACACAGAAGGCAGGTAGACAAGACAAAGATGCTACATTAAGTGCTACATTAAAATATCTACCAACAATCTAAAATTCTATAACATGGTAAACTTTATTCTATAATGAGTGTCAAATCAAACAGGTACACATAAACAAAAATTAAGAAACTTTACTACCAATTCATTACACTAAAGTGTGTATTTGAAGAAGAAACATAACTACAAAAGGAAAAATAATCATAACATAAAGTGAATGTTTTCAGTGTTAAGCATACTAGTGAATGTAAACAAACATTGATCATATAGAAATAATGACAATATGTGATTATAAACAAAAAATACAAACAAAAAATTAAATCATGGCTACCTAACATTTATGAGGTAGAAGTGATTTGAGGAAAAGTATTTTAAGAATCTTTATTATTTTGAAAGAGAGTAAAAATTTTAACCAATTTTACAGTTTAATTTGAAAATACACATTAAAATGTTGAGTGTAAATGATGAAACCAATACAAAGTTTGAAAACCAGTAGAGGAAAAAAAATAGAATGAACATAAGATTCATATAAAAGAGTCAAGAAAAGGGTAGGAAGTGGGGAGGAAACATAGGCACCTGGCCAAAGAAAATGCACAGTCCCCTGAAGAGGTGCACATTCATCTAGGACTTAGCAACCACTAAAAGTAATATCCTTACATATATAATGTCTTCATAGACCATTCTCTATATATCTGGGCTTAACTCGGATCCCTCAATTAGATCCTGCTCTTTCTCTTCAGCATCCAAACTGAGAAATTACATCATTTTTTTCAGAGATTTCTAAGCTCTCTAGGGTCACAGTGCCTTTAGTGCCTCAGTAAATTTTTTCACAATACTCCTAAGCCAGAAGAGATACCTAAACATTGTATCCCAGAATGATATATCAGCAATTTTAGTGGAGAGGTTTCAGGGGGAAAGTGTCAGTAAAAGATGTGGTCAGTGAAGAGTTGGATTTAGATCAAAGGACAGAAGAAAGTTCTGAACAGATAACTTCCAAGATATGTAAAGTTTTTGGGATGGCTTGGGACTTTCTAAAATGAATTTGCCCCTGCATTACCTCACTGGAGATCCTCTTTCTCAGGATACCAACAGCCAATTAGATTGATTCTTTCTTGAGGGAATCTGAGAAAGACTCTGCTAGGAACAGGATTAGTTGGTTCCCATGATCATCACCAGACTGGGGAGAATGTTATGTCTTCAGTCTCTCTGGAACAGCTTAATTGTGTTTTGAAAACAGTCCCTTTCCAGATAAATGAACTCTAGATAATGTATATCTAGAGGGGAAAAATTCTCCCACCAAATAGTATAAGAAGAAAAATACAATTTCATTATCTGTTAGAAGTTTACTCAACATTAAATAGCACCTCGTCCCATTTTAACATTTTTTTCCAGAAATCTACTTTTAAATCATTTACATTTAAATTACTAAATCGTTTAAATTATTTGTGCAGTCAGTATGATTCAGTGACCACAATTCTGAAGATGGGTGTAATTTTACAAAGCTCTGATGAATGGTTACTCAGCCTACATTGTAAGAATGGAGATAAATTTTGATAGGCAAATTAAGACATAATCACTAATGCTGCTCCTTATTTAAAAATGTAAGTGAAACTCCCCCTAGATTTATTCTAGATATCACTGTTTAAATTATGAAATTATAATAATAAATGGCTTTAACTAGAGAGAATTCTTTTTGATTTTTAAAAATAGCACTGGAGAATTGGCCTGTCAGAAAACAATTTTCACAGTACATATTTTCTATGCATTAACTCTTGGCAAAATTATCATCAAACTTAATATGTATGTCTCTTAATTATATGAAGCATAATACATATTTTGTGTATATAAAATTCAGAAGACTGTCATTTTTTTTCAGTATGAGTCATATGCAGACAGTTTATTAGGATTTTTATATTAAGGGGACAGATTTGCCTTGCCAAGAATCCACATCATGCTTGAAGAGGAATATGTTGTCTTTACATGTATCAAATAATTCAGAGATTAATACATCCATTCATTTATTGATTGACTTGCTTATTTATTTGGCAAATAATTCAAAATAATGGATTCTCATAAGCCATTGTAAGGAGACTGGACTTTATTCTTTACACTGAGTCACTGAAAGAGCCCAAACTAGACAATGGCATGGTCAGATTCTTATTTTATGAAATTTGTCTTACATTTGGATAGATTACAAGACAGAGAGAGAAGACCAGAATCATGGAAACCACTTACAAACATATTTCAAAGTCTGAATGTGAGATGTGAAGGTCTAACACTGAGCTGGGACTGAGGTCCCAAAAAATATGGAGGAAGAAATCTCTCTAGAAAATATTCAGTTGGTAAAATCCACAGGAATTGATGATTGTTTGAATGTAGAGGGGATAGGGTGAGGTAGAGGAAATACACATAAGTGTTTAGAACTTATTGGAGGTGGCCAATGGGTAGAGTTTATTGGAGGTAGCTAATGAAATGGAGAACACAAAAAAATAAGTTATAGAATAAATATTCCTTAAATCCAACTACTTCTCTCTATTCTCCTTGCTACTCAGTCTTCCTTTTTAAAAACATTTTTATGCTTTTTCTAATTACAAGGTAATACTAAAACCAAGTGTTACAAAAATAATTCAAAATGTTAACAATAATGTAGAAAGCTCAAATTAATGTTTCTCCCATAAGTTCTACCAACTGCTTGGAGCAGATTTTTGTAGATTTCCTCCTTCCAAAATGTACATAACTTGTGGGATAAGGAAAATGCAACTCTATTTTTCCCCAGTGTTCCTTTTAAAATGTATAATGGAGAAAGTTTTTCCTCTGATATCAGATAAATCCCAGTAGGACCTATAAATTTATTAGTGATGCTGAAGGAAAAGAAAATCCTACGGTCACTCACAATTTTAAAATATAGTCTAAATTAACTCTTTCACTGAGTTAATTGATTTCAAGCTTTTTTCCCAAAAAATGTGTCAGAAATCAACAAAAATCAAAAAGTTGATATTTTGACTGTTTTATACATTTAATAATAACAATTTGAGCTGCTTTGTATATAAAGTACATTATATTTATGTATAAAAATTTGAGTTATATTAATTCAGACATATCCGACCATCATGGCAAAGGGTTAAGATATTAGAGTATCTACTTTCCATCTCAATTCAAAAGTAAGGATCCTTTTTACTACGCTTCTTGGGCCCAACTGTGGCCTACAGGAGACATGTAGTGCTTTTAGGGATGGAACTGTGTCTGATTTCTTCTCTGTCTCACTTTTCTCTTTTTCCACTCACCAGCTGTAGTTACTAACCACTCCCAGGGTGCACTGTGGAAAGTGAAAAAAAGATTGAGTAGCAGAAAGTTCAAACTTGACAAGAATGATAAGAAGCTGGCTTCATGTTTTTTGAGTCTGACTGAGGACAAAATCTGCCTCTTTCTCTCATGAGAGGCTTGCATGGTTTCTCCAAGGGCTCCCTTGCTGGCCCTTCTGACTATAACTCCTAGGAGCAAAGTGGTGTTTCCTTTCCGTTGACTGCTACTCTTCTTTGTTTGCCAATAGTCAACTTCATTCAGATATATTTTTCACCCATTGCCCAACCAAGTAGTTTGCACAAGCAGAAATCAAATCACCCCAGCTGGCAATCTTCCTTCATATCTGAGATGAAGAAAAAAATATATGCATCCTTTCCCAAAAAAATTCCAGGTAGTCTTATTGAAGATGCCATCAGTAGATTTGAAGTGAGGAGAGAAGCACCCACCCCCCAATTTTCCTTGATTGTGTGTATGAAACTCACAGAAGAACTGCAATTATTTGTGCAAAAACAAACAAACAAACAAAAACATAGAAACCCTCTCTCATTCACCCTTCTTAAAATTGTTCTAACTCTTTTCAAAGCTTTACACCTTCTGATGCAGTCTGGCAGAAGCATCAACTGAAGTTTGGGTTCCATTGTCCTTATTTCCATCAGCTATTTAAACACAGGATAGAGAATTATCTGCCTGGTTCATCAAAAACTTAGAACAAGAGTCTTTAGAAATATTTTGTTAACCATTTTGGCTTTTAGTTATAGTTAATATATTATGTGGTATAACTAGAGAGAAAAAGGACAATTCAGAATGAATCTATATATACATATACAGGAAATATATATATATATATATATATATATATATATATATATATACAGGAAATATATATTCACAGGAAATATATATACATATACATATATATATATATTTCCTGTGAATATATATATATATGTATATATATGTATATATATATATATATATATATATATATATATATATATATATATTTCCTGTGAATATTAGGTTGGAGATTACATAAAAATGAGATAATAATATTTTCAATTCTATAATATCTTATTTGAAATATTCTATCTTAAGTTTTCAGTGTTTGGGAAATTTTAGCATATTCATAGTATATTAAAAATCAATTTTGAATTTAATGAAATTGAACTGGAAAATAACAGAGAATTAAGGCTTTTGTACTCAGAGAAAGCATTACATGCAAATTAGTTATTGTAGAATCACTGGGCACTGGAGGTTGCTAAGTTACAGCTTTAATAGAAGCACAACTTCAGCTTTACAAATGTAAAGCCACACTGTTGAAAGATAAGACCTAAGAGTTGTAGCAAAATTTTTCATAGATTAAAAAGCAAATAAAAGAGTTAATCCAACACTTAAAAGTTTATTTTTTTCCCTTGAAAAAGAACTTTCTAGTCATGAGATTTTAGTTGCATTCTCATTTTTAAGAGTAGATTTAAACTATATTCTTAATACAATATGAATAGGAAGAGAGACAATGTTGCCTTTGACAAAATGTCATTCTTATTTACTCATTAATCAAATATTGTTTGAGTCCTACCATATGTGGGGCAACATGGATATGGATGTGATAGATTGGAATGGGGCAAGGCTGTGGTATCAATAGGAATCTATAACAACTGACTAGGAAAGCAGTTATGATGGAAATAGAGATGATCTGTGGGAAGAAGAAAAGGATGGTGGAAATATTTTTAGACGGTCATTTTCATGAGGAAATCTATTGTACTCTCTGCTTTAAATATCAGCTCTTATTTCACAGAATACAACAAGGACAATATAAGTAAAATTTCAAAAGATACATCCTGAGTCAGCCTTTGACCAAACTACACCATAAACTGATGTCTTCTTTCAATTTGCCAATTTATTGAGCTTTAATGACTTTCTGAATGTTTTTTATTCTCTTGACTATGCAGCTTATTTTTCTTTATCTTATTTTTCTTTAATTGCCATCCTAAACGTGAACTTTTTCTTGGCACTGGGGCTCCTTCCTTTGAATTATACTTCCCTGGGTTATCTGGCTGAGTACAGCTATCACCAAATGTCTCCATTGTTCTATAAGATCTCATCCAATCAAATCTCTGAGTACTCAAAATGAGTGGAATGGAAGATTTCATAGGAACCACAAGAGGAGGTGATGATTCTTGAACTGATCAGTGTTCTGTTACAAACACAAAATCTACTCTAGCTAATTTGAGTAGGAAAAGGTCTTATAACAGTGTGATAAAGGATGTGCAGAATTTTTAGGAGAGTTGAAAAATTGGATTTTAGTCTTGGCTGATGGGAGTGACTCTCCAAGTGATACCATAAACTGGATCTCCAAGGAATCTGTTCTTACTATCACGGCAGGAAGCTGCTTAGAGTCCCACATACATGCCTTGCCTGCTGTTGTCCATATCTGCAAGACGGATGCATTGCAGCCTGTGTTACTTCAAATTTCATGGGAGTGAGTCTGATTGGCAAGTCTTAAATCAAATCCACAATTACAGTTGAAAGAGTATTAGGGATCTGGGATATGTATTCTTATCTTTCCAGTCTTTGGAAATTTAGATAGGTAGTCTATGAGAAGACTGAAATAGTTATTTTCATCCAATTACAGCACCATCTATAATGTGGTTAATTTATAGATTAAAGATATAACTAATGCACATGGGGGTTCATATTATCTCTATGTATGAATAAAAGTTTTCATAATAAAAAAGAGTAAGTACAAATTTTAAGATGCTATTTCAGTCAGGTAGCTGAGAACAAGCAAGAAGGTATTGCTGGTCTGAGAAGAACACAGGTTGTCTAGTTAGCCAGGCAATACTAAGTTTTTTCCCTGACAGATGCAATGGGTGGGCAATACTAGAGACAGGATGGATTTATACACCACATGGTGATATCAGCTAACTTACTAGTAAGGAAGGCAGATACTGACTCAGCAATTACAAACATTAGGAACATCACATAAAAGAATACTCTTTTCCATGAAAGTATACAAAAATATTCTAAATAACCTTATTTCAGATGTGGTGATGTCAAGGAGAGCTTCCTGAAGAGCTATGTTAAAAATAAGGCATTGTTAGAAGACTTGAAGGATGAATAGGAGATACAGAAGTGGTGTAAGTTTAGTGATTGAGACAGCTAGAATTTTGGAACTAGTAATGTGAGATTAATCTGGACTCTTGAAAAGAAACAAGAGTCAGATCATGCAATACATTGTAGCCATGTTAAGGATTTGCTCCTTATACCCTGTGTAATGGGAAGCCATCAATGGATTTTTAAATAAGAGAAAATGAACATAATTTGTGTCTTCAAGATTTTATTTTGTGGATTGTATAGAAAACTGTTTATATGCATAAATAAAGAGATCTTTAGGAATTCATTGTAACAATCCAAGTAATCCCAGTGGTCTGGCTAGGGGTAGAAAATATATGGGATGAAGAGGGTTTTGGAGACAGAATCAGCAGTCTTAATGTTTGTTGGTTATTAAGAGATGAGTCAAGGATGAATCCTGTGTTTGAGGCTATCCCAGTTTGATAGAGAGAAGTCAGACCTCAGAAAATCTGGGGCAAAAGCAAATCTGATAGAGAAATCATGAATTCAGATTAGAATCTGTTGAGCTTGAGAGGCCTGGGTATAAAAATTCACTTGTAAACATAAAATGAAATAATATATATTCAGTACTGGGCATGAGTTCTAGCTGTGCAAAAACTCAGTAACCCACGTAATCTAATTTACATGGGTTAGATTAGCAGATTAGGGAGATATATTTGGGTTATTAGGGTCAACAGATGGTTATTGAAGTCATGGGAGTAAATAATATTACCCATAGAAAGGATACAGAATAAGAAGAAAATAACACCTAGGACCGAGCTTCAAGGTTTGCATAATGTCTTCTCCAGAAGCTCAAGGTGTGCAAGAAATCTTCTACACTGGTCCTTGACCCAGATGACAACTGGCTCCTTCACTTAACCCATATGCTGTTGACCGTTGTACCAGGACCTTTACTGAACAATGATCGAGTATGAGACTCCACTGGGCATGTCACCACATCTAGGCCCTCATCCCATTTTTATCAATTCAGTCTCAGAGTTGTAAACCCTAGTTGGGGTGGGGGGGTGGGGGTTCCTATATGAATGTCCTAAATCTGACTGGGATATTTTGGGAGTAAAGTACAACACCTGTTGATGCGTTGTTAGAAGACATATTTGAATAGGACATTTTATTCCTTCTCCTTTCTTCTTTCTTTAACTGCTTCCCTCTTGTCATTCCCTACCTCCTTTACTGTCTTCAGCCTCATACTTGTTAATTCTTTCTAGCAATAAATAATCTGGTTCTTTGTGTTCTTCCTTTTTTCAAAAAGCTCCCCAGTACCTAGAAGAATTTCTATTTGTCTTCAGTGTATACATTTATGTGCACTTCACATAAATGTTTATTTCTTTTATAGCTATAGATATTATATATCTGTATTATTTGCAATTTTTCCCATTGGAAAGAAATACTGAATCAGAAATCTGCATATAATGGGAAGAACACTAAAAAACTCATAGTATTCATGAAAGCAATAAGAGAGCATATGAATTTACTCATAATGGATAAAGTAGTAATTTATAGAAGAGATTTGGCCCAGAAAATACAGATCTAAATATTATTTTTCATTAAGATAGCAAGCTTTCCTTACCAAGAGTTTTATTTTTCATGTCATACCCCATCTATAAAAACACCTAGGTATCCTTATTGAGGTAGACCTAATTTCTGATGTAGCAAAGCTACACATTTCTTCCAACATAAATTTGTTGATGCTCAATAAAAGCTCCTTTGAATGGAAAAAATAGAGCAAAATCATTTGAATTAGTAATTTAGATTTTTTATTTGAAAGCCATTTTAGCTGCTTCTTATTTCCCATCATACTGACTTAAAGCTTAAAGCTTTATACTAAAAAAGGCTAAGGGTAAATAAATATTTACCATCCCAAATTCAATGAAGATTATGAGTACAATAAAGGTTCTTTCTTTTATGGAAAAGACAATACGTAGTCCTTAAAGTTCCAAATGCAACTTATTGGAGGGGAAAAAAGAAAAAGAAATAGCAGATTAGTTGGAATTAAAGCCTTTTATTAATAGTTGGATAAACTAACATTATCAGTTACATCCAAAATTACAAAAGAGAAACATATAGGTAGAAAAGTGGGTATATAATTCTGGCTGATTAGTCTTTAAGTACTCCAAACACTTTGAGTTAGCTGTGATTAAAAAAAAAAAAAAAAAGAACTCAAATTATTGAATCCAAAAGTTACTATTTAGAAATCTATTGTAGGCCTTCAAGTTACTAAGAAAATATAGTCCTGAAGATACTGCATATACTACTTATTTTTGCCAAGGCTTTGGTCCCATTTCCCTACATGTCTAGTGTTTTATTTTGTTTTTGTTTTTTCTTTCCCCCGGTAATTTGAGTTGGTAAATAAAGAAAATTAAATACATGTATGACTCCTACAGATTAATACCTAGAGTTGAGTCAGGCCTTAACATCTAAGCCAATTGACACTTCTCTAATAAAAGAGACTCTATGGGGTTTTGCCCTTCTGATTCTTATATAGCATTTCTTATTATACTCTTCTTTCAAGTAGGATGGACACAAAAAAAATGAGTAGAACATTTTCCAAAAGGATTATCGTTTCTCTGAAGATTATTTTCTCCACATGCAGGGTAGCTTTCTAATTTCCTACTCACCTTAGAATCAAGTGCTTGAATTATGTGACTAATAGAAAGGAGGATATTATATGTGGAAAATGTTGATTATTCAATAATTGGACAAAAAAATCTCCAAGCAGAATAGCACAAATGAAAGACAGTAACTACTAAACAAATCCTGAATGTTACAGCTTCAAAACAAACAAAAACAGAAATAACAACAAGAGAAAGACAAAGTTCTGATTTCTGAGTTTCAGCATGAGAGCCTCAGCATATGTGTATGCTAAAACTCTGGTTAATGGTTTATATTTTTCATAATTCTTCTCAGTCTGAAAGCTGGGAAAGTGTTTAGAAATAATTTGGCACGAATATTTTGAAAGTCAACATAATCGTAGAATGATAGACTAGTTGCCCTCCCTCTTCGGCTTATGACCATGACTGAAGGCCTATTTACAGAAATTTAACCACTTGAACATGACTGGTTACCTACCAAAAACAAAAACAAAAACAAAAACAACAACAAAAAAAAAACAAGTAAAAGAAACACACACACATATACACACAGAGACAATTTGAAGAGACAGAACAAGCATCACAACCAGACCTGATAGGCATATTGGAATTATCAGACAACTGATCTAAAATGACTATGATTAAAATGCTAAACACTCTAATGGATAAAGTAGAGAGAATTCAAGAATAAATGGGCTTTGGATTTCTCCGGGTAGATGCCTAGGAGTGGAATTACTGGATCATAGGGTAGTTCTATCTTCAGATTCCTGAGATACCTCCATACTGTTTTCCACAGTGGCTGCACTAATCTGCAATCCCACCAACAGTGCACTAGCGTTCCCTTTTCTCCACATCCCTGCCAGCATTTGTTGTTTGTTGATTTATTGATGATAGCCATTTTGACTGGGGTAAGGTGGTATCTCATTGTGGTTTTTATTTGCATTTCTCTGATGGTTAGTGAGGTTGAGCATTTCTTCATATGTCTTCTTGCCTTCTGTATGTCCTTTTTAGAAAAATGTCTCCTCAAGTCCTCTGCCCATTTTTTAATTGGGTTGTTTGTTTTTTTGGAGTTGAGTTGAGTAAGTTTTTTATAGATTTGTGATATTAATCCCTTATCAGATATATCATTGGCAAATATTTTTTCCCATTCAGTAGGATTCCTTTTTGTTTTATTGATGGTTTCCTTTGCTGTGAAAAAACTTTTTAGTTTGATGTAGTCCCACATGTTTATTTTTTCTCTTACTTCCCTCGCGCGAGGGGATATATCAGTGAAAATCTTGCTCCGGGTAATGTCCATGAAGTTTCTTCCTATATTTTCTTCAAGATGTTTTATGGTTTCAGATCTTACATTTAAGTGTTTAAGCCATTTTGAATTTATTTTTGTATATGGTGTGAGGAGGTGGTCCAGCTTCATTTTCTTGCATGTGTCTCTCCAGGTTTCCCAACAGCACTTATTGAACAGACTGTCCTGTTTGGGAGACCACCTCAGGGATGCTGTGGATGCCTGGTCATGGCATTGTACACCAGAGGCTGGACATTAATGAATGCCAACTATAATTTTATGTGTATAATGTGATGGCTCGGTGTGAGGTCGGGGTGGTGGTGGATGGGGGGAAGGGGGTTCACGGTGTGAGGGATGTAAAAATAAAATAAAATTAAATTAAATTAAAAAAAAAGTGAAGGAGAAATCGATTTCCTCAGACAAACAGAAATTGAGGGAATTTGTTACCAATTTTGCAAGAAATGTTAAAAGAGGCTCTTTAGAGAAAAGGAAAATAACATATGTCAAGAGCCCAAAACTATATAAAGAAAGGAAGAAACTTGCAAAAGAAATAAGGAAAAGTAAAATAAAAACTTGTTTTTCTTATTCTTAATTGCTCTAACGGATTACAGTTTCTTCAAAATAATAGCAACAATGTATTCAATTATGTATATTTATGCATATATCTTGTGTATATATCTTATGTATATACTTGTATATGCTTATATATGGTTATATATAAGTCAAATAAATGACACTAAGATATGAGGGATGAGAGAGAAGAAACAGAATTATTTTTTATTATAAGGTGCTTACACTACTCACGAAGTGGTACAGTGTTATTTGAAAGTGGATTTGGATTAGTTGTAAATGTGTAATATAAACTTTAAGGCAATTTCCAAAAAATAAAAAGACACAAGTATAACTGATACGAAAATGTAAACATAAAATACTCAATTAAAACCACAAAAGGAAGAAAAAGAGTGGAAGACAAAAATAAGAACAAAAAACAAGGGCAACAAATAAAAAAACAGTAACAAGTATGGTAGATAGTCCAACTGTATCAATAATCAATTTGAACAGCAATGGTCAAATGCACCAAGTAAAAAATAAATAGAGTGGATTAAAAAACAATGTTCAACTATATGTGGTCTATAAGAAACCCACTTTAAAAATGAAGACATATATAGATTAAAAGCAACTGGATAGAAAAAAACTATACCATTCTAACACTAATCAAAAGAAAGTAGGAGTAGCTACATTAGTTTCAGACAAGGTAGACTTTAAAGCAAGAAAAGTCATAAGGGTAAGGGGGATCAAATACATGGTGATGGAAGGAGAACTGACTCTGGGTGGTGAACACACAATGGGATTTATAGATGATGTAATACAGAATTATACACCTGAAATCTATGTAATTTCACTAACAATTGTCACCCCAATAAATTGAAAAAAAAAAACAAAAAAACCTCTGGCTCAAAAAAAATCCAAAACAAAATTCTGGCTCAGAGTGAGAATGCAATACATTTTAAAATAAATTCTATGCCAAAAAAAAAGGAAAAAAAAAAAAAGAAAAAAAAAGTCATAAGGGATAAAGAAAGGCATTATATAATAATAAAAGGGCAAATTCTCAAAAAAAAAAAAAAAGCAACACATAATACTCCTTAATGTGTATGCACCTAACAATAGAATGCCAAAGCACATGAGACAAAAACTAATAGAATTGCAAGGAAAATTAGGTAAATCTACCATAACATTTATCAAAAATGGACAGATCCAGCAGGCAGGTAATCAGTAAGAAAACAGTTTAACTCAACACACCTTCAATCAGCTGGATATAATTGACATCTATACAACAGCAGACTGTACAGTCTTCCAGGTCCAAGATAAACCAAGATTCACCAAGATAAACCACACAATGGGCCACAAAACACACCTTAACAAATTTAAAATAATAGAAACCATACAACGTCTTCTCTAACACCACAATGGAGTTGAAGTAGAAATCAATAACATAAAAATATTGGAAAAATCCTCACATATGTGGAGATCAAACAACACACTACTAAATAACATATGAATATAACATAAAGAAGCATGCCTTAGCATGGTGTGTAGACTTAGTCTGGGATGTCAAGGTAGCATTATATTGTAGAGAAGAAATTTTCTATCTTTCAATGATGGGAAAATGATCATTGTTGGCCATTATTAATCTTAGCCAAGCTATAAGAATGTGCCATGTTTTCTTGGTCCAACATTTCAGTTTTCCTCTTAACCCAGCTATATTGTAAATGTATAATGTAACCAGATGGATTGTTTTTTTCAATTCTGACCCATGCCACATTTACTTTAAAATTTAGAGCCCATATATTTTTATTTTGGTTGCAGCCTGATTGTCACACTGTACACCAAGTTAGCATATCAACTTATATAATGCATGGATCTCCCTCTAGTAATGTTTGATAAGGGACCAATATCACCTCTTTTTAATCACCTCCAGTGACAAAGGAATTAATAAAGTAATTTCTTCTACTTTTATATAGTTTTAATGAATAGTAGTTATTTCAATACCTATGTCATAAAAATAATCTGAAACTTGGAAATAGGCAAAAAAAAGATTATTGGGTGTTCTTGCAGTTCTGTGCTGGGTGTGAATTTCTACTCTCTAGAATATTTTAAAACTCTCTAGGGACATAGGTTAATTGTTAAATTTTTGTCTAGTAGAAATGCAAATTAATTTCTGCCTCCAAAGGTTAAACTTCATGGTTCTGTTAAATATTAACCAATTATTATTTTTTTAATGTAACTCAGTAGTTTTATCCTAACTTGTCTATAAATAGCTAGCTTTGCAAATGTTTTTTGGACAAGGTTTTACCTCTTATTGTTTCCTTTAATTAATATGTTGAATAACATCTTTGACACATGTTCATTTTATATTTATAGTTGACCCTTGAACAACATGAGGTTGAATTGCACAAGTTTACTCATACGGTATGTGGATGTTCTCAATAAATACCTGTATTGGTTTTGACCTATGGTTGGGAATTTGTGGATGTGAAGGAATTACTATACTCATTGATTTATGTCATTCTATACAAGGGGACTTGAATATCTGTGGCTTTGGTATCTCTGGAAGGGTCCTGGAACCAATAATCCACAGATACTGCGGGACAACTTAAGTTTTGGGAGAGGCAAAAGTTATATGCAGATTTTTAACTGCACGTGGGGGGGTTTGGAGCCCCTACTCCCTGCAATGTTTACGAGTCAACTGTTTAGGTGTCAACTGTATATGGAAGACATGATTTTATGTCTCGGGAAACTATACTCTAACATCCATTATGGTCCAGATTCACAAAAATGTATTCTAAATAAATGGTTTCAAGTTTATTATTTATTAGAATAACCTGAAGAGCTTGTTAATACACAGATTGCTGGGTCCAAAAATTTCAGAATCGGTAAATTTGGGTAAGGTCCAAGAATTTGCATTTAAACAAGTTCCCAAGTGATAACGTTGTTAATACTGGGACCAGATTTTGAGAATTACTGTTCTAATTTATCATTTACCGTTCAGTTCTCTAATATTCTCTTCAAAATATTAAACATATCTAACAATACTCTTTGGAAAACATTTGGGAAGTTATATGACTATTATACAGAAACATAGGATCTTGTGAGTTACGTACATAATTTTCCAACCACTTTGCCACATAACAAATTAGAATCAAATCCCCCCCAAGAATTTTGTATCTATGTGTTGAATAATAATAACAATTATTATTTTTACTATACAAAAAATACAAAATATGCAAATTAGCAAGTTTAGTGTTTTCATTTCTTTGTTGTATTTTCAAAATTCTGAGGACCTTTTTTGCACTTACATGATTAAAGGGATTCTTTATCTGCTAAACAGCAAGGATATTAGATGCTATTAATTTTTGTATTGCTTTAAAACTTGTATACTCCTGTTTTGAAATTAGGGAGATATAAATTTTTTCTCTCCTTAGTAGGGTCTCCTTTACTGATAGAAGAGTATGAAAAAAATCACCTGTGATTTCTGCCCAAAAGGGGGATTAGTTTCCAATAAATTTTCTGTTACCAATTACTTCTTACCATTTCCTAAACTTCATTGAGCTAAGAATCACTGAGACGTAGTTATCAAAAATACATATTCCTTGGCATCTCCCCCATCCATGCCTTCTAAATCAAAATCTCCAAGAGAAAAGTTGAAGATGATCAGTTGCTTAATTAAGTTCCAGGTAATTCTAATTGTCAGGAAAACTTGAAAGACACTGAGGGTTATCCAGGGTCCACAATGACTAACCACTTCCCCGAGACAGTTCAACTGTTCCCAAACTTGGTGTCACTGTGGATCTTTAAAAATTACTGATTATTCTCACCTCTCAATATTCTGATTCAATTGGTATAGAGCTCCACTGGGGCACTGGAATATTTTTGAGCTCTACCTATTACTCTTATATTCAGCAAAGATTGGAAACCACTGACCCAGTCCATGAGACTTGTTCCAACACATCTCTAGCAGTTTAAGGATAAGAAATTACTCTCGCTTCAGTATCTCTAAGATTTATATTAGAGATTTATATCAGCTTGTGAGAAGAGGAAAGATTAGAAACCTCAAGTCTATCCATTTCCTTAGAGCAAAAGAAGATGGTGAATTTGAATATTTACACTGACCTTTAGGTTGGTTAGTTTGTTCTGTCTTTTCATTATGGGAACTATGAATTATTCAACACACTGCTAATTAGTGGACTGTTTCACAAAAGAACCAGTGTAACACTGGCAGTGAGAAACCACTTTGTTTTTGTCTTGACTCTATCATTTTGTTGCTTACATGAAGGTAACTCTCTTCTCTGGGCCTCTATATCCTTTTATTTAAGATTATACACTACTTGTGAAGACTTCATAAAACTATGGAGAGTCTGTGAATGTCAGGTATTTTGTGAAGTAAGCAGTGCTAATCATATGAAGTATTATTTTCTTCTTGTGAAAATGATATTACTAAATAATCAATTTTACTACACTCACCACATTCTAATTTATTTTTCTTTTAAAAATATTTCCTGAAGTATACCATTCATGCTCAAGAGTGACAAATTATAAACACAGACATGGATGGATAGTTTTTAAAATGAGTGTTCTCAATAAATTTCATCTCCTAAATATTTTTAATGTTTGTGTGATTGATATTTGTATGATTACATTTACTATTATTTAAAATATTTGATACAAGAAAAAGTAAAATATTTGTCAAAAAGTTTCCTAACATCCTTATTCTATTTGATTGTCCTTTGACAAGTATTCATAATTTTTTAAATTGAATTTCCGCAAGTTTCTTTGAAATATTTTCCCCTTTGGGTTCAGTTTGTTTTCACTAAATGATATTAACAAGTATAGGGTCATTTAGGATTTTTTTTGCATTTGTATATTATATCCTGTTAAATTCTTGAAATGTACCTAAGTAAAATCTAGCAACATACTTTGCTCACTCTAAGTGAAATGAATGAATACATTTAGGACAGTTTCTCTTATCTTCATTTCCAATATTCTTATTCAACTGAAGTTCACTTGAGCCATGCCAGAAATCTTTTTATTTTCATTTTTCAGGCAGACTGTGGGAATTAATAACCCTCTTAGGCCTATGAATTATTTCCCAGGCTCTGCTTCAGATCAATATAGTACTCTTCATCAGTACTGTGGTTTAAGGCTAGCTAAGTATAAGCCATTATTGTGTTTTTTCTTTGCCATTTTCCGATATGCCTTATTGAAGAGGATAGTTGTTATCTGGATCAAGATTCCCTTATTCACAAGAGTACTGATTTAGTATTCCTTTTGAATATATCCATCTCACGAATATTTTATACATGTATGATAAATGTCCTTGTGAGAAATTATAGAAAACAAACAAACAAACAAACAAAGCAAAACACGGTAGGGGCTGCTGACCCTGGATGATGTCCATAGGAAAGATTTGTGGATGAAGTGACATTTGAGAATGAATTTTTGTTAAGGATTTTTCCTAAAATGTGAAGATGGATTTTTTACTTTAGTGTGTCAGAATTAATTATCTCTTGGACAATATGGAATATTTTATGTACCACAAAATACCTCTAAGTTTCTAAGTTTGAGAATTTCATTTTTCTTTTGTAATATAACTTTCCTATAATCAAAAATAAAATTTAACAACCAAGATGAAAATGAAATCATAGTGATTTGACTAAGAAATATTAGTACAAAATTGTTGCCTGGTTTGATATATACATATAAAAATCACTAAAAATCACTGTTAATATTGGTAGATTTACAGAAGAATATCAAATGATTCTGCTTTATCTAGTGCTATATAATAAAGAAGTTTACTCATTTCGGTATGAAAAGTATATCAAATTAGTTAAGATTTTATCATTAATATCTTAGTCTAAATATCCGAATAAGATTATGAAGAGTCATTGATGTGAGAGCACACAGAGCTAGATAAATTGAATAATTTGAGCCTCTGGAAAACAGGAAGTGCAATTTTAAAAGCTATTCAAGTTATTTAGAATTATGAACTTATGAAGGCATCATACTAAAGACAGCTTGCCCCTCCTTTGATCATTAGAACATCCAATGGACAGCCATGAATGCCTTCTGAAGGATTTCAAGGGGAGTAGTAATATGGATCATTGCGAGCTGGTTGGACATGTCAAAGGTGTCAGACAGCAAATACATATCCACGCTATATCTAACAAAAAACTGAAAGTACTTTGAGCATTGAAGAGGAGTGAGTAATAAGTTTGATGCTTTTTCAGAAAAGCAAATCCAAATATAAGTCTACTTAGGGATGATTACAAATATATAGATGATTAGTTCCACTGTCTGAAGTCACTAGATGTCTGACCAGATAGCTGATTATGGCTCCTGCTGTTTTGACTCACCTGCTCTCTGCCTCAGTTCCTAAAGAGTACGTATGAAATACTAATGAAGAAAGTGGAAAAAAATATGCCCTAGTTTGCTTTAGTTGGCTGGAGATACACAAAAAAAGCAATGATGAGAAAGGGATATTTTAGTTGCTATTGAGAAATACTTGGCCAGATGAAAGGTTTGGCAGAAGGGAGAGTAGGAGAGTAAGGATAAAAAAAATGACAACAGTCCTGAAGTAAAAGAGAGAATGGTCCATTGAAGTAAAGAAAGTGCAGAAACGCTGAAAAGCAGAAGCAAAGGAAAAATAATACAAGGTACGGTTGACATAGGTGGAGCCAGGTAAAGCAATGCTTCTCAAACTACCTGATATGAAAAAGAATCCTCCTCCCTCTACACACACACACACACAACACACACACTCACACACACACACACACACACACCTATCTTTCAGGAACTAATTCTTTTTCAATATAATAACAATGAATAAATAAAAATATATTAAAAATAAAAGCTTAAGTTATTACTATTTATTAAATTATTAGATTCAATAAACATGAAAATATTCCATCAAATTAGTATTAAAGTCTCTAGATCTGTTCTCTCAATTTTTGTTTTTATCTTATCACAGTTCATGAACTGGCATGAGGCTTAAAGTGTAGGCCATACTTTCAGTATTAGAGGATAGCAAACATTTTCTACAAAAAGCCACAATGCTGTTTTTTTGTGTGTTTTTTTTGTTTTTGTTTTTTGGTTTGTTTTTACAAATCCCTAACTCCACCACTTTAGCTCGAAAGCTTAGATAATATATAAATGAATGATGTGGTTGTGTAACAATAAAACTTTATTTACAAAATCAACCTGGCTGGATTTAATTTGCCAATACTTGTTATTGTCTTAGAAAATGAAGAGGCTTTTGGATACTATCTTATAGCCAACATGAAGAGAATGAAGAATACTACAATGAAAGAAAGTTAAAATTTGATTTGACCTTTACCTTGCTCACTCTGCATAACGAAACAAAAAAAGAAAAACTTTCTAGAAGACAGGTAAGATATTATGAGACACAGGGATTCATGTGATAGCACTTGCTGCAAGATAACTATTTAAATTCAAGGGATATTTAGTAAGTGTAAATTGATATAATGTGATCAAATGTCTCAATTTTCCTGAGACTGAGGGTTTCTCAGGACACAAGATTTTCAGTGCCAATGTGTGGAGTAAGAAATTACTCCAATATTTCTGTCTTTAAAAAAAATTGGTGGACCATAATAATGGATATATGTCATTATATATTTGTCCAAACCCATAGAATGTACAACACTATGAGTGAAGCCTAATATTAACTATGGACTTTGGGTTCAATCAATGGTAAAAAATGTAACACTCTGGTGGGTAAGGGGACAGGCTCTGCATGTTGTGGGGGGAAAGGGTATATGGTAAATCTCTGTACCTTGCCCTCAATATTTTTTTTTTTTTTTGAGAGCCCACTGGCCCATGTGGGAATCGAACCGGCAGCCTTCGGAGTTAGGAGCATGGAGCTCTAACCGCCTGCGCCACCGGGCCGGCCCTGCCCTCAATATTTTTGTGAATCTAAAACTGCTCTGATAAAATAAAGTCTTAATTTAAAAAAAAATTAATGGGAATAGTGTCATTAATTAAAACAGAAAATAAAGGAAGAAGTGAGGAAGACATATAATGTTTCAGTTCCAGTTTGGAATTCACAAATTATCAACTACTTGAGAAATAAGCCTGGGATGGAGCAGTAGACTGTTGATATATGGTCCTGGATCTCATAAAGGAATACTAAACTAGAGATACATGCTGGGACATTAACAGCCTGTCAATGCCCACCTGCCAAAGACCAAAAGAAACACACCTGTCATCAAATACAGCTAGGTTCCTTGACTTTTTGCAGTAAAGAAAATCATGCACCATGGGGAACTGGGAAGTATGTCAGTTAGAGGATATAAGAAGGGCATGAGTTAGCAACTGAAAATTAACATTATTAAAGATTTAAAGCTTTATTCTGTTTTACATTTAAAATTTTTTGTGTGTGAAGTGATTTTGAACAGGGTACAAAGAAATATGTTCTGGGTTGAGCACTTTTAGAAAACAAGGCAATTCTATGAATGAGTACCCTAAAAAGTCTTATCTAGGAGGTGGAAGGAATGGAGCAGTGCTAGAGCTCATTGGTAAAGAAGCAGCAGTCACTCATATTAAGTGGGGTGGGGAGGGGTGTTTGGTTCTTTTTGTGGTTGCACAGTGTTTTAGCTTTTGTTGGCACTCTAATGTGATTACAAAATGGTCTTATATTTGTCTCATCCCATCAGTCACCCAGTGCCTTCGTTTTATGTTGGTATTCTATGAAATTGTTTATTTTAAATAGGGAACATTGTGGCCTAGTTTTTATGGTCAACAGAAATATCAGCTGATAGATGTCAGGAGTTACTCTTCCCTTTCTCAAAATTAAAGCTGCTATTCAGAACTACGAGTATGAGCACCTCAGAGATTTCCTAAGTACAATGAACAAATTGCAAAAAGAAAAAGATATAAGGTAGACCTCGAATTATATCATCAATGCTTTGAAAACTCTATTTCCCCTCCTTTTTCAATCACTTGCATTCCCAGCCCCTAAAATTGCCTTTAGGTCCTTGTGTAATCTAGAAAAGACCAATCAAGTTTTTCCTCGAGTAAACTGAAAAAATTGGTTGATGTGAAGCCAGGGGACTCCACAGGAGACAGTAATATGACATCTCAAGCTGTTTTCAAAAGCAGTTATGTTGTTTAAAAAAAATCTAAAGATACAAAATCCACTTCTATCAACATTTATAGCATAAGATGAGTCTTTTGATTGTCATTTCTGAGGACATTAAAAGGAGCATGGAGATCATTTGAAATAATGGTTGTGAAGAGTGCAAGAGAAAACTGACTAGAGGAACACAGTAGAACGTCAAGATATTGTAAAGGTTTTAAATGAAATTAATCATCATGCATTGGGCATCACTCAATTTACAGCCTCTTCCGTGGTTTGACAGTTCTCTGGAGGCTCAGAAGTATAGGATCTTAGAAGACAGTACATTTGGCCCTCATTTCAGGTCTAGCTCTGACTCCTAATTCTGGTCTTCTATTTCCAGATTTCATTTCAGACAGGCAGTACAGTATTGTTGTTAAAAGCAGAGATTCAGAGACCATTTCTTAGGGTTCCAATCTTATGTTCACATCCTTCTTGATCTTTGACCTTGGGCAAGTTAACTAACTTGTGCCTCAGTTTCTTCATCTATAATGTGAAGATAATAGCCTC
This sequence comes from Rhinolophus hipposideros, assembly GCF_964194185.1. Classification (NCBI taxonomy): domain Eukaryota; kingdom Metazoa; phylum Chordata; class Mammalia; order Chiroptera; family Rhinolophidae; genus Rhinolophus; species Rhinolophus hipposideros. Next base: position 34,266,658 of record NC_138047.1, read on the forward strand.
ACAGGATTGTAATGAGAAGTGAACAAGTTACTACATGAAAATTTTATTAGTATGTAGTGCCTTTTAATCACTTGCTATCACTATTGTTTTTGTTGTTTGTATTATTATTATCATTATTATTAAGAATTAATCTTACCCAAAGAGAGATGTGGCCTTTGTCCGGGCTCCTGACAGGTCAACTCTGAATCCTTGGAATTTCTTGAGTTACAGGAGTGTCTTTGTTATTCATGGTAGTCCATCAAACCACATCTGATAATTTATGCTAATGACATAACTAAAAATAGGGCCAGCCAATCTGATAATCTTAGGGTGAGGGCTGGCCAGTTTGGAACCACAAAAGACCACTAACCGCCAAAGCAATATTTTAAAAAAAGAACAATACTGGAGGTATCACACTCCCTGATTTTTGCTTGTACTACAGGGCTACAATGATCAAAACAGCTTGGTATTGGCGGAAAAACAGGCACATAGACCAATGGAATAGAATTGAGAACCCAGAAATAAAACCACATAAATATGGACAGATAATTTTTGACAAAGAAGCTAAAAACATACAATGGAGGAAAGACAGCCTCTTCAATAAATGGTACTGGGAGAATTGGATAGCTACGTGCAAAAGAATGAAACTGGACTGTTATCTGTCACCATGTACCAAAATTAATTCAAAATGGATCAAAGACTTAAGCATAAGACCTGACACAATAAGCTGCATTGAAGAAAACATAGGTACTAAACTTATGGACCTTGGGTTCAAAGAGCATTTTATGAATTTCACTCCAAAGGCAATGGAAGTAAAAGCTAAAATAAATGAATGGGATTATATGAAACTGCAAAGCTTCTACACAGCAAAAGAAACTATTGACAAAATAATGAGGCAACCAACTGAATGGGAGAAGATTTTTGCAAACAGTGCCTCTGATAAAAGGCTAATATCCAAATTATACAAGGAACTCATGAAACTCAACAACAAAAAAACAAACAACCCAATTGAAAAATGGACAGAGGACTTGAAGAGACATTTTTCCAAAGAGGATATACAAATTGCAAATAGACATATGAAAAAATGCTCAACATCGCTAATCATCAGAGAAATGCAAATGAAAACCACAATGAGATATCACCTCACCCCAGTCAGAATGGCTATCATCAACAAGACAAATAGTAACAAGTATTGGAGAGGCTGTGGAGAAAAAGGAACCCTCATACACTGTTGGTGGGAATGCAGACTGGTTCACCCGCTATGGAAGGCAGTGTGGAGGTTCCTCAAGAAATTACGAATAGAATTACCATATGACCCAGCAATCGCTCTCCTGGGTATCTACCCAAAAAATCTGAAAACATTTCTCTTTAAAGACACGTGTACTCCAATGTTCATTGCAGCTTTGTTTACGGTGACCAAGACATGGAAACAACCAAAATGTTCTTCGATAGATGAATGGATAAAGAAGTTGTGGTATATATACACAATGGAATACTATTCGGCATTGAGGAAAGATGATATAGGGACATTTGTGACAACATGGATGGATCATGAGAGTATAATGCTAAGTGAAATAAGTCAGACAGAAAAAGCAGAGAACCCTATGATTTCACTGATATGTGGTATATAAACCAAAAACAACAAAAGAACAAGACAAACAAATGAGAAAGAAAAACTCATAGACACATACAATAATTTAGTGCTTACCAGAGGGTAAGGGGGTGGGGGATGGGTGATGAGGGTAAGGGGGATCAAATATATGGTGATGGAAGGACAACTGACTCTGGGTGGTGAACACACAATAGGATTTATAGATGATGTAATACAGAATTGTACACCTGAAATCTATGTAAATTTACTAACAATTGTCACCCCAATAAATTTAAATAAATAAATAAATAAATAAATAAATAAATAAATAAATAAAAGTGGAATTGTAATTGCAGCACTTTCCTAAGTTCTATGAGTTGTAGAGAATTATGGAAACTGAGGGTGGTTGTAGGCACCCCCATCTTTGATCAGAAAGGAGGGTGGTACTAAGGACCCCTCGAATTGTGGCATATGTCTGAAGTTTTTGCCAAACTTAACAGTGTGGAAGGCTGTGGTCTTAATTTTGAATTTGGTTAACTCTTTTTAACAAATTATTATTTTACTATGTAGTAAGTACTACTTAACTGTTAGCTGTTACCATAATTTTTGCTGTTGCTTGTATGATTATTATTTTCATATCCATACCCTCTTTTGCCTAGCGAAACAATGATTTGCACTTGAATTTGCTTGTGTTAAAACCATCGCTCTTGTGCCCATTTTCTGTGATGCCTTGGCTGCCTAAGGTAAGGTGTTCTTGATGTGACATTCTGGGCTCTACCTATTTCTACTGTTATTCTTGCATCCTACAGTATGTTCTCCACTTAGCATTCAGAGTTATCCTTTAAAAATATGGGCTAGACAATGATTATATTCTAAACAAAACTTTTTAATAATTTCTCGTATAACTCAGTACTGTATTCACACTTTTCACCAAGGTCTGCAAGATCCTTGGTAATATGGCTTTCACTTCCTGTCAGTGCTCATAATGTATCATTTCCCACTTTCACACTTTACTCGAACAAGCTGAATTTCTTACTCTTACTCAAACACATCTCCTGATTTCTGCCTCAGTGCCTGTATACGTATAATACCTTCTGCCAGAAATACTGTTTTCCCCAGAACATTTCTATGATCCTCCTTTACATAATTTCAACTTCCATTACTGTCATTTTCTCAGAAAAAGCTCATAAAGTTTGTGTTGAAGTAATAAATTAATGGGTAAATGTGTAAATGAAGAAGATGAAAAAGAATTGAGTGAATGAATAAATGAATGCATTTCAGACTTGGTGATGAAAGTGGCTTATGAAAATCACGCTCTTTGGAATGAGAACACTGACATTAATTTGTGTACACATATACTGCCTGTTTATTTATGTTAAAAAACTCAGGAAACATTACAACCTGAGGCAAAAAAAAAAAAGATGGATTTGTCACTGAAGTAAGAAAACTATCAGTGAAGAAAATTAAAGCACAAGGATAAAACTTTGATTTTGTAAGAGGCATCAGTTGCAAGTTGTGGATAAAATAATAGCTCTCAGGTCACATTAGTTCTAAGTGTGGTGTGATAGAATACATAACTACATACATATGAAATTTTGCATGAAATTGTGTTTTAAGTTGTCTTAATGTACATTACATAATAAACCACATTAAAATTTTAAATATAAAAATGCAGCTTTGCATCTTTAATGATGTTAATTTCTTCATATTATATTTTATTTTTTACACAGTTCCTTAAGATGACCTTAATTAGAATTAAGTCAACACAATTTCTAATTTACATAAAGAGTATTTAACTATCACTCCTCTACAATTGTGATTGCTTTCATGCCATTACTTTATATAAGATTGCTTTAACATTACCTTATATAAATATCAAATGTAATAAAGTATTTTATTGCAAACATTATGCATTTCCACAATTCATATTGATAACACACTTATAAGAAAAAACTCATTGCTGCTGTCCTACTTTTGCAATTTTATGTATTTTTTCATAAATATAACTAAAGTTAAGTAATTGCATTTATTCATTTTCCTTATGAAAACAAAGATAGAAATATGCCACTTAAGAACAATTTCAGTCCTTGTGAATAGTTGCTATAAGATTATGTTTTGAAATAATAAAACTCCTTCCTTTTAGGATGATAAAAAAAGTTAATTCAGAGCCGGTCTGGTGGCTCAGGTGGTTGGAGCTCCGTGCTCCTAATTCCAAAGGCCATCGGCTCAATTCCCACATGGGGCTCTCAACCACAAGGTTGCCAGTTCAACTCGCCAAGTCCCACAAGGGATGGTGGGCTCCGCCCCTTGCAATTTAGATTGAACACAGCACCTTGAGCTGAGCTGCCTCCCGGATGGCTCAGTTGGTTGGAGAGCGAGCTCTCAACCACAAAAGGCAACCAGTTTGACTCCCACAAGGGATGGTGGGCTGCACCCTATGCAACTAGCAACGGCAACTGGACCTGGAGCTGAGCTGCACCCTCCACAACTAGATTGAAGGACAACAACTTGGAGCTGATGAGCCCTGGAGAAACACACTGTTCCCCAATATTCCCCAATAAATTTTTTTAAAAACAGGTTCATTTAGAAAAACAATAGTATTTTAATGTTACATTTTATATTTTTTCAATTAAAACAGCCCTATTTTGTTTCACTGAATAGCAAATGTTCATATAATTAATATTTTCTTACCACCAAATTAAAAAAAATGCCAATTGTAAAAATATGAATCGACCTTGAGGATGTTATGCTAAGTGAGATATATCAGAAAAAGAAAGATAAATACTGATGATATTACTTATATGTATAACCCAAAAGCCAAACTGGGACTTCTGGTAAAAACCAAATGCTGTGGTTGCCTCCTCTCACGATCACATCAAAATCATAACTAAACTAAAGAACAAACATCATTGAAAATTGCCTGAAATCTAGCTGAACAGAATTCCTATAACTAAGGACCTACAGAAGAAGTCATGTTGAGATTGGTAGGAGGGGCAGAGACATGAAATAACTGGTCCCACAACTGTGTGTGGCAGTTAAAAATCTGCAGTGATATCTTAGCTACAGAGGTCCACCCTGAGGAGTGAGGGGTTCCAGCCCCACACAAGCTCCCCAGTCCAGGGTTCCAGTGCCAGAAAGAGAAGTCCCCACAACTTTTGGCTGTAAAAACCAGCAGAGATTGTGGCTGAGTAATACTGAAGGCTACTGGAGTTGCAGGTATTCCTCTTAAAGGACCCCAGCATGGACTTCCTCAGTGATTAACTCACTTGCTCAGAGTTTCAGCTTTGAAGCAGCAGCTTGAATAGCACCAGGGACACATGAGACAAGAACTGAATTGTCTGGCTTCAGAATGAGGGCTGGAGAGGCAGATTACTTCCAGATAGAAGAGCTAGCAGAAGGCATTGTTCCTTTGTTGAGAGCCCCAACCATCTGTGTCTTCATCAGTCTAGCTGACAGGGTTAGTCCCAACGTGGCAATTCCAGGCCCCACCTCACCCCACTTAGAGGCTCACCCAAGATGCTTCCTTAGCTTTTCCATACAAATGACCAGTCTAGGCTCATGCTTAAAATCTCTCAAAGGTTACAAACCCCAAAAAGCAGCATTAATGTCACATGCCCCATACTTCTTGGTAACCAGCTCCAAGCCTAGCACTAGTGTCAGCTGGCCTCAGTCCACAGTATTGCCTCTCCCAGATACCTCTAAGGCCAGCACAGTGGTGGCCATCTGCAGATTGCTTTGTGGCTAATTCCATGTGGCCCGTAGCAGGGAATGGGCTGTGGCTGAACTTCAGTTGAGACGGGCCTCTCTCAGGAAGCTCCAGAGCCAACTCATCTAGCAGCCAGATTCAGACTGAGGTGGATCATCACCCAGCTGCCTCTGTGGACAACACACTCAAAGGCTAGATTAGGAAGGCACCAGAGCCCTGCTAAAGCTGATCCTGCTCTATAGGGTCAGCCCCTACACAACAGCTACTCTACTGTAGTTATGACCAGTCCTCACAATCAATCAGCCCAAGAGTCAATCCCTCCCACTGACATGCACACAGAAACCAAGGGTCAACTACAACAGGAGGGCACACAAAACCCACAAAAGGGACACAGCTGGAACGCCCAGATCAGGTGATCAGGGAGACTGTGCCACTGGGCCGCACAGGACACATTCTACATAAGGTTACTCTACTAACACTGGGGGACATAGAAGCTCTAACTAACACAGAAAAACAAATACAGGGAGGCAGCCAAAATGAAAAGACAAATAAACATGTACCAAAAAAGAAGAACAGAACAAAACTCCAGAAAAATAATTAAACAAAATGGAAACAAGCAAATTACCAGATACAGAGTTCCAAACACTGGTTATAAGAATACTCAATGACCTCAGTGAAAACTTTAACAATGAGATAGGAAACATAAAAATGAAGATAGAAAACATAAAAAAAGACCAATCAGAAATAAGAATACAATGACTGCAATGAAGAATACTTTATAGGAAACCAATAGTAGATTAGATAAAGCAGAGGATCAAATCAGTGATTTAGAAGATAAGGTAGCAGAAAGCAGCCATTTAGAATAGCAAAAAGAAATAATTAAAAAAAAAGAGAGAGCGAATAGTTTAAGGGGCCTCGGGGACAACATCAAGCTTACCAACATTTACATCATGGGGTACCAGAAGGAGAAGAGAGAAAACAAAGAATTTAAATTAAAAAAAAAAAAAAACTATTTGAAGAAATAATGACAAAAAACTTCCCTAACCTGGTGAAGGAAATAGATATACAAGCCCAGGAAGTACAGAGCCCCAAACAAGATGAACCCCCAAGAGGCCCCACACAAAAACACATCATAAAACTGTCAAAACTGCAAAACAAAGAGAGAATCTTAAAAGCAGCAAGAGAAAAGCAGTTGGTTATTTATAAGGGAGTTCACATAAGACTGTAATCTGATTTTTCAACAGAAACTTACAGGCCAGAAAGGATTGGTATGAAATATCCAAAGTGATAAAATGTAAGGACCTACAACCAAGGTTACTCTAACCCAGTAAAGCTATCATTTATAAGCGAAGGACAGGTAAATAGAGTTTCTTAGACAAGAAAAAGCTAAAGGAGTTCATCACCACCAAACCAGTATTACAAGAAATGTTAAAGGGACTTCTTTAAGAAGAAAAAGAAAATTAGTCAAAGGTAAAAAAATATGAAAATAAAATGGCAATAACTACATTTCTATCAACAATTACTTTAAGTGTAAATAGATTAAACGCTCTAATCAAAAGATACTGGGTGGCTGAATGGATAAGAAACAAGACCCTACATATGCTGCCTGTGTGTATCTTTTAATCTGCTCACTTCAGATCAAAAGACACACACAGACTGAAAGGAAAAGCATGGAAAGAGATATTTCATGAAAGGGGAAACAAACAAACAAACAAACAAACAGAAAAGTTGTGGTAGCAATACTTATACCGGATAAAATAGACTTTAAAACAAAAGCTATAACAAGAGACAAAGAAGGACCCAGTAATCCACTTCTGGGTATTTATCCAAAGAAACACCAAAACTACTTTGAAGGGATGTGTGCATACATATGTTCATAGCAGCATTATTTATAACCACCAAGATATGGAGGCAGCCTGGGTGTCCATCAGCAGATGAATGGATAAAGAAGAGATGGTACATATATACAATGCAATATTACTTATCCATAAAAAAATGAAATCTCGTCATCTGCAACAACATAGATGGACAGAGAGGGTATTATGCTGAGTGGACAAATTCAGACAGATAAAGACAAATGTCATATGATTTTACTTATATGTGGACTCTAAATGACAACATAAATGAATAAACAACACAGAAACAAACTCATAGATACAGAGAACATTTTTTATTGTTGCCAGATGGAAGGAGGGCTTGGGGGATGTGTGAAAAAGTAGAAGGGATTAAGAAGTACAAAGTAGTAATTAAAAAATAGTCCTGGGGACGTAGGGTATAGCATAAGAAACATAGTCAATAATATTGTAATAACTATTTATGGTGTCAGGTGGTTACTAGATTCACTGACGTGAACATATCGTAAGTTATACAAATGCCTAATCACAATGTGGTACACCTGAAACTAACGTAATAGTGTATGTCTATTGTAATTGAAAAATTTAAAAATAAATAAATAAATAAAAGTATAATGTAAAAAAAAAAAAATGTCATACTTTAAAAACAGGAAGTAAAATGGTGGTTACCAAAGGATGGAAGTTGGTGGAATATGAGAGATGTTTCAGGTTACAAATTTGCAACTGATAGATAAATAAGTCATAGAGATCCGGTGCACAGTATAGTGAATAAAGACAAAAATACCGTATTATAATATTCAAACTTGCTAAGAGAATACACTTAATTATTTCCAGCACAAAAATAGAAATGATAAATTATGTGACATGATAAAGGTCTTAACAATTACCACAATAGCAATTGTATTACAATATATACATGTATCAAATCCACATGTTGTACACCTTCAATTTATATAATGTTATATAGAAATATATGTCAATATGAAAAAAAAATTGAAAAAGAAAATTGGTCCAGCTTTATAAAATGTATATTTGAAAAGTGACAACATGGAGGCAGGTGTACTGATGTGTGAGTACTCATGTATTTAATAATCTAAAATTTATGAAGTTTATCTATTATATCTTCAGTCTATGAGAGGCATGACTATTTTACAAAACAAAATTTGTAAATAGGTTTTTGGGTAAACATTTTATTTCAATATTGACAATATCTAATGTATACCAGTAGAAATACATATTTTATTTGCAGAGACCTCACAAAATTTTACTTTGAAATAGAAAGTAATTATAAATGTAACACTGTTTAACTAAAAACAAAAATGTCAATATATACTTTTCCAAAATCCTAATAAGAGATTTAAAAGAGGAAAACTGGTTTCACTTTTCCCTTTATTTTTAATCTATCCAGTCTGTCTCTCTAGAATTAACCATTGTTATGAGTTCTCTGTGATTCTTCCAGATTTTCATTCCATCCATCCATGCATTCATTCATTAATCATTCATTAAATAAATATGTATTGAGCAATTACTATGTTTCCAGCCACTGAGCATATAGAAGTGAACAAAACAAAGTATGTCATAACTTTTACATTGCAGACAATGAGGCAGCGTTAACAAATTAAACTAATGAAAATGAATGTCGTTAAAAGAATAAAGCAAATTAAGGGATCAAAATGTGTTGGAAAGCTGATTTTCAGTGAGATCTAGAGTGCTTTCAAGGCCTCTCTGAAGGAGGTGCCATGTGAATACGTACCTGAATGAAATGAGGTCCATGAAATGTAAGGGAAGAGTATCCTATACAGAAGGAACATCAATTTATACATTCTGTAAGGGTGAATAGATGTTTTACTTTATGCCAGGTACTGAGAGGTAATAGAAGCAAAGGTGAGAGAAACATCTAAATCCAGCCCTCGGTAAGCTCACCAGGAAAACACCTAGTAATGCCATGTTAGCGTTACCACGATAGATCTGCAAGGTGCACAGGGCAGGCTAACCAGATTAGGGCAGGTTTTCTGGAGGCAGTCAACTGTGGCAGCTAAAAGGAAGGGTGTTAGGGCTCAAGAGGCAGGGTTTGAATTCTGGCTCTGCTACTAATGAGCTAGGTCTCCTCACATAAATTATTTAACTTCTTGGTGCTTCTGTTTTCTTATATGAAAATGGGTTAATGCCAATACCTACCTCATTAAACTGTCATGATGATTAAGTGAGTTACTTTATGTACACCATTTAGGACTGTATTGGTACATATCAAGTACTCCGTAAATGTTAGCTAGTAGTTGTAGTAAGAGTAGTAGTAGCAGCAGTAGTAGTAGTATTGTTTTTATATCCTGCCTCTTAGAATCTGTAACTGGAAAACTTGTCAGATTAATCCCCCCCACCCCACCAAGGACACCTCCTAAGGAAATAATATGTTAAAAATCAGAATCAGTGAAAGACAGGTGAATAGTGGATAGTTTATTCAGTTAACTTTGCCCTCAATTAACAAAATTATAATGGCTGAAATTATAGAAAAATAGAAGACAAAAAAATCGATGGGTATGTTGGCTGTGTCATCTTGTCTTTCCTGTTTGTGGCAGCAATGTCACTTCTCACCTTTTAGTCAATGGGATGAAATTCAATGAAAATTATATTTTAAAAAGTGAAATTATTTATTTGATAAAATAATGCTCTACAAACCTTTTGATGTGTCAGGGTGATGTAAAATAAATTAAATATTGGCACTGATTTTTGTAAAGACTGGACTTTAACCTCCTGTTTTTCCTTACTTGATTGTCTCTTTCATTTAATTTCTTTGCAGGGTTGCTATGAAGTTGTAGAGTGTGAAATGAAAAGAGAGCTATACATTTTTTTAGACTTCCATGGGTATAAAACTTGGATGGATTAACATCCTTTTGAAAAGACCTAAAAGTGTTGCCTGGCATGACGAATTGACCTCAGTCACAGCATTCTGTCAAGGGCAGAGATAACTACCATAAACTTGTAGGTTTAGTAGTAGAAGCTGTGCAACTACAGCCATCGTAATAGAATGATTTAGAGGTTGGGTCCCATTGGCAAAGGGCCTACAGCTCATAACATGAATATCGGCATGACATGAAGTCATAAAAAGGGTTTTCACTCAGGTTCATGTCTGAGTACCTCACAGTGTTCTCCTCCATCAAATCCCTCTTTCTTTTATCGTAGTCACAAATCGTAAACCTTACCTTTCTGTTCATCTACCATATTGCTTCTGTTCAGTTTCTCCTTTCCCAAACCTGCCCTGAGCTCTGTCTTCATTTCATTTACAGATATTTCAGATTTCTCAGGGAAAATAAAAAGACATAAATAGAAACACTATTAACAATTAACTTATTTTTGTGCAAGTACCATATCATTGAATTTTTCAACTTCATTTGGAATACCATTTAAACTAATTTTGTTCATAAGACATACATAACATGGCTAGAAAGGAAGGTTGGGTTACACTTACTTATAGTATATATGTATGCACATTCATATGTGCATACACATGCAGGAGCGGTATTCTAGCACATCCGTGAAGTGCATTTGTGTTTTCTGGCTGTATAACTTTGGAGGCTGACTCTCTGACTGACTCTCTGTTCCAAGATTCTACAGTCTATGTGATATCCTTCACTACAATCCTATTTTTCTAATGAGACAGGACCTTAATCTATTGTTTGCAACTAAGAATATCTATTGATGCTTTGAATAATAAAATAAAAATTAAAATAAAAAACACAAGCTATTTCAGCTTTTCGGCACCAGAATGAATCAACTAACAACCCATGATCACTTTTAATAACTATTATTGTCCTCTTTATAATCACTTGTCATTCTGGAATGGAAAAAAAAATTACAGGTATAAGAGAATTTTTTTTCAATCTTTTTAACAAGATGTCATGGCAATTATTGAAGGAAATAGTATTGTGCCACCCAATACACAGAATAACTTTCATAAGCAGGAAAAGTATGAATCTATAAAGAATAAACATAGTGATGAAACAAAAGGTCAGTGAGGAAAGAAAGAAGACGTAATGTAGGCAGAGCAAGCCCTTTCATAGTGGAAATTGAGTGACAGCAACTGAAAAAGCAATGAAATAGTGCCCTGTTAGGTCAGCCAGAGTACTTGTTATTGAGGCTGCAAAGGTCTTATTTCACTATCAGTATAAATGTTTCACAAGGTCAGGACTTTTTACCTTTCATATAGTTGGGGGCTAAAACCAATTATTTAAGACAAAAACAAAAACAAAACATTTCAAAATAGAAATCTTTTTTTTAAATCAAAGAAGTTAACGAGCAGGCAGAGTGGATGGGAATCTGAGATGGCAGAAAGGTTTCAAAATCAATAAGAAAAAAGGGACTTTTTTTTTTTGACCTTTAAATAATACTTGGCATAAGTTCACCTTGAACAAAGACAAAAAGTTGGTTTCAGAAACAGTTCTCAATCACTGATTCACTCATCAAACATTTATTCAACGCTGAATATTTCCCTGGCAGTAACGCAAAGCTCTGAGGCTTAAAAACAAATGAATCTCTATCTTCAAATAGTTACAGTTAAGGGAGAAGACAAAATGCCCACCAGTGAATTTAGTGAGACACTTAAAATGCTCTAGCAGAGGAGTGTGATGGATGAAGTAGGGGCCCCAGGGATATGGATGTCTGAATGAGACTGGCTGGATGGTGGCTAGCCTGGAGAAGAGAGCTAAGCATCGTGTGAATATTTCCCCTTTCTCAGGATCTTTCTTTTTCTTTTCCTTTATCGTTATATTTCATTTATGTTAGATAATAAACGAGTTAACAAAATGGAAGGAATGATAAAAGAAATGTATCAAAGTAGAATCATAACTAGGTATTCATTAGTATTTAGAATATGTAATAGAAGTGTTATTACAATTATAACAGAATATAGAATAAAATTAGCATTTGCAGCCAGATAAAAATAAAGTATTTTTCAAGAAGTGATATTTAACAACTGCTAAACATTTGGGAAACTTTTTAGCTACATTTCTAAAACATGTCATGCACCAAAATATATTACAAAAATTAAAACGCTAAATTCTTAGTAAAACAGCAGGGATAGAGGTGAGCAAGGGAAAGAGTAAGTCTATTCTCTCATTTATTGTACCAAGAAAAATACAAGCGTACATCTCATTCTATTTTTCTTTTTCCAGTACTTTTTTTGCTTAAGAGATCAAATAAGCTAATATTATTCCCACATAATGTTTAACATTATGAAAAAATCAGAAATTTTGTTTTTGTAGTATGTTTTGTGGTTTTGTAGCATATCAGCTTAAAGATAACTTTTAATATCTTTAGGTAACTTAAAATACCGATATTAAATTGAGTAAATAAGTCTATAATTCTAGTTAATTCCTAAGATACTATACTGGAACATTCATTACTAAGCATAATTTTAAGTTTACATTGCTTTTGTTCCTTATCTTTATGTGATACAGAGAGGCTTTTTTGGGTCATGTTCATGAAAGTCTGCTTTTGCCATTTTAAGATGTAAAAGGGATGTGAATGGCCGTAGAAAGTTGCGTCATATGTATTGGCGCGCTCTGCTCCTCTGCAAAATTGTTTGAGCATGACAGACAGTTCTCGATTTTCCACTCCCCAGGTTTCTCAGTAAAGGAGAAATCAGTTCTTTTGATTTAATTTATAATTAATATAAGTAATAGAGACTACGCTAGGAGCAATAGTAACAGAGAAACACAACTGTATGCATTTTGTCTTAAGGCAGAGGTTCTCATACTTTATGGTCTCCAGAACTCCTTATATTCTAAAACTTAGTAAGCATCCCAAAGAGCTGATTTTTTAAAAAAATAACTTATAAGTATTGATATTTATTACATTAAAAACTAAAATTGAGAAAACTTCAGTATATTTATTTATCGATTCATTAAAAATAGTAACGTTGAATAGTAACATTGAATACAACATTTTCATAATGTTTTATGTTATTCATACGCATATACTCTTATAACATAAAATATTGTTACGAAAATAGTTTTAACCTCATTAACTGACTGAGAAAGTATCACTGTCCTACATGCCAATTTGTTCTAGAATGTGGAAGAGCACAACTAAGAACAAAACTTATAAATGGTATTTTATTTGTCTCTATCCATAATACCTGAGTCTAAAAATGCAATGTGCTAAAATTTTCTCAAAGCTTGATCAATTTTGAGGTTCTTGGTTCCTTAGTTTATCCATTAATGTCCTCACCTACAATATGCAAGATTATTCTTTATCTTCTGAGTCTTGTATATTTGTTCGAGAGTCATGATTTCATAATTTTACCTTTTAAAAATTATCCTTTAAAAGCCTTTAATAATAATACTGTAAAAAAAATTTAGTGATGCAAAGGATATTTCTAATATAACACGTTTTAAAAATGGGTTACAAATAGTATTTATATTAGGATGCCACTTTTAAGCTTTACTCACAACATAAGCACAGGCACATTTGGCCATTCCCACCAAAGGAAATCTCTAACCCGCCATATTTTCTCCGCAGCCTGGGCTATTTCTACTGTGTTATTATGCTTATTCTCTTCCTCCTTTTCTTTTCATCACTGAACTTCCACATTTCCTCTTTCTTGGAGAGATCTCAAAGCTTCTTTTACTTTATAATCTGTGTTTCTTATACTGGCCCATCTTGTTCTTGTCCTGGGATCTTCTTTCACAGCCCAAAAAGCCACCAATGAAAGATGCTGATAATAATGATAATGGTGACAATTATGAGATGAGGATAATGATGATAACTCAGGTGAATTGGAATCGTGAGCCAGTTACTAGCTAAAAAGCTCCTATCGCTCAATTTTAAAATCAACTTTCAGGGACAAAAATTAATATTTTGCCTGTTTTACAAATGAGACCAAATGATTTATTGACATGTCCAAAGGTACAAAGACAATAACATCAATGAGCTGGGATTTGCACCCATGTAGCATGACTCCAAAACCCATCACTAAGGTATTTTTCTAAGGAAAGACAATTGTTTTCCTCAGAGCAGTTCTATCACCAGTTTTCAAAATTTAATTTTTCTTTCATGTTACAAATTTTTGCATCTATATTAGGAAGCAATCAAATAATTCCCCATGGAGGACAATCGTGATAATTGATTATGTATTATTTTCTCTTCTCTATACCTTTACAATTTCCTATAGTAAAATATATTGATTTTTAACATAAACAAGAGGAAATCTCTTTAAAAGCTAGATGAAAGAAATTTGACCAAGGCAAATTTTTCCCAATAGAATATCTTGAGTGATGACATATCTAATATTATGGAACTAGGATTTAGACAAAACTTTGAGTACTTTTTGGACTCCTGAGTGTAGTTTTTTCCATTAATGTAAAAAAAACTTTTTTTAAAACAACAACAACAAAAAAAAAAAAGCACTTCAAACTTTGCTCAACTTTTTACATAACAAAGTTGGAAAATCAAAGCCAAAGGAATAATTAAATTTTGATCAATGCATCCAATTTTAAAATCCTTCCTATTGCCATTGCTAAAATGGTTCAGGAGCTCCACACATAAATGTCTGCTTTTTATCCACAAGAGATCATTATACTACATTTTCACTTGTGGAACCTCAAAAAATTGTCTAGTATTCAGCTTAATTTTCCTCCCCATCCATGGAAAAGCAAATTATTTTAAAGTGAAAAGAAATACCTTTAACAAATGTGTGTGTGTGTGTGTGTGTGTGTGTGTGCGCGCGTGTGCGCGTGCACGCGCGTCTCAAAGGTGAAAAGAAAAGTTTATCTAAGGTGTCACTGCTGTAAAATCCCATTCTGAACTGCTGCAGACTGTAACAGGCAGCACGTACCCTCCTCCCCTAATGGGTGAACATTAGCCTCTTGCCTGTGAATTTATTTTTCCATGTTTCTATATAATTGCTCAAAGCTTGTGCTTGTGATACCATTTCCACTTCAAATTAAAGATACTAATACAGTGGTGGTTTGAGGTTTATCTAAAATAATACAGAAATACACCATATACACAGCCTGAAATTGAATAAACATCATTCAGATAAACTTAATTGTTCAGATAATTCTTGTTGCACAACTCTTGATGTTACGAAAATCTACTAATGGTAATCAATTGCAGTTTTAAATCAAGGAGCCAGGGCTTGTTTGTGAATTATATCTACTCATATTTTTTCACATAAGCTATTACCCTCAATAATTGAGACCTAAATATGTACATTATAGGCCTATATTCAGAATATTTTTGTTTTATTATTTTAATCTGCTAGGAAACTGAAACAACATAAAAATTAATAACATAATTTATGTGAACACTGAATCCCTGCTCAGTAGAAAAGTCTGGAAAGGGAATACTAATAATCTAGAAACTGAGGTCAACAGCAAGAATTTATTAAGAACAGTGTACGAGTCAGTCAATCTGAGAGAGGAGAGAAAACCTCAGATATCAGGGTAGATGCTGCAAAGAGAAGTGTTGATGTTTTCAGCGTAACATTGAAGCTCTCCTGCTTCTCAGGAAAACATCTGTATTAAATTCAAGACTGCACTGATGCTAACCTGAATTTATTTAAAAAGATACAAAATTTTATGGGTCATATGGGAAAAACTAACACTAACAGAAAAAAAGAATTGATATCTAACTGAGAGTTGGAAAATGACAGCAAAGAAATGGCTCCACAAATTTACAGATCTGAGAAAACATCTCCCTTGGGTTCACCCTTAGACTGAATCAATGGTGGAGAAAATGTCCACCTGAACACTGGGAAGAAAGAACAAGATCTGAGAGATTGAGGTGAGAGGGAGGGAGATAGACAGATTGGGTGGATAAAAACCACCCTGAGAAAGGATTGCACTGAAGTCTGACAAAAAAATGTGTAATCCAGAAATTTTTTTCTCTTCCCCTATTGTAGTAACAAGAGTAAAACAGGCATTGAGAAATTAAATAGCCCCTTCTGACATGAAAAAATAAGTAGTTAAAAAATTTAGAAGAATCAGAAGCCTAAACAAATATTCTAATAAGAAAATCCCCTTGCAACAGATTTCTATTTGAAAGATCATACAATCTGAAAAAAAAAATATTTTTTAAAAAGTACTTCTATTTTATGTTACTAGTGAGCTCACAAATATTCTCATTTTCTATAAAATTACTTTGGTCTTTAAAATGCATTAATATGCGTTGAAGAATAGAAAACTATACGTTACACATAAAGTAAAATACATTATTTTCTGGCTTGAAATGGAAATTAATTTTTCCACACGATATAACATTTCTCCCAAACTACCAATGGTTAATTGGTATTTATTTTCTGTTTTCTAATAATTTAAATGGTGTTTAAAATTTTAGTAGCTGATAATTCTTTCTCTCATTCCCTTATTTAGTTAGGTGAGCAAGTTCTTCAACATTAACAAACGATCTTTTAATAGTAATTATTTATCTCTCTAAAAATACTCTAAAAAATACCCTACTGAAAAAAAATGAGTTATATTACAGAAAAAAATGAGATAACTACTTTTGCTTTCTAGCCTAACTTTACAAGTTATAAACACAATGATATTTATGAGAGGCCGATTATCAGTTTTGAACTAATCTGCACCAATACTGTGACCCTCCAGCCTTAGGACTGGCTAGGCAACTCTCTGATGATAATTGCAAAAGTTGTTCTAATAAACAATTCTTTAATATTACTTAATGTTTAATTATCTGAAATGAACTTAAAATAGCATTTATTGGTAAGCTTTCATTATCTATTAAGAATAATCTTCTTAAATAATCACATTTTCTTTTGGCTCCCCCGAAGGATAACATAATTAACCTGAGTTCTCGTGAGTATTCCCTGGAGTTTCTCCGGAAATATAATTTGAATTTAGATTCTTAGTTTCTGTTTGTCCAAATTTTCAGTGGACTTATGAACTTGGGGTGAGATGTGTGTGGGTGTCTACGAATTCATTTATTCTCCCTTTAGATATCACCCTTGGTGCTGCCCTTACTGTAGCATTCTTTTCTCAAAATCAGGCTACCTTGCTTTTATCTTGTGCATGAGATGAACCTTTAGTCTCAAGATATACTTAATTCTTCATCTTTCACAAAGAGAGTATCTCTTTTCCATCACAAATCACAAATCCATTGTTGGAGTACAGATTTTGACGAAGGCAGGAACAATCTCCATAAAATATCCTAAGATATTAAATACAAAATAAACTTTAGAAAAAATGTCATATTCAATTAAGTGTCTATGCTTAAACTAAGAAAAGAATTCTATCTTTCATACGTTGTGTGGTCCACAAAGGTTTTTTTCCTCTGAATCATTTGTCTAGACTAAGAAAGTTAGGATGGATTTCAAAAGCCAAGCTCCATTTGGAAATGTCTACAATGCACGATTTAATTAGATTAAGTCTATTTATTTGTGCTGGATACTATGAAAGTTACTAATGAAGTAAAAACACTCTCAAGGAGTTTACAGTCAATGATCAGGTGATAAGCAACTGCATAAATAATAGAATAAAATAAGATTGACACAGGGAAAGTAGAGGCATTAGTTCTATATGTGGAGCCTTATAAATCCTTTGCAAACAAGAAGCTATTTGAGCTGTATTTTGAAATAAGGAGTTATCTAGGTCGGCAAGATCAGTAGTAGGGAAAGACCATGACAACTAGACTGTATATTTTGAGTTAAAAAAATATTGATGTATAAAAATTATGATTTTAATTTAAGAAATGTAATTTAGTTAGGTTTGGCTGCAGCACAGGTTGTGAAGGAATAGGAGAAAGGTGGAAGATTGTAAAAGCTGAAGAAGTTAGCTCTCAGCAAGTGACATAACATAGAGGGTCCCATCTACCACACCAAAGAGTTTGAACTTTGTCCTGAGCAATGAATGTCAGGAAACATCTTTATTCATGAGAGGAAATTGTTAAGTTTGTATTTCAGATAGAACTTTTGTCTGCATTGTAGAGGATGAATCGGGAAAGGCAGCGTTATTGACAGAGAGACCATTAGTACACACAGTCCTGGTGAGAGGTAATGAGAGCATAATTTATAGCAGCAGTGATGAAGGTAGAGAGGAGTTAGATAAGAAATGTGTAAAGGAGAATTACTAGGACTTGGTGATTGATTGCCTGTGGGGTTAAGGGCAAGGTGGCTATCTAAATTACATCCCTGAAATAGAATTTGGAAGACTGGGTGAAATATTGTAGATATTTGGGAGAAAGTAATGGTATTCTTATGCCCATTTTGTGTATGAGGTGTTCTGAGACTATTTATACATATCTGTATATGCTTGTGTATACGAGTCTAGAGTTTAGAGGACACATGTACAGTAAATATTGGATGGTTTAATAAACATTTATTGAGCACCTAGTATGTAGCAGGTAGTTGCCTGGGAATGCAATGATGAACAAACTTCCCTAAAAGGAGTACTTGGCCTATTCCATAAGACTAAATATGGTGGGTGGTCATCAGTAGAAGTTCTCCTAATAGGGATAGATGATCATTTTTTTTTAAAGTTAATAAAGAGAGAGAGAGAGAGAGAGAGAGAGAGAGAGAGAGAGAGAGAGAGAGAGAGAGCGCGCGCAGGGAGAGAAAGAGAAAGGAAAAAAAGAAGTGATGAGCAGAGGAAAATTGTAAGTGAAATCTTGGCAATCATTAATCTTTAAGGGGCATCACAAGAAGAAACATGCAAAAGTGAATAAAAATATTTAGAGAAGTAAAAAAGAGAAGTAAAAATGTATACTATTTAGGATCTTAGAATCCAAAGAAACAGAGACAATGATGTTAAATTGTTAAATGTAAAACAGATTCAAATGTTAAATAGATATTAAAGACAGAAATAACCTGTTGGAATTTAGCAGGCCCATGAGTAATCTTTTAGAGGGAAATTTCAGTAAAATAATATAGGGAGAAGCATGATGGAGAAGAGGAAGTAGTGACAGGGATATGTGAGGTCTCCCATTTTGAAATAAAGGCAGTAAACACTCTCTTTTGTGCAAGAATTTTGCACTGGAAGAATGGAAAAAGTATTACAGAGACAAAGGTGTTTCATTTTTAAGTTTGTAAAGGCAAGCATTTTATTGCTTTGTAAAAGCAGTAAGGAGAGACAGAAAGAAAAGTTCAAAATACAACAAGGTAAGGACTGGTAAATGGTGACCTATTTTATGAGTAAAGGAGAAAAAGCACACATTTAAAAAAAAAAAAACACAAGTTGAGGGATTTGCTTTGAGCATGTGGAAAGGAGAACACTTTTTTCAGACTGGATTAAATGGAGTGACAGGCAGAGAGAGACAGATAAATGATGAATAGGAAGAGAGAGGGGGGGGAGAAGAAGAGGGAGAGGGCAAGAGAGGGAGAGGGAGAGGGAGAGGGAGAGGGAGAGGGAGAGGGAGAGGGAGAGGGAGAGGGAGAGGGAGAGGGAGAGGGAGAGGGAGAATTATCTTAAATACACAGAATTAAAATTCTACATTACGGTAAGTAAGTAGCTTTTGTTTCCAGGTTGAGAAAATATCCCCACCTTATTTCACTAGTTAAAATTCACCCCTTTCCTAAATGTTTATTTGTTGTAGGATCCTTTAGATTTCTAAAACGAGTAACTGTTATAAATTGAATGACGTAGCAAGCAGCACACTATATTGCTCAACTGCACATGACGAAAGGGTGACTGCATTTAATACACCAGCATAATTGCAAATCTGTTCTTAATAAATTATTGCTGACACCCTTCTTATTGAATTACTTTATGCTTGTTTTTTCAAAGAAACTCAATCAAGTTTTATTAATAAGACAACTCTCCTGTTGTATTTTAAATATAGTGTCATTTTTGTTTTTAAATGCAATTTATATTCATCAGGATAGCATGAATATTTATAATTCTACCAGGTTAACTAAAAGGGATCTCAAACACAAATACATTTCTTAAACAAAACTATTACTATCCCCTCTTTCTACTTATCTCAGAATATTTGCTTAAGCCACAAAGCAAACCAAACAACTCTTGTAATAATTGTTTTTTTTTTATTTTAATTTATTAGTTTCAGGTGTACAAGACAAGGTAATACTTAGACGTTCATCATTTATATCCCTCACACTGTGAACCCCCTCCCCCCATCCACTATCCCTCCGACCTCGCACCGAGCCATCACATTATATATATAAAATTCTTGTAATAATTCTTAATGCCTCTCTTTCTCCCACATTTACATAAATCCATTAGCAAACCTTGCATTCCACAGCTTCTCACCAGCTTCAACACTGTTAGTAAAGGCCAAGTTACTAACCTAGGCTATTAACCTAGGTGACTAACCAAGTTACTCACCTAGGCTACTGTAATAACTTCCTTACTTATCCTCGTCCTACCAATCTTGACCCCAGTTGATAATTCACATTTCAGCTGGTAATTCTTTTTAAACCGATGTTACATCATATACTTTCTTCCTCCGAATCCTCCAATGGATTCTCATAATATAGAAAAAATACAAAGCCCTTATCATAAGCTGTGAGGCCCAGTAGGAACTGATCCTTGGCTATCGCTTGAAATCATCTCCTGCACTCCTTCTCCTTGGTGACTGACTATCCCTACCTACTACTACACCAAGCACTACTACTCTCCAATCACTGGTTTCTCTGCCTGGAACAATCCTTCCTTACTTCACTAACTTTCATTCAGTTGTCATCTATTAATGGAGATTTTTCCTGACAGGTTTTAAAAAATAGTTTCCCATTAGCTTCCATCCTCTTATCAACTTGTAGTTTGTCTTCTAAGCACTTACCACCAACTGACACTATTTCCTCCATTAGACTACAAGATCCATTAGAGTAGGGGTTCTATTAGTTTTGTTGACTGTTGAATCACCAGTATGTGCCAGTGGTAGGTACTCAATATTTGTCAAACGAATGAAGAAATCTCATTCTCTGTTTGGAAATCTGCTGATTTTTTTTTGTTTTACTTTATTATTATTATTATTATTATTATTATTATTATTATTATTACTGTCAATTTGAGCATATATTGAAGAGAGATGGTAGAGTAGACAGCGGAAATAACATTGGGATAGCTAGGTCACCCACATCTGTGATAACTGACATTTTGAACTTGATTGCATTAGTTTAAATAACTGAAAGTGTCCAGAAAGCTGTGGGGTTTGCTTAAAATGTAATTAAGTAATGTGAAAGCAAGATAGTAGAGAGTTATTAAAGACACATAAAACTATGTCATGGATGTATTAGATTCAGACTGTTCAATAACCTTTTCATGTATTGATAAAAATATGAGGACCAAAATGAATGTCAGGACTCATAAGCTGGAATTTAATATATTTATACTTATTTCCTAATATTGTAATGTCATATACTGAATACACTATGATGTGAAATACAAAGTAAACATTTCAGTGTACCTGCATTTTATTTATTTGTTTGATTGTTGTTTTATTCATAACTATTCAAAACCTGCTTCAATTCATAAAAATCACAGATAAATTGATTGCTTGCCTACTGGATATTTAGGATAATGAAATTGTCCAAGTGTTATGAATAATTTCACTTCAGGTCCAATCCCAGCTATACCACTTATAAATTGTGTGACCAGAAACAAGTTATTTAGACTTTTCTCATCTATTACAATGGGATATTAATATACTTATTCCATCGGTTGCTATGATGATAACATAAAAAAAAAAAGACATCTAAAGTGCTTAGACCAATGCTTAGTATAGAAAAATCCTTAAATAAGTTTTATCTGTTTTGAAAAGCATTGTGTGATAGGCGTTTGCATTATCTAAATATCATGAGATTGGAGCCCTAATAAATGGAATTAGTTCCCTTATAAGAAAAGGCCAGAGAGCTAGCTTGCTCTCTTTCCACCAATTATGGACAGACAAGAAGTTAGCAGTTTGCAACTTGGAAGAAGGCTCTTACCAGAACCTGAGTCTGATGGTACCCTGATTTTGGACTTCTAACCTCCAGAACTGGAAGATGTAGATTTCTGCTATTCATAAGCTACACAGTCTATTTCGCTTTGTTATAGCAGCCTGAATCAGGACAGGATCCTTTCATATAAAACACAAGTTTGTAAAGATCACATAGGTAAAGATCACAAATGTGAGAGCCAGAATGAAAATTGAAGTGTACTTACTTGAGAGTCCACATTCTTGGTTTCTAGGTCACCTCTAGACATTATAATTCAGTTTGAAATATATGTGTATTTTCCCTAAAATTAGACTAAGAAATCATTGATTGCTATGAAACATATGTAATATAGGAAAACAGAACAAAATAAACAAAAAACACTGAATATGAGCACATAACCATTTGAAAAACAAACTAAATTCATGTTGCCTGTAAATAATATAATTTCAACATTTGAATGATATTTAAATGCAGATTTAGGGAATTCTTACTTTCAAAATCAAGTTTTGTAACCACTTTTTAAGATTTAGATTTTTCTGCAAACTTGATTCTGATTTAATGTTGAAGCTTATGGTGAGAATTATTTTTTTAATATTTTAAAAATATCTTCCAATTACTGCTATGGCTAATGATCCCAAAGTCACATACAGTGCCATTGACCTCTGGCCTGAAGTCAGTGCTGACCAAAGTTGAATGCCAAGCTCATGGGAAAGACATATTCACCAGAATTGCAGATCCAAGAAACTAGACAGGAGAAATAACATCAATTAAAAAACATGATTCAAATAATTTGAAGAAAGGCATTCTTGTGTAAAACTGGGATAATGTAGTTTAATGAGAATAAATTGAAAACGTTGCCTTTAATTTCAAAGAATTAATTGTACAGTATAAGATTAGGGATTCCTGGCATAAAGGTTGTTCAAAAGAAAACATTCTGACATTTTAGTTGAACTTGAAGTCTGATATCACATAGTCTCCACAGGCTTCCATCACTTTTCCACTATCATTGTGATTGTTAATTTTATGAGTCAACTTGACTGGGCCATGATTTACCCAGATATGTGCTTAAACGTTATTCCTGGGTGCGTTTGTGAGGGTGTTTCTAAATGAGATTAACAGTGGAATAGATAGACTAACTAAAATAAACTAATCTTTCTCTGAGAATAATGGACCATTAGCTCACTCTCCCTTAAACCAACTAAGAAATGTTTTTGCCTCATCATCAAATAAATGACCCCCTCAATCAGAGGCTAATTTCTTCTCTTTTGCTTCAGAGATCATCGCCTCTTAGGAGCTCTATTCCTGCGGTTTCTTCTTTTTCCACCATCATCAATCTCTTTTTCCATTGCTTATAACCTCATCAGCCTACAAATTTCCTTTGGAACGTTCCCGTGGATCGCTACTGCAACAACAAAACATGCTTCACTTATTTCCTTTTATCAATTTTACTTCATGACCAAACATTCTGACAGATTTCTTTTCCCTAAACCTTATAGTCACAGTTCCTCAAACCTTATGTTCTCTTTAGCTTCTTTCTCCCAGCACTCAAAGAAAACTCCTTTCAAGGTTTCCAAGGACCTCCACATTGTCAAACTTATTTTAAAGTTACTGTTTTCAAATGCTCAAACTTTTAGTACCACTCCACACAGTTCACAATATTTTTTTCTTCATGAAATATCATATCAGTTTCCAGAACACACTACCCTTTCAGTTTTCCTTTTATCACTTCTCTGTCTCCTTAGCAGGTTCATCAATCCCTCCCTAAATGTTTCCTACCTTTATAATGTCTTTTTCTCTCTCCCTCTGCAGTTTCTCCCTTTGTATTAAGTACCTTCATTCCTTTGGATTTAAATATATTTTTTGTATATAGTCTTTTTAGCTATAAATAGCACAATCCCCAAGTTGTATGTTTAAATAATAAAAGATTAGCTGAGTGAATCAGTGAAGTTAGAAAGCCATGTTGTAACTGATGTTGTTTTGGTCTTTACCTCATGGTTGCAAAATGGCTGCCACATCTCAAAGCATTCTATCCTTATATAATAGCATTCTGAGCTGAAAGCAAGGGGAAGCCTGAAAAAAAAAAGAAAAAAATATTTCCTGATGTTTCCATGTAACAGGAAAGATAACATTGACAGAAACTTTCAGAAATATTGCTCATATTTTATTGGCTAGAATTGGATCACATGCTCATTTATACACTACTTGTCAATGTGGAAAAGTTTGCCATAATTTGATTAAAATTAAATTTAATTTATTCCCTGGGTTTAAATCAGTTCCTATATAAGTTTGGAGTTCTATTGGATGCATACTCTGAGGTCATTTCCTCTCTTTTTTTTGTTGCTGTTTTTTTTTTTTTTTGTTTACAAATGCAACTTTTTGTCTTTTCATGTATCAAATAAGGATCCTTAGATCTATGAGAAAATAGATCTAGCCCTTAGAATAAGGTGAAGTTATAGTTGACTTTTCACCAATGAGAAGAAACAGGAAATTTTCTGAAGGACTTTGGGCAATACTTTTTGTGTCTCTTATAAGAGGGAGGCATGTGCTAAAAATGTCTCCACCCCATAGTACTCCCTTTTTTCCCATGTTAGAACATGATGTGATAGTTGGAACTACTATAGTGAACTTGCAACTATGAGGGGAAGATTAAACACACGTGCACAAATTCTTAATATTGTTGAGTCCCTGAACCAATGTTTTTACCTTTACCTTGACATAGTAAGACTTTACCTTCAGAATTCTTGCTATATGAGAAAAACAAACTTACTATTTAGGTCACTATTTGTCAGGCATTTTGTTACTTAAATGGATAGCATCTCTAATTGATACACCATCTATACGCTGTTGACTTTCTAATCTACACTTCGCAGACCTCTGTGAGCTGCTACATCTTTGGCACGAGATGAATATTTATTTAATTAATGAATAAAAAAACTTGATCTCTAAATTCCTCCTAGACATTGGCAACTGGATGTTTCAAATCGAATATATTATGATCAAAGCTGAATTCTTAATCCCCCCCGTTTTAGAACTTATTCACTCCTTCATCACCTTTAAATAAATGGAACAACATACATTGTGTTAGAGTTCTCCAGAGAAACAGAATCAATAGGATGTATAATCTATTTATAGAGAGATTATAAGAAATTGGCTCATATGATGGTGCAGACTGAGAAGTCCCAAGATCAGCAGTCAGCAAGCTGGAGAACCAGGAAAGCTGATGGAATAGTTCCAGTCCAAGCCTAAAGACTTAAGAAACAGGAGAGTTGATGATGTAAATTCTAGTCCAAGTCCAACTCTTAAGGCAGAAGACCAATGTCCTAGCTCAAAAACAGTCAGATAGCAAATTCTCCCTTCATCAGTCTTTTTGTTCTTTTCAGGCCTTCTATGAATTGTATGAGGCCCACCCACATTGGGGAGGGCAATAGGCTTTACTCAATCTATGGATTCAAATGTTAATCACATCCAGAAACACCCTCACAGACACACAGAATAATGTTTAACCAAATATCTGGGCACCCAGTTGTGTAGTCAAATTGATACATAAAATTAGCCATCGCATCCATGAAGGTACTCAAATTGAAATCAGGATTCATCATTGATTATTGTCTCTGGACTATCCCATTGCACCAAATTTAAAATTCATTTTTTATCATGATGTTCCAAGCCATTCATTTGGATTAATTTTCTGTCTTCACTTTCATCTTTTACTACTTATCCATTATTTATGTCCAAACACAAATGGAAAGCATTTTTGTTTTGTTTGTTTAGACTTTGTATTAATATCTGAAGATCATCCTCATTCCCACTTCTAAAAATTTAAGCATGATCATTTACTCTGTCGGAAATACTCTCTTTGCTCTTCGCTGTGATTGTCCCTTCTTTTCCTTTAGTTCCTTAATATCCACAGAGAGACTTTCCCAAATTTTTATTTATGTTTAATTCATATTTCCCAGTTTGCTGCCATGGGACACTATTTTTTCACTTTACTGTATGTATTGTGAATTACTCTTTTTAATTAATTTAGTTAATGTTTTTAAAATACACTAAAGCAACTGAATAATTGTTATCTAACATGTATTTATTATGGTGTAAACTATGTGTGATTTCCAGAGTACTTGCCCTTTTCAATAACATTCAAATTCTCAAGTTTAAATCAAAATGGAATTAAGTATCTATTGCTGCATAACAAAGGGCCCTAGAATTTAGTGACTTAAAACACCAAACTTTTATTATCTCACAGTTTCCATGACTTAGGGATCTGGTTACAGCTTAGCTGGATACCTCTAGCTCAGGGTCCCTCACAAGGCTACAACTGGAAAGGATCCTTATAAGCACACTGGTGACTGTTGACAAGATTTAGTTCCTTCTGTATTGTTAGATTAAGGCCCTTGGTTTCTGACTGATTGTTGGCCAGAGGCTTCCTTCAGTTTCTCGCCACGCAGTCTTCTCCACTGGGAAGCTCACAATATGTCAGCTGGCTTCCCATAACAAGCCAGTGATTGAGTAAACATGGGTAACAAGATGGAAGCCAGAATCTTTTTGTAACATACTCTAGAAAATGACATTCTATCACTGTTGTCTTATCCTTTTCTTAAAAGGTGAGTCTCTAGTTCTGGCTCATACTCAGTTGGAGGGGATTACATAAAAGCATGAATATTGGGAGGTAGGGGTCTTCTGGGATCATTTTAGAGGCTTCCTTCACCAAACATAACACTTCAGTGTTTTAAATGCAGCCATTATGCAGTGATTTCTACCTAACACTTTTTATTCTCTAGAATGTAAGGCCCATAAATATATTCAAATGTTTGTTTAACACTGTATCTCCGGCTTCCTGACTATTGTAGGTCTATATTATATACTTGTGATAAGCCGAACAGTGCCCTCCCTCCCCCTGTAAAGATGTCTACATTCTAGTCCCGTGAATCTGTGAATATGTTACGTTACATGGTAAAAAGGGACTTTGAGAATGTGAATATCTTAAGGCTTTTTGAATGGGAATTTATCCTGGATTATGTGGGTTGATCCAAAGTAATCACAATAGTCATTGTAAGAAGGAGGCAAGAATATCAGAGTGAAGAGGAGATACGTGATAATAAAGAAGAGGTTGGAAAGATACAAGAGGTGGCCACTAGCCATGGAATGCAGGCAGTCTCTAGATGCTAAAAAAATGTGACTTATACCTGTACTATTAATTAATTATAAAATAACATGTAATAATTGAGGAAACTAAAATTGATTAGCTTGAAAAAAAACAACGAGGGCACAAAACACTATTGTCATCATATGCTCATCCAGCATGAGTTAAAACATGAGCTTTGAGCTTTCTAGTGATTGAATGACTTAGTAGGTACTGAGATAAATAAATTTTAAAGTCCCTTTCAAATCCCAGAGTCAATGATCTCATGACTCTAAATCAATAATTTGTAAATTTAATTATTTTATTTCTAAAATGCCTTTTAAAGTTGTGTGTATTAGTGTCACCTGAACATGTATCTAAATTTAAAAACATTCATATACATTCTACAGAATTATTTGCTATGAACAAATCAATTCAATGAAGTAACTTCAATAATCAAATTCACCTTAGAGAAAGGTAAAATATCTTGTAGCATGTCCTGTTATTGTGTGATTCAATAAAGATAAAATGAGATTGAATGAAGTATATGTTTGAAATTTACCCATATGTAAATGTAACTTAATACATTTTAGAAAATCTAATGAAAATACCCATACACCTTTATGTAAACCCTTCAATGTTCTTGAAGCACACATTTCATATATTCCTCTTATAATTTTATCCTAAGAGACAGTGGTGACTATTTTCAATGTTCAGAGCTCCATATTAGTTATTCTGTTCTTCAGAAGCAAATTGTATGTATTTAAAGAACTGTAATGTGACTATTACAAAGGTTTATGTTCTAAAAGAATTCAGATATTAATAGAACTTTACTTTCAACATATTCCAAGGATTCATAAGAGTATGTATTTCTTTGGAACAATACTGAAAGGATATCCAAAGGAAATTAGAAAAAAAGCAAACTATCTGTCAATTTTTCTAATATTAGGCTTTCTATCAAGAGTCAACCGTGAAATGGCTTTGTAAATGTAAAATGTTTACAATAGTAGTGCATCAGATATGATGTTTGTTTGATTATGGCTTGCATTTAGTAAATAATCCTTGTTCTTTAATTTACAGGAATAAATAAATCATGGATATTTCCAAAAAAACCTATCTTTAGAACTCTAAGTTTATTTATAGTGGACTGGCAGCTTACAATTAAATAGAGAAAAAAGCTCATAATTTTTTGCTCTCTTTGAAATACACAGATAATGAGGTGAATGGATGCCTTTCCTCCATATGCATTTTGATCCATGTTTTGAATTTTTATAAGAGAGTCATTGGTAGTTGGGATTCATGAAATAAGACAGAATTCCATCAAGAAGAAATAGATTTTGAAAACTACACAGAAGAATTCTTGAGAAAAATGTGTATGCATGGAGTGTGTGTGTGTGTGTGTGTGTGTGTGTGTGTGTGTGTGTGTACTTTAAAGTTACAGAGGATAAGGATGGGTATAGGGGAGGAAGATGGTGATAATTATAACAAGTTAAAACAGTTGACTGTAGGTCCTCATAGATCTTACAAAATAATGGTTAATCTGTTTTTTATTCTAATTTACCCCCACCATTTGCTTCCTTTAACGTTCATTAAGCTGAGGCGTTCTGAAGCAAATGGTGAAGTAGGAGGACACTTGGAGACACCTTGCTTGAATTTGAATCCCAACTCCATCCCATTTAGCTGTGTGAGAATGGACAACTTAACCTATCTGTGCCTCCATTACCTCATCTCTAAAATGGGATGAATACTTGAGAATTATATATACATAATAATGAACACGTGGGAGATAAGACGATTTTAAATGTGAAGTAAAAATACATTAAATACTTATATGCCTGTGCATAGTAACTACTTGATAAATGTTAGCTACTATTATTTTTATTGTCCAAATGTTAATGAACTTAATTCTTAGAACTATCTTAACATTTTTTCTCTTTGTTATTGTACTACATTCTTATTCTGATAATTTCCCCTCATCTGTCTTATAAAGCCTTTTCTCTTTATATTCTATTGTTGGATTTATTTTGTTTATTTCATTTTACAATAACTAGTTTCAAGATTTAGTCCTTTTTTAGAAATCTTACTTGTGGGATAATACACAAAGCATGATACTTAGAGCAAGGCAATACCACACCTCCCATTACATATGCAGAAGTAGATGAGAAAATGCCTCTTTCTGTATCTTGGAAAGCAGCATGTTGGAATACAACCTAGGCCTAATTATATATATATATATATTTATATCTGAAGGGAGAGATACAAAGATATAGATAGATCTAAGAGATTTTTACAGCAAATGGTAGAAGAATTCAGAGGCTATCAACTACAGTCGTAAGAAATAGAGTGGCTACAATGCCAGGAGTGTTAACCTTGTCAATTGGGTTCATGAAAAGAGTCGTTGCTTATGCTCTCTGCTGCCAATATATCCTTAGTTTCTTTGTTTCCAAGTTTCCTTCTATATCTTCAAAATGTTTGATACATTTCCAATAAATTAATTTTCTGTTTATGTGAGTCAGAGTCAATTTCTATTGTTTATAATCAAGGATGTTACCTAAATTTAAAATTAGTGCCAAAAAATGAATGACAGATAACAAATCCTCAGGGATATGTGAGAAATATATGGTTCGTGTGGAACTTATAACGGGTGTAAAGACAGTGAAAACTCTATTAGTATTCTGGTGAAAACTTGATAACAAATGGCATACAGTAATTTTTAGCTAATTAAAGTCCCATCTGCATTACCTGGAGTCAGGCAGCCATTTGAAGAGGACGCTTAGTTCTAATGAACTCTAGTTTCTCTAAGACAGAAGAAAGGTATGATGATTCAAGACTGTAGGGTAATATGATTCCTTGTAATGGGATTTTAAAAAATAAATGAAAACTATTAAGATCAAATCTTTAAATTCTTAGTTCAAAGTATGGTAGATTACAAAGATGGACACAACAAGCATAAATATGGATAATTTGTGAAAACCAAAACATAAAAGGGGGGAGAGTAAAGGCCTGAACTGGAATATGGGAAAGGAGAAAGTAAGTGTGCTGAAGAAAATGGAATACTCTAAATATGAAACTTTGTTCTACATAAACTTAATGGTAACCACTCAAAAGAAATCCAGAACTAAAATATATAACATAATAAAAGAAGAAACAAAGGGAAAAATCATTGAAAACCACCAAACAGAAATAATAGACAACAACAATGAGACAAAGAAACAATGGAGACACAGACTTACCAGAACACTAAAGATAGAATGATAGGAAATCCTCACATATCAATAATCACCTTAAATGTAAGTAGACTGAACTCACCAATAAAAAGCCACAGAGTAGCAGATTGCATTAAAAAACTAAACCTAAGCATATGCTGCCTCCAAGAAAAACATCTCAGCTACAAGGACAAATATAGACTTAAACTGAAAGGGTGGAAATTGACACTCCAAACAAATGGTATCCAGAGAAAATCAGGTGCAGCTATACTGATATCAAATGAAACAGACTTCAGGATAAAAAAAGGTAACAGGAGACAAAGATGGACATTTCATAATGATAAAGGAGACTAACAACAAGAAGACATAACAGTCATCAATGCTTATTCCCCCAATCAGGGAGGACCAAAATATATCAAGCAACTACTATCAGAACTAAAGGGAGAAATTGACCAAAATACAATTATAGTAGGGGATATAAATACATCATTGATAGCTATAGCTATATCATGCAAACAAAAAATAAAGAAAGAAACAGCAGCCCTAAATGACACAGCAGATGAAATGGACATAATTGACATTTATAGAGCACTTCATTCTAGAACATCAGATGATACTTTTTTTTTCTTCTAGCATACATAGAACATTCTCAAGGATAGACCATATATTGGGACATAAAACTAGCCTCAGCAAATTTAAGAAGACTGAAATCTTACCAAGCATATTCTCTGATCACAAGGATTTGAAATTAGATATCAACTGCAAAAAAAAAAAAAAAAAATCAGGAAAACCCACAAATATGTGGAGATTAAAAAACATACTTTTAAAGAATGACCAGGTCAAAGAAAAATTAAGAGGTGAGATCAAAAGAGATAGAGAAACAAATTAGAATGGAAATACATCCTACCAAAATTTGGGGGATGCAGCAAAAGCAGTTTTAAGAGGGAAATTTATATCATTGCAGGACTATCTCAAGAAACAAGAAAACTTCCAGATAATTAACTTCATGTTATACCTTAAAGACCTAGAAAAAGAAGAAAAAATGAAACCCAAAGTCGGCAGAAGAAAGGAAATAATAAAAATCAGAGCAGAACTAAATGAAATAGAAAACAAAAAGACAACAGAAAAAATTAATATGACAAAGAGCTGGTTCTTCAAAAGATTAATAAAATTGACAAACCTTTGGCTAGACTCACTAAGACAAAAAGAAAAAAGAAACTAATAAACAAAATCAGAAATGAAAGAGGGAAAGTTATCACAGTAAGTTTCCGAACAGAATATTCAGAAACAGAATTCTGTTTCTTCAGAAATAAAAATACAAAGGATAATCCAAGAATATTATGAAGGACTACATGCCACCAAATTCAATAACCTAGAAGAAAAGGACAAGTTCTTAGAAACATATAGCCTACCTAGGCTAAATCATGAATATTGGAAAATCTAAATAGACCAATCACCAGTAAGGAAATTGAATCACTCATTTGGGACCTTCCCAAAAGCAAAATACCAGGACCAGATGGCTTCATTAGTGAATTCTACTAAACCTTCAAAGAGGATTTAATACAATCCTACTCAAACTCTTCCAAAAAATTGAAGAAGAGACAGTACTCCCTAACTCATTTTATGAGGCCAACATTACCTTGATACCAAAACTGGGTAAGGACAACGCAAAAAAGGAAAACTACAGACCAATATCTCTGATGAATACAGACCAATATCTCTGATGAATACAGATGCAATAATCCTAAACAAAATTCTAGTAAATCCAATACAACAATTCTTTCATAATTCATTATAAAAGATTATTCACCACAACCAAGTGGGGTTCATCCCAGGGGCACAAGGATGGTTCACCATATACAAATCCATCAATGTGATAAATCACATAAACAAAATAAAGGACAAAAATCATATGATTATATCAATTGATGCAAAAAAAGCATTTGACAAAATACAACATCCATTTAGGATTAAAACACTTATTAAAATATTTATAGAAGGAAAATACCTTAACATGGTAAAGGCCATATATGACAAACCCTCAGCTAATATCATAATTAGTGGTGAAAAACTGAAGCCCTTTTTTCTACGTTCAGGAACACGACAGGGCTGTCCCCTATCACCTCTCCTTTCAACACAGTGTTGGAAGTCCTAGTCAGAGCAATCAAGCAAGAGAAAGAAATAAAAGGCATCCAAATTGGGAATGAAGAAGTTAAATTGTCACTCTTTGAAGATGACATGATGCTATATATAGAAAACACTAAAGACTCTAACAACAAAAAGTTATTAGAAACAATAAACGAATACAGTAAAGTTGCCAGCTACAAAATCAACACACAAAGTTCATTGCATTCCTATATACTAAAACTGAAATCTCAGAAAAAGAAATTAAAAAAAAAATCCATTTGCAATTGCAACAAAAAGAATAAAATACCTAGGAATAAACTTAACCAAGGATGTGAAAGTCCTATATGCTGAAAACTACAAGACACGTTTTAAAGAAATTGAAGAAGACACCAAGAAATGGAAAGACATTCCGTTATCATGGTTTGGAAGAATAAACATAGTTAAAATGACTGTATGACCCAAAGCAATATACAGATTTAATGCAATATCCATAAAAATCCCAAAGGCATTTTTTTGAATATTTCTTTTTTTCTTAATTTATTGGGGTGACATTTGTTAGTAACATTACACAGATTTCAGGTGTACAATTCTGTATTACATCATCTATAAATTCCATTGTGTGTTCACCACCCAGAATCAGTTCTCCTTCCATCACCATATATTTGATCCCTTTTACCCTCATCTTCCACCCCCCACTCCCCTTTTACCCTCTGATAACCACTAAACTTTTCTCTGTGTCTATGAGTTTTTCTTTCTCATTTGTTTGTCTTGTTCTTTTGTTGTTTTGGGTTTATATACCACATATCAGTGACATCATACAGTTGGTTCTCTGCTTTTTCTGTCTGACTTATTTCACTTAGCATTATACTCTCAAGATCCATCCATGTTGTCACAAATGTCCCTATATCATCTTTTCTTACCGCCAAATAGTATTCCATTGTGAATATATACCAAAACTGCTTTATCCATTCATCTATCAAAGGACATTTTGGTTGTTTCCATGTCTTGGCCACTGTAAACAAAGCTGCAATGAACATTGGAGCACACGTGTCTTTATGGATAAATGTTTTCAATTTTTTGGAGTAGACATCCAGCAGAGGGATTGCTGGGTCATATGGTAATTCTATTCGTAATTTTTTGAGGAACCTCCACACTGCCTTGCATAACGGCTGCACCAGTCTGCATTCCCACCAACAGTGCATGAGGGTTCCTTTTACTCCACAACCTCTCCAACACTTGTTACTATTTGTCTTGTTGATGATAGCCATTCTGACTGGGGTGAGGTGATATCTCATTGTGTTTTTTATTTGTTTTTATTTACATTTCTCTGATGATTAGTGATGTTGAGCATTTTTTCATATGTTCATTTGCCATTTGTATGTCCTCTTGGAGCAATGTCTCTTCAGGTCCTCTGCCCACTTTTCAATTGGGTTGTTTGTTTTGTTGTTGTTGAGTTTCATGAGTTCCTTGTATATTTTGGATATTAGCCCCTTATTGGAGGCACTGTTTGCAAAAATCTTCTCCCATTCAGTTGGTGGCTTCTTTATTTTGTCGATGGTTTCTTTAGCTGTGCAGAAGCTTTTAAGTTTCATATGGTCCCATTCGTTTATTTTAGCTTTTACTTCCATTGCTTTGGAGTAAAATTCATAAAATGCTCTTTGAACCTAAGGTCCATAAGTTTAGAACCTATGTTTTCTTCAATGCAGTTTATTGTGTCAGGTCTTATGCTTAAGTCTTTGATCCATTTTGAATTAATTTTGTTACATGGTGACAGATAACAGTCCAGTTTCATTCTTTTGCACGTGGCTATCCAATTCTGCCAGCACCATTTATTGAAGAGGCTGTCTTTCCTCCATTGTATGTTTTCAGCTTCTTTGTCAACAATTATCTGTCCATATTTATGTGTTTTTATTTCTGGGTTCTCTATTCTGTTCCATTGTTCTGTGTGTCTGTTCTTTTGCCAATACCATACTGTTTTGATTATTATTGCCCTGTAGTACAAGCTAAAGTCAGGTAGTGTGATACATCCAGCATTTTTCTTTTTCCATAAGATCCCTTTGGCTATTTGGGGTCTTTTGTGGTTCCAAACAAATCTGGTGATTTTTTGTTCTATTTCTTTAAAAAACGTCACTGGGATTTTGATAGGGATTGAATTAAATCTGTATATTGCTTTGGGTAATATGGCCATTTTAACTATGTTGATTCTTCCAATCCATGAGCACGGAATGTCTTTCAATTTCTTTGTCTTCTTCAATTTCTTTCAAAAATGTCTTATAGTTTTCAGCATAAAAGTCCTTCGCATCCTTGGTTAAGTTTATTCCTAGGTATTTTATTCTTTTTGCTTCAATTTCAAAGGGAATTGTTTTTTGTATTTCTTTTTCTGAGATTTCATTGTTAGTATATAGGAATGCAATGGACTTTTGTACGTTGATTTTGTAGCCAGCAACTGTACTGTATTCATTGATTGTTTCTAGTAGGTTTTTGGTGGAGTCTTTAGGGTTTTCCACATATAGCATCATGTCATGTGCAAAGAGTGATAATTTAACTTCTTCATTCCCAATTCGGATGCCTTTTATTTCTTTCTCTTGCCTGACTGCTCTGGCAAGGACTTCCAACACTATGTTGAAAATCAGAGTTGATAGGGGACAGCCCTTTTGTGTTCCTGAACACAGAGCAAAGGGCTTCAGTTTTTCACCATTAATCATGAGATTAGCTGAAGGCTTATCATATATGGCCTTTATTATGTTAAGGTATTTTCCTTCTATACCTATTTTATTAAGTGTTTTAATCATAAATGGATGTTGTATCTTGCCAAACGCTTTTTCTGCATCAATTGATATAAACATATGGTTTTTGTCCTTTATTTTGTTTATGTGATGTATCACATTGATGGATTTGCAGATGTTAAATCATCCTTGTGCCCTGGGGATGAACCCCACTTGGTCATGATGAATAATCTTTTTAATGCATTGTTGTATTCAATTTGATAGAATTTTTGCATCAGTATTCATCAGAGATATTGGTCTGTAGTTTTCTTTTTTTGTGTTGTCCATACCAGGTTTTGGTATCAGGGTAATGTTGACCTCATAAAATGAGTTAGGGAGTACTGTCTCTTCTTCAATTTTTTGGAAGAGCTTGAGCAGGATTGGTATTAGATCCTCTTTGAAGTTTTGATAGAATTCACTAGTGAAACCATCTGGTCCCGGACTTTTGCTTTTGGGTAGGTTTTGGATGACTGATTCAATTTCGTTACTGGTGATTGGTCGGTTTGGATTTTCCACTTCTTCATGGTTCAGACTTGGAAGGCTATATGTTTCTAAGAATTTGTCCATTTCTTCTAGGTTATCGAATTTGGTGGCATATAGTCCTTCATAATATTTTTGGATGATCCTTTGTATTTCTGTCATGTTAGTGATAACTTCCCCTTTTTCATTTCTGATTTTGTTATTTAGTGTCTTCTCTCTTCTTATCTTAGTGAGTCTAACCAAGGGTTTGTCGATTTTGTTAATCTTTTCAAAGAACCAGCTCTTTGTCAAATTATTTTTTCTATTGTCTTTTTGTTCTCTATTTCATTTGGTTCTGCTCTGATTTTTGTTATTTCCTTTCTTCTGCTGACCTTGGGTTTCACTTGTTCTTTTTCTAGTTCTTTAAGGTGTAACACGAGGTTATTTATTTGGGATTTGTCTTGTTTCTTGAGATAGGCCTGTAATGATATAAATTTCCCTCTTAAAACTGCTTTCGCTGCATCCCAAAAATTTTGGTAGGATGTATTTTCATTGTCATTTGTTTCTATGTATATTTGATCCCTCCTCTAATTTCTTCTTTGACCTGGTCGCTCTTTAAAAGTATGTTGTTTAATCTCCATGTATTTGTGTTTATTCCTGCTTTCTTTTTGCAGTTGATATTCAATTTCAATGCCTTGTGATCAGAGAATATGCTTGGTATGATTTCAATCTTCTTAAATTTACTGAGGCTGATTTTATGTCCCAATATATGGTCTATCCTTGAGAATGTTCCATGTACAATAGAAAAGAATGTACAGTGTAATTTTTTTTTCATTTTTTTTTAATTTATTGGGGTGACAATTGTTAGTGAAATTATATAGATTTCAGTTGTACACATCTGTATTACATCATCTATAAATTCCACTGTGTGTTCACCACCCAGAGTCAGTTCTCCTTCCGTCACCATATATTTGATCCCCCTTACCCTCATTACCCTCCCCCCAGCCCCTTACCCTCTAGTAACCACTAAACTATTGTCTGTGTCTATGACTTCTTGTTTCTCATTTGTTTGTCTTGTTCTTTTGTTGTTTTGGTTTATATTCCACATGTCAGTGAAATCATAGGGTTCTCTGCTTTTTCTGTCTGACTTATTTCGCTTAGCATAATACATCTCAAGATCCATCCATGTTGTCACAAATCTTCCCATATCATCTTTTCTTACCGCCAAATAGTATTCCATTGTGTGTATATACCAAACTTCTTTATCCATTCGTCTATCGAAGGACATTTTGGTTGTTTCCAAGTCTTGGCCACCATAAACAAAGCTGCAATGAACATTGGAGCACACGTGTCTTTATGGATAAATGTTTTCAAAATTTTGGGTAGATACCCAGGAGAGGGATTGCTGGGTCATATGGTAATTCTATTCGTAACTTTTTGAGGAACCTCCACACTGCCTTCCATAGAGGCTGCACCAGTCTGCATCCCCACTAACAGTGGATGAGGGTTCTTATTTCTCCACAGCCTCTCCAACACTTGTTACTATTTGTCTTGTTGATGACAGCCATTCTGACTGGGGTGAGGAGATATCTCATTGTGGTTTTTATTTGCATTTCTCTGATGATTACTGATGTTGAGCATTCTTTCATATGAGTCTGATGTTTTAGGATGAAGTGCTCTATATATGTCAACTATGTCCATTTCATCTAGTGTGTCATTTAGGGCTGCTATTTCATTATTTATTTTCTGTTTGGATGATGTATCCATAGCTGTCAGTGATGTATTTAAGTCCCCTAGTATAATTGTGTTTTGTTCAATTTCTCCCTTTAGTTTTGTTAGTAGTTGCTTGGTATATTTTGTTGCTCCCTGTTTGGGGCATAAATATTGATGACTGTTATGTCTTCTTGTAGTATTGTCCCCTTTACCATTATGAAATGTTCATCTTTGTCTCTTGTTATCTTTTTCACCCTGAAGTCTGTTTCATCTGATATCATTATCTCTACATGTGATTTTCTCTGGGTACTATTTGCTTGAAGTGTCAATTTCTACCCTATCACTTTGAGTCTATGCTTGTCCTTGTAGCTGAGATGTGTCTCTTGGAGACAGCATATGGTTGGGTTTAGTTTTTTCATCGAATCTGCTACTCTGTGCCTTTTCATTGGTGAGTTCAGTCCATTTACATTTAGGGTGATTATTGATATGTGAGGATTTCCTGTCATTCTATCTTTAGTTTTCTGGTAAGGCTGTGTCTCCATTGTTTCTTTGTCTTTTTGTTGTTGTCTATTATTTCTGTGTGGTGGTATTCTATGATGTTTCCCTCTGTTTCTTCTTTCATTACTGTATATATTTCAGTTCTGGGTGTTTTTTGTTTTTTTTTTTTGAGTGGTTACCCTTAAGTTTATGTAAAAGAAAGTTTAATATTTAGAGTATTCCATTTTCTTCAGCACGCTTACTTTCTCCATTCCTATATTCCGGTTCAGGGCTTTACTCTCCCCCTTTTTATGTTGCCACAAATTGTCCCTGTTGATGGTGGCCGAATAGCCTCCTTCAGTATTTCTTGTAGTGCAGGGTGTGTATTAGAAAATTCCCTCAGCTTCTGTATGTCTGGAAATGTCTTTATTCCTCCTTCATATCTAAAGAATATTTTGCTGGATATATTATTCTTGGCTCATAATTTCTCTCTTTCAATAGTTTGAATATTTGGTTCCACTCCCCTCCTGGCTTGTAGAGGTTATGCTGAAAAATCTGATGATAATCTAATGGGCTGTCCTTTGTAGGTTACCGTCTTCTTTAACCTGGCTGCCTTGAGGATTCTTTCTTTGTCGTTGATTTTAGACAGCTTCAATACAATGTGCCGTTGAGAAGGCTTGTTGGGATTGAGGTAATTAGGTGTTGTATTTGTTTCTTGGATTCGAGGATCCAGTTCTGTCCACAAGTTTGGGAAGTTCTCATCAACAATTTGTTTGAATATATTCTCTGTTCCCTTCTCTCTTTCTTCTCCTTCTGGTATGCCCATTATTCTTATATTGCTCTTTCTGATGGAGTCAGAAAGTTCTTGTAGAGTTCTCTCATTTCTTTTCAGTCTCAAGTCTCTTTTTTCTTCCATCTGTGTCATTTGCAGGTTTCTATCTTCGATGTCACTGATTCTTTCTTCCATCTGGTCAACTCTACTCTATAAGCTGGTTATTTCATTCTTAATTTCTTCTATTGAAGTCTTAATCTCTAGAAATTTCATTTGGTTCTTTTTTTGAAATTTCAATCTCTTTTGTAAAATACTCATGTTGTTCTTTGATTGCATTTCTGAGTTCATGAAATTGCCTTTCTGTGTTTTCTTGCATCTCGCTGAGTTTTTTCAGAACTGCAATTTTGAATTCTCTGCCATTTAAGTCATATATTTCAATATCTTTAAATTCCTTTTATGGAGACTTTTCACTTTCTTTCTGAGCAGTCTTGTTGCCTTGGTTATTCATGGCAATTATTGATTTATTATTTCTCTTCCTAGACATCTACAGGAGTGGCTTCTGCAAAAGGTTTATAGGAAGAGGTCTTTCTTTTGTTTTCCAATACTTGTTGGAAGAATGTTTTATTTGCTCTCCGACTGCAGCTTTTTTTTTTTTCCCTCACACAGTAGTGCTATGTTTTCTCTGCACTATTCCAGCTTCTCACACAATGGGGGGATTCCCTGGGAGACGGGCTTCTCCTCTGTTAACAGTTTGCGTGGGTCCCTGTGAGGATGTGGAGAGCTTTTGAAGTTCCAAAGCTCTTTCTCCACCAGATTCAGAGCCCTTATGTTTCAGCAGTTCTCTTGACTCCCGCAGGGATCCGCCCAGATAGGTGGGGCCAGGGGCAGGGTGAGTTGTGAGAGATGGCCCAGAGCAATGGCAGTGACCACCACCACAGCGGGTCCCGCTTCCACAGCTCCCTCCCCTTTGCCGGAACTAGTTGGGCTGCAAATCTGTGTCTGCGGTTCACAGTTCTCAGAACAGCAAATATTCTGTTCTTTTGATCTGACACTGCTACTGTTCCACTTCTAGCACCGGGCAGGTGGGGACGGGGCAAGCTCTGGGAGGGTAGGGAGGGGGCGGCTAGTCTCAGTGCCCAAGGCTTCCATTCTCTGCTTGGCAGTGAGGGCTTAAACCAGTGTTTTCAGCCTTCTTCCCTCAATCTTTTCTCCAAGGTCTCTGCCATGAGCGTTGGGTTCAGCCGTGTTATATGCTGCCCCCTCAGCCCTGTGGGCCATATCGGAGCCCTAGCAGTTCTAATTCTTCCCTCTCCCACAGCTGCGGTAGTTCCGGGATGCAGCGAGCTAGGTCTGCGTCCTGCGCCCACGCCTCTGCATTTCTCCCTTTCCTTGCTCCCCTCTCACATGATTCTCCCACCTTTAGGTGAATTCAATAGTGGGCCTATTCGTCTTGCCTGTCTGCTGTGCAGGGAGTCCTTTGTGGAGTTATTTTTGTTCAATTAGTTGTAAATTCCAGGGGAGCTTTACAGAGACTCACCTCACGCCGCCATTTTGATGACGTCTACTGAGATCTTCTTATCAGCAGACCTTGAAGATACTTTCCTCCACTCTGACTCAGTACTCAGTGCTTTTCCATTTCTAGATCTTCCCCCTTTTACTCTCCAGCCTCTGAGTCCATGGAATGGCAAGAACTTCATGTTTGGGACTCCCTCAGCAGTGAGACAATCCCCTGCCTCTATCTGTGCCGATACAGCTGACCCTGGTCCAGTGCCATTTCATGGGCTTTAGTGGAACATTAAGAGAGCCAGTGCCTTTCCTATGTGGCTACTTGCTTGTACTATCGCAGTAAAGGAAAAAAGCCTTAACTGTTACTTCTGTTGGTTCAGTGTCTTCATTGACCACCTTAACACCCAGCAACTCAATTCACTTGACATCAGAAAGTCCTCTTAAATTTCTTTTGAAATACAAATATGAGAATTAAGTGAATAATGTAGATAATTTTGTAAACTATAATTGGACAGTTCAAATATTTTTGACTTCTCATCATCTGATTCTTTATTGGAAGTTAATCATTCAATTTGTATGTATTGGTGGTGCTATAGCCCTTTCCCTTTACAGAATGGGTCATTTCTGTTGATCTATCTTCCAGTTCAATGACTCTTTCCTCTCTCATCTCCATTCTGCAGTTAAACTCATGTAATCAATTTTTAATTTTAATATTCTAATTTTTCAGTTCTAAAATTTCTATTTGGTTCATATTATATATTTTCCATTTATCTTTTGAGATTTCCTTTTTTATGCATTATAAACATTTATGTACTTGAGCATAGTTTATGTACTTTATGTACTTGAGCATAGTTAAAACATCTGCCTTAAAATCCTTGTCTCCCATTTTCAAAGTCTTAGTCATTTGTCCATTTGTTTCTATTCATCATTTTTTCTCTAACGTACAGATCACATTTTCCACAGATCACATGTTTCCTTATATGTCATGCAATTTTCCCATACTTAATTAAGAATTTAGCTCATCTTTACTCCTCTGATCGTGTCTAATATATATCCCTTTCTTCAGTACTTTAATCCATATACTTAATTATAACTGTAAATATATGAGCATATATATGTGTGTATACAAGTGTGTCCATGTGTATCATATCAGAAACGTGTGTGTACTGTACTTTTTAAAAATTATTCTGTACTTAAAAATTTATTTTTAAGTCAGTTTGCCACTGCAATTAACAATACTAAATTTTACATTTCATGAATTCTAGACTTTGCTTCAGTTCTTAATCTGTCAGGGAATCTTTTCCTCTGTCTCTCTTATTCTTCTAAATCTCCATATAGGAATGGTATTTTCTGGGGTGTGTGTGTGAGTATTATATCTGAAACTATCAATGAGTTCATCTATATTCTCTACAGAGCCTGAGACAAAGATTGAATGCTGATATTTAATGTGGAAAGTGCAAATCCAGAGCAACAAGTGAAAGGTAAAGAAAAGACAGGAATCAATGCAAGAAGATGTATTAGTGCTCTGGCATCTATTAATTACAAATCTGAAGAGACACAGAAATCTTTTTAGCAGTAAATCTCCTTGTTCAGCCTGGAAATCTCCAGTCATATAAATGGAGAAGCCATGCCTCTAAGAAATTCATGGGAGAGAGGAAAGAGAGATAAGAAAGAGAGAGGAAAGATAGGAAAGAGAGATGTTGCCATGTTTATCACTGGTCAAAATTTTCTCCCACAGGAACTTCCTCCCTCACACACAAACACACATACATGCACTGAATTATTCCAGGTTTGTTATTGAACTCTTTTGACGACCTCAGATGCCAGATCCTACAACATGTTTTATGGTCTTTCTTCTAAATCTGAAGTGAAAGGAGGAACTAGAAGTTCCAAATACAAAACTGGTTGGTCTAGTAGCATGAAAACAACCCAGAAGAAAGGCCAGAAAATTCGTGGGTAAGTAAGTAATTGGTTGGAGGTTGTAGAAGGCCTATAGGAGCTGAACTGGTTGCAGTGGCTGAAGAGATTCATATGTTGTTTTTTTTTTTAATTTAATCTCCCAGTTGCTCACATGTATTAATGACAATTTAAGAAGTGTAGGATTCTTATGTC
Organism: Rhinolophus hipposideros; assembly: GCF_964194185.1. Taxonomy (NCBI): domain Eukaryota; kingdom Metazoa; phylum Chordata; class Mammalia; order Chiroptera; family Rhinolophidae; genus Rhinolophus; species Rhinolophus hipposideros. Next base: position 34,308,927 of record NC_138047.1, read on the forward strand.
ACAAACTTTATTTTTCAACATTCTGTATATGTTATTCATTGTGCTCTGCTTATTAATTTTCCAAAGAAAATGTATAGGCCTCTTGATTTTTTTAAACTTTAGGGAATATGCTAATATTGAATGACAAATAATATTAAATGGGAAAATATACCAACTAATATAGATTGAAAGTTATCATATGATAGACTCTATTCTAAGTGTTCTATAAGCACTAAACCATTTAATAGCCCCTTTAGTAATGCATTCTACACTGAGAGGTAGGTACTATTATTATCTTTCTTTTAAAATGGAGAAACTGAGGCCCATAGAAAATGAGCAACTAATCGAAAATCACACAACAAATACCAGAGTGTGACAAGAAAGTAGACAGTATATATGTAAAACTAGGTCTTTAACTACTATCTCACTTCTCTCCAAAGGCAACTTTATTAGAGCATGCTTATGGCCTTTTATAATTTATTATATTTAAAGTTTTGTGAGCATATTTTACTTTTGTATGTGGCTATTCCAATGATTTTCCATCTTTGGTATTTTTTCTCTTTTTTTCAGGAATGTATATACTTAGCTTATATTTAGTTTGGATCTTTTTAGTCCATTATTTCAACATGGCAGATCCCTAAATAAATCAATGTATGGATTTTCCAGCAGGGCATTCATGACTTCCAGTGGAGATCTTAATTATATAATAAGAATTATATTTGTATTTTTATATTATTTTCTTTGTGTTACATTTTTGTTCTTATTTGCTCTTTTTTTTTCCTTTTTTCTGTCCCAGTCCTTATGCATTATGTTATGATCTTCCTCTATAGAGTCTACTTTCTTTTCCATGCTATGCTATTGCTAAGGTTTTCTTTGATTACTTGAAAAAGAGTTCATATTCAGAGATAGACTTCATACTATAAACTGCTTATGAAGAAAGCCACATGGCTAGAAACTAATTGGTGGCCTCTAGGAACTGAAAGTGATCTCCAGCCAATACTCACCAAGAAAACAGGTACTTCAGCCCTAAAACCACAAGAAACTAAATTCTGCCACCACCTGAATGAGGTTGGAAGAGAACCCTAAGCTAAAGATGAGACTGCTGTCCTGGCCATGACTTCAGAATTTACGGAATAAAACATTTTTATAGTATGTGGAAGAATACTGATTCATGCATTCATGTACATATGTTTAGAGAGCTAATTAGGTAAGTAGGTATCTATGAGAATCTATCTGTCTATTGATCGATCGATCGATATCTATCTTCTATCTATCGTAGATGTCAAAGATTATAGTGAATAGAGCTTAGTTTACAATGTAAACAATGGGCCATTCTATCTTGAAACCTGTTTTTGTACTGAGATGTGAAAATTTATTTCATAACACTATAAGATTTCTTGCTGAAGGAAGCAACCCTGAAAAGTTGTCTACTTCAGTAGAAAGTCATGCAATATAACTAAACCACATGAGAAATTATGCAGCTTTAAAAATTCTCTGCAAAAGAATATCATAGTCTAAAGTCAGCAAAGCAGTTTAGCATATAGCAGACTTAGTTTGTACTTTCAAAACCATCCTATCACCCAAAACACCTAATTTCTTAATTATATTTTCTCTTGTTCTGTGCTCAGTGTTGAAGAAAAACAGCTGGCAGCCCTCTTCTGAAAAAAAAAGTCTCTTCACACTCTCGAATTCTATTATTAAAAATAGTTCAAACTCCTTTCTTTAAAAAATCACCCATTTTTTCAAGGCCACATGGAAAGTTTGACATGTCCTGCTCGTGAATATTCAAGCTAGAGTTGATATATAAGAAAGCCCCTCAGAAATTCAGCCATCTGGTTTATCACTAAAGAGATATTTTCTTAACCAAACTAGTCCTTTTTATTAAAAGCTCTATTTTCTAAAATGAAATTATTTCCTAAGCCAAGAACATTCCTTGTCAACTTTTCTAGTGGAGTTGAAACACTATTTCCTACACTGTACTTCTAAAAAAAGGCAAGTCCAAAAGTACAAACAAGAACCCATAATAGAATATCATTGTAGTTTTCATCATAGTAGGTATAACTCAAAACTGTAACAAATTAAAATATATTAGACAATTTAAATCAAATTGATTAGCATTTGGATATAATCAGTCATGGGCATGAAATGCTTTTTAATCAGGTAATGACTTCATTAAACATGGTTAATCACACACCACCTTGAACTCATTTTCTAAACATAGAATTAATTATTCAAATTATAGCAATTAAAACACACCAGTCAATGGCTTGGATTCATTTTCAAAACTACCTAGGCAAGCTTGCCAAAAAATCTACTCATCATTTATAGGAGTTGGAGTGTGTATTGAATATCTAATTAGAGGAAATAGACTTTTGAATCAAACAGAACTATAGGAATCAAATATGGACAGCACTGTGTAGTTATTTCTTAGCCAAATCATATAATAGATTTAGAGAATTAAACAGGGCATAGAGAATATACTTGACTCTTGAAATAATGACTCATTTAGTGTTTATGTATAATTTATCATTCATTTTTCAAATATGATATACTATTTATGTTTTTTTATCATAAGACAATACTCAATTCAGATAAAGTAGAAATACATTTTCCATATAGCCCACAAAATCAGCATAAATGTATAATATACCTACTCAATGCATAGGTACACCAGATAAATACAAGAAGTACAACCTACTTGAGAGAGTTTTAGTCCAGTTTGGGATGCTAGATATAAAATGAGGAAAGCTACAGAAAATATGCACTAAATATGATCAAGTAAAGAGGCTATTAAGCTTTCTGTTTTGAGGCATACACTAAGAAAACACATTTTTTTTGCAGCTCAACTGAAGAAATTAAATTGGATTCTGTTTCGTTTGATTCTCTACATAGTCTTTCTTGACTACTCTGGCACTGAGTAGAATAATTTATTCTACTGACTATGCTCATTTATGTGCTCATTAAGAAAAGATTTTTCATGGTACAATAAACATTTAGGAGATGGAATGGAGCATATTGCCTTAAATTTACCCTGTGTCTCAGAGTTTTATTCATAGCAGCTTAAGAATAATAATTATTTTGTGTAATACTTGCTTTTTCAAAATTTAGCATACCATTTAATTATTCTACACTTAATTCAATGTTCCATCTGCTAATGGACATTATAATAATATACATCCATAATTGTAGCAAAACAAATTTCAAGCATTACTTAAAAATGGTTGGCATACCTATAGAGGTCTCAAGGTACATCAGTTACTTTTACCCATCAGTCGATTTCATGTGAAAAGAATCTTTGCAAAGTCACAGAATGAAGTGTTTCGTTGCATAATTCTTTACATTCTTCTTTTCATTATAGCATATTTTCTTTATTAAAATGACCAAATCCGCAGGCAAAAAATTATCACATTTACTTCTGAGGAATTGATAATTTGTAGTCACATTATACATATGTGACAATAAGATGTATAACTCATTTCCAAGGCACACCTAATTTTTATGTTACTTGTAATTTAGACAACAGAGTGGAAATGTCAACATGTCCTCATCACAGAATGTTCATTTATGGACATAAGTTGTTCAGTGTTTTTCAAAATAAATAGCTGTTATTAAAGGACAAAGGTAATAATAATAATAGTAATAATAATAACAATAATAATAAATTTCAGCTTCATTCCATTTTTACCTTAGAGTTCAACATCAGGTACAAATTTTCTGGAAATTAATATGTTCCTCATGTCATTTTGACCTGTATTTAGAGATACTGAAGTGAACCTTTTGACTTAATAATTCAATGGAAATTAGGCCTCATTATCATAAATATATAAAATAACACTTTGACAAATTTTGTTGGAAATTTTTTCCAAAATTACATTATTTTAATAACAAGAGGAAACAACATGAAAGGAACGTTCCATCTTTTCACCCGTGTAAAACTTTATTTTAGTAAGGGTTAGCTGACATATGCTGGTATCTTTTTTCTATGAGGCTAGATTATGAAAATGACCAATGGCAGCTAAAACAAGCAATACGTATTTGAAATTCCACCCAGATAATTATGAGTTTTCATATATATATTTGTCACACATAATAAAAATGCACTTTATTATCTACCCCCTGAGTATTGTTTAGCTGTACAATCACTATCAGGAGCTCAGTGTATCTCGGTAAATGTATACCATGTCTTTCCACCTAGACATCATTCATATTCCTTCCACAGAGACTGGGAGACACAGTGTTGTCTTTCTTAATGATCACATTTCAAAGGCATGGCTTCCAGGTCCTTGAGGAAGACATCCCTGGGTTGTAAAACTGGCAAGAAGCTGGAGGACACTTACATCTCCAAGGGGAGAGAGAAAAACTTTACACTTGCAAGTTTTCTAAAGTAAATGGTCTAAGAAAAGGGAGGTCAGGGGCCTAGAGTCAGGAAAAAAACACATCTAAAGTGCTGTTATGTCAAGGGAATCTTTAAGACCATTTTAGTCAGAACGCAACATCCAAGGGTCAGGACTAGTGTGAGGCAGCTCAGGGTGTAGCATTTAAGGAGTCCTAGGAGCCTCACCCTGGTCTGTCCTGCAGCACTCTGGAGTCAATCTCTTGCAGCAGATTTTACTAAAGGTTGGGGACTATCTTTAGTAAACATAGGCAAGGAGGGAGCTTGGAATTTTACTATATCCCTGTTTCTAAAACATCTTCCTCAGGTGCAGAGGGTTGAGTTAATCATACTCCTCAGTTCAGATTGCATTCTATCATTATTGGTTCATGGAAGGCCCCTGTTAAGGACTGAATTGTGTCCTCCTGAAATTCATATCTTGAAGTCTTAATCCCCAATTGCCACTTTCTTTGGAGATGAGAACTTTTGGGAAGTAAGTAAGATTAAATAAGATCACAATGGTGGGGCCCTAATCTCATAAAATCAGTACCACATAAGAAGAGAAAGAGACACCAGAGATCCCTCTCTCTCTCTTCAAAGGAACACAGAAATAAGACCACGTGAGGACAGAGTGAGAAAGTGGCTGTCTATAAGCCAAGAACATAGTTCTCATCAGACTCTAAGCTTGCTCCTTACCTGTCCAAAGTTCTTGTGCCTGGTACTTCAAAAGGTCAATATTCAAATCATCAGAGTTTGGGGTAAGGGCAAGTTTACTGATTGAAAAGGCACTGGCCGAGAAGATGGGGGCCTTAGAGGGCCTGCAAATCCATTTAAGAGTGCCCAGAATTCAGTTTCTTTTATGTCAAGTAAAGGGAGAATGGGTGGGAGAATGGATGACCTCAAACATCTGGGCTCCAACCCTGTTCCTGGTCCGGTCCATCGACCCTGATGATTTGAGACAGGTCTTGAGGCTCCAGCAAACCTTCAATAAACAATCAGTATTTTGTGTATACAGAGGGTGCCAAAAATATACATTTTAAGAAAGTAAAAGACTGTATTTAAATTATGCTGATGGTAACTTTGAGCACCTCTTGTAATTGCAGAAGTCAAACATAACATGTGTTCATCTTTTGTTATCAGTATATATTGAGTATTACAATTTTAATACAGTTTTTTTCTTTCTTAAAAATGTGTAAACATTTTTTTGGCACCTTCTGTATTTCCTCACCTTCTCGGGAGAGGCATCCTCTGGCAAAGGGCTGTTCCTCCCAAAACTCAGGCCTCAAGCAGAATTCCTCTAATGCTTAGCATATCTATAGCAGGAGATATAGGCCTGAAGGCCATGGAAAAATTGCAGGCTAGAATTAAGACAGAGTCAGACAGACTGAGCATTTCATTCCTTAACATATTGGCACCTTGATCATGGACATCTAGCCTCCAGAATTTTGAGAAAATAAATATTCAGTGTTCAAGACACCCAGTTTGTAATATTTTGTTATGGCAGCCCAACCAGACTAATACAGCCTCTTTCTTATGTTTTGGATTTATTTCAATTTCATCATTCATTTCTCATAACTTGTCTCCATAAACCACTTCTTGTCCCCTCACCCTCTAAGTAATCACGTTAGAGTGAATGTATCTTTTATTTTACTGCAAACTCGTAAAATATAACTTTTGCATGTATATATTATAATCCACAGAAAGGCTGTTATTTTTCTACCTTACTATGCATCGCATACTTTTTTTTTTCATTTGGCACACTGTGGTTAAGACCTATTCATGTGGCTATGTATAAATCTAATACCTTCCTTCTAATTGCTTTCTACTATTCAGTAGTCTGCTGCCAACATCTACCCATCTTCTCTGGGTGACCTGCAAGCCACTGCCTGCTTGTAGACATTGTCATATAACTAAACAAACATTCAGTTGCTGTCTTTTACTTTGTACCCAGGTTTCTTTCATTTATTTTGGCTTTTCTCTCACTTGAAACCCTTTCTTCATGGCCTAATTATATATTTTCTTACTTCTCCTTATTCACAGACTCATTTTTTATTAGCTTCTGAGAAAAAAATATATAACTTCCAGATAAATTCAGCCATATTTGTTATGTTCTAAGCCATCCACAGCATTGCCTCAGGGCTTTGCCGCTAATACGAAAGGAATTGATTAATTTAGAAATTAATTTAAAATAATTTAAAATAATTTCAGGCACTGGTGGTTTAAAATGACATTTTTCTCTTTGTGTAAATTTTCTTTGTTTTGTTAGGTATTCATTTTTTTACAGGTACTGTTGACATTCAATATTATTTTATATTAGTTTCAGATGTACAGTATAGTGGTTAGACATTTATATAATTTATGCAGTGATCCCTTGATAAGTCCAGTACACCTCTGACAATATACATACTTGTTGAAACATTATCAATTATATTCCCTATGCTGTACTTTACATCCTGTGACTATTTTGTAACTACCAATTTGTATTTCTTAATCCCTTTATCTTTTTCACCCAGCTCCCCAACTCTCCTCCCTTCTGGCAACCATCAGTTTGTTGTCTGTATTTATGAGTCTATTTGAGTTTTGTTGGTGTATTTGTTTATTTTATTCTTTAGATTTCACATATAAGTGAGTTCATATGGTATTTCTCTTTCTCTGATTTATTTTGCTTAACATAATACCCTCTAAGTGTCCCGACCCGCGGGACACTACACGAGGGACCCCGAAGCACCTAGAAGGGGGGAAAATGGGAGACACAAAGACCGGAGACAAGACAGGAGTTCTGATCAAGTCTCTCTTTATTGCAGCTCAATCATGGGTTATATACATTTTTTTGCTGGGTGGAGGGGCATTAACATAAGCACGCAGGCTAGCTGTCTTAAACCATCTGGACACACCCTACAGAATGTGGGTGTTATCTAAAGACCCAAGTAACTTCCTCTATCTCATGCTTCTCAGTCATGTGATGGTGCCTTACAGGCACCCGCCCTCTACATCTAAGTCCATCCATGTCATCACAAATGGTAAGATTTTATTTTATTTTTTATGGCTCATTAATATATGACAATTTCTTTACCCAATTGTCTATTGATGAGCCCTTGCGTTGCTTCCATATCTTGGCTATTGTAAATAGTGCTGCAGTGAACATAAGGGTGCATATATCTTTTGAAATTAATATTTTTGAATTACATTGGATAAAATTCCAGAAATGGAGTTGCTGGGTCATAAGGTAATTCTATTTTTAATTTTTTGAGGAACCTCCAAACCATTTTCTGTAGCTGACCAATTTACAATCCCACCAACAGTGTACGAGGGGTCCCATTTCTCTGCATCCTTGCAAACACTTGTTGTTTGTTGATGATACCCATTCTGACAGGTGTGAGATGATATCTTATTGTGGTTTCAATTTGAATTTCTCTGATGATTAGTGATGTTGAGCATCTTTTTATATGTCTGTTGGCCATGTGTATGTCCTCTTTGGAGAAACGTCTCTTCAGGTCCTATGCTCTTTTATTAACTAGATTATTTGTTTTTTGGTATTGAGTTGCATGAATTTTTAATAAGTTCTGAATATTAATCCCTTATCAGATATATCACTGGCGAATATCTTCTCCCATTCAGTAGGCATTTTGTTTTGGTTTTGTTTTTGTTTTGCTTAGTTTCCTTTGCTGTGCAAAAACTTTTTAGTTTGATGTAATCTCACTTGTTTGTTTTTTTCTTTTGTTTCTATTGTTCAAGGAGGTAGATCAGAAAAAATATTACTAAGAGAAATGTTACAGAGTTTACTGCCTATGTTTTATGGTTTCAGATCTTCCACTTAATTCTTTAATACATTTTTAGTTTCTTCTTGTATATGGTATAAGAAGGTGGTCCAGTTTCATTTCTTTGCCTATATCTGTCCAGTTTATCCAACACCATTTATTAAACAGACTGTCTTTACTTCATTATGTGTTCTTGCCTCCTTTGTCGTAGATTAAATGTCCATAGCGGCATGGATTTATTTCTGAGCTCTTTATTTTTTGCATTGATCTATGTGTCTGTTTTTATGCCAGTACCATGCTATTTTGATTACTGTAGGCTTGTGCTATAGTTTGAGATGAGGTAGCTTAATACCTCCAACTTTGTTCTTCTTTCTCAAGATTGCTGTGGCTATTTAGGGTATTTTGTGGTTCCATGTACATTTTTTTTAGATTATTTGTTCTAGTTCTATGAAAAATGAGATTGCTATTTCGATAGGAATTGCATTAAATCTATAGATTGCTTTGGATAATATGGATATTTTAACAATGTTAATTCTTCCTACCTATGAGCGCAACATATGCTTCCATTTATTTGTATCTTCTTCAGTTTCTTTCTTCAGTGTCTTACAGTATTGTGAATATAGATCTTTTACCTCCTTGGTTAAATTTACTCCTCGGTTTTGTTTTGGGTTTTTTTGTTTATTTGTTTTTAATGCAATTATAAATATGATTATTTTCTTAATTTCTCTTTCTTACATTTCTTTATTTGTGTATAAAAATGCAACTGATTTTTTAATATTAATTTAGTATCCTGCTACTTTACTGAATTAATTTGTCAGTTCTAATAGTTTGTTGGTGGAATCTTTCAGGTTCTCTCTATATAGTATCATGTCATCTGCAAATAATGACAGTTTTACTTCTTTCTTTCCAAATTGAATGCTATTTATTTCTTTTTTCTTGTCTGATTGCCATGACTAAGACTTCCAATAATATGATATATAAAAGTAATGATTGTGGGCATCCTTTTCTTCTTCCTGATCATAAGGAGAATACTTTTGGCTTTCCCCCATTGAGTATGAGGATAGCTGTGGGATTGTCATATAAGGCTTTTATTATGTTGAGGTGTGGTTCGTCTATTACCACTTTGCTAAGAGTTTCTATCATAAATGGATGCTAGATTTTGTCAAATGCTTTTTATGCACCTACAACGTCTGCCAATTATGTTTGCAAACTTATTGCAATGATGTTGCTAACGTTTTTTGATACCAGAGAAATTATTCATTATGAATTTGTACCAACTGGACAAAGAGTTAGCCAAGTCTAGTATTGGGAAGTGTTGAAAAGCTTGCAAGAAAAAGTTAGATGAAAACGACCTGAACTTTTCACCGACAATTCATGGCTCTTGCATAACGACAATGCACCAGCTCACAGGGCACTGTCTGTGAGGGCGTTTTTAGCCAGTAACAAATAACTGTGTTGGGACACTCTCCCTACTTGCCTTATCTGGTCCCCCAATGACTTCTTTACCCCAAAGATAAAGGAAATATCAAAGGAAGACATTTTGATGACATTCAGGACATTAAGGGTAATACGATGACAGCTCTCATGGCCATTCCAGAAAAAGTTTCAAAATTGCTTTGAAGGATGGACTAGGTACTGGTGTCAGTACATAGATTCCCAAGGGGAGTACTTCGAAGGCAACAGTAGTGATATTCAGCAATGAGGTGTGTAGCACTTTTTCTAGGATGAGTTTGCGAACTTAATTGTCCAAACTCGTATTAATATAATCATATAATTTTTATTTTTTTATTTTGTTAATGTGGTGTATCATGTTAATTAATTTGTGGTATTGAACCAACATTGCATCCCAGGAATAAATGCCACTTGATCATAGTGTGTGATCTTTTTAATGTATGAGATCCTCTAATTAAGTTCACAAACTTATTCTAGAAAAAGTGCTACATACCTTATTGCTGAATATCACTACGGTCACGTTCGAAGTTCTCCCCTTGGGAAGATGTGCCAATGCCAGTGTTTAGTCCACCCTTCAAAGCAATTTTGGAACTCTTTTTCTGGAATGGCCATCAGAGCTGTGATCATATTACCCTTGATATCCTGAATGTCACAAAATGTCTTCCTTTCAACATATCCTTTATCTTCGGGTAAAGAAAGAAGTCTTTGGAGGCCAGATCAGGTGAGTAGGGAGGATGTTTCAATACAGTTGTTTCCTGGCTAAAAACTCCCTCACAGACAGTGCCATGTGAGCAGGTGCATTGTCGTGATGCAAGAGCCATGAATTGTTGGTGAAAAGTTCAGGTCATTTTCATCTAACTTCTTCATGCACCCTTTTCAGCACTTCCAAATAGTAAACTTTGTAAACTTCCTAGTTGGTACAAATTTGTGATGAATAATCCCTCTAATATCAAAAAGTTTAGCAACATCATTTTGATTTTTGATTTGGACTGATAGACCATTTTTGGTCGTGAAGAATTGGCTGACTTCCATTGTGCACTATGATGCTTTGTTTCAGGGTCGTATTGGTACATCACCAGTGATAACACTGCCCAAAACATAGTCTTGCCTCTCCAAAAGGTCTTGGCACACGTCAACTCTCCTTTGGAATCACCAAGATAGAGAGAGTTCCAGCTCCCCACTCCAGTGCAAATTCTTATTTGGCTGTGTATGGCAGTGCTCAACACAGGAAAGATGGTGCCTGCCTGATGGCTGCATTGGAGGAGGGTTCTATGTAAGGAAAATGGCAACTGTCCTTTGAGTCCTTGCCTGAAACCATCAACTCAGTCTCTCTCTATATGTCTCTGATGCTTCCTAAATCACTGTCTCTTCTCCAGAGCCCAGGGTGAGTGCCTGAGTTTTTCACAGTCCCTTTAAAGAGACATCTGGGTTTCCACAGCCTTCCATTTTACCCAGACAGTCGAATTCCCACTGTTTTTCACAGATGTTGTGGAGGTTCCTCTTCCTGGCACTGGTACTCAGGGCTGAGGAGCCCTGTGTGGGTCTGGGGTTCCTCCCTCTTCCAGTGGGGACTTCTGAGCTGAGATATCCTCTCAATTCTCAACCACCACAAGTGTGGGCCTGCCCATTCTGCTTCTCCACCCTTCCTACCTACCATGTGGCTTCTTCTTTCTATCCTTACTTATAAAACTTTTATTCAGCCAGACATCAGATGGCTCTCCAGACTGATTTTTCTGCAGCTTAGTTGTAATTTTAATGTGGTCACAGGATGAGGCAACAGCAGCATTTATGTCCTCTGCTCTCTTGAATCTAGATCCTTCTCTGTGTATTTAAATAACAACATTTAAAATAACAGATTTTAATTTAAATTTAAAATAACAAAATGTGTACAGGCTATCCAGCAGGATTAAGAATATATTCTATTTCTATTTTTACCCTTTCCCACCCCAGACACCCACGGCTTCCTCCATGAATTCAGCTTTAGCTGAATCCCACTATGGAATAAAATAGAATATTTCTGAGACCTATTTTATGTTTCAATCAAATAAGGTAATATCATTTTAAGTGGGCATTGCAAATTCTAGATTCCACCTTCAATTAAAAGAACTAAAGCAAAGGTTTTTTTCCTAACAGTCCAAAGCACAGGGCGATAGGTGTTTGGATTTCCTCCTATACACCACTTGCCATTGCACATTATCTCTCAGCAACAGCTGGTGACACACAGACACTGTGCCTCTAGGAAAGCTCTCTTTTCCCCTTCCATCTGTTTCAGTCCATTTACCTCAGAAAGAAAACACGGGTTTTAGCTGGTCTGCCTGCAACATCTTATCCACAATGTAATTTAAATCCCTTCAGTTAGGGGAAGCAGATTTCCATTTTGAAGCTAGCTATGTTTTAAAAACTAGCCGAAGTTGAAGGCGTTCACAACCTGATGATCAGACAGAATCGTTTTTATATGTAAAATAGAAAAATATATGATGCCTAAGTTATCAAAAGAAAGTAAAGCTAATGTGTAAATATGTTTGAAAACAAAATATACTGATTGTGCTTCTGAGGTTGAATTTAAACCGGCACGACCAATTTTTATTTTCACTAGAGAAGAGTAAGGATTGCCAGTTTTAAGGGCTGCTAGAACTATGTTTCCATACTCTATTGCTCTTGACTGGAAGTAGCAGTGGATATTGATGAGAGAGGAAGCAACCAACCTTTTGCTGCTTCTTCACACCTTCACACATGGTTTGAATGTTCAGACCATGGTTATAAAATTTGTTCTATTTTTCCTCTCTTAAAACAATCAAAACAACAACTTTTTTCTGAAGTCCTTTCTCCTGATTGATGAAAACGCAAGCTCTGGAGTCAAACTGCTGAAGTCTGAAGCAAACCACTATTTTGTGTGTAACCTTGAACGAGTTTTTTCACATGCCTTAAGTCCCAATTTCTTTATCTAAAAAATGAGTTTCCTATTGGATAGAGTTATTATGAGGATTAAAATGTTATGTTTTATTTAAGGTGTTTAGCACAGTGCCTATCCCATTGAGAGGGATCAAATATAAACTAATATAAATATTGTAGAAATAATGAGATGTTCTTTTCTCTGGATTATTGTGATTCTTACCCATTTTCAAAAAAGGAGAACTTCCTTCAGTCTTCTTTTGAATTAATATCTTTGTTTATGTTTTTAGGAATTGAAAATAATAAAATATTATTCCTAACATGTGTTTTAAAAATTATACTGTGTCCTCCTAAATTCATTATTGCAACAAAGGTAATTTTATTCATCAAAGCACAATGTCACTGTTTATATTGATGCTTTCTAATGCACTTTTTTTTTTTGTATGTTTGTCTCGATTTAGTGGAAATTATTTTATTTTTAAACATTTTTTTTTGATATACTTACATATATACAAGGTCAGGTAATTAAGTTTGTGAACTTGTTGCAACAATGTTGATAACCTTCTTTTGATATCAAAGGTATTATGCATTATGAATTTGTACCAGCTGGACAATCAGTTAACCAAGTTTACTATTTGGGAATGCTGAAAATGTTGTGTGAAAAAATTAGATGACCTGAACTTTTCACCAAAGATTCATGGCTCTTGCATCACGACAATGCACCAGCTCACACGGCACTGTCTGTGAGAGAATTTTTAGCCAGTCAACAAATAATTGTTTTGGAACACCCTCCCTACTCACCTGATCTGGCCCTCAATGACTTCTTTCTTTACCCAAAGATAAAGGAAATATTGAAAGGAAGACATTTTGATGACATTCAGGACATCAAGTGTAATATGACGACAGCTCTGATGGCCATTCCAGAAAGAGTTCCAAAATTGCTTTGAAGGGTGGACTAGGTGCTGGTGTTGGTGCATAGCTTCCGAAGGGGAGTACTTCAAAGGTGACCATAGTGATATTCAGCAATCAGGTATGTAACACTTTTCATAAAATGAGTTCATGAACTTAATTGTCTGACCTCATGTGTATATACATATGTGTATACTGTAGTATATATACAGTAAATGTGGCTTTATCATTGTACATCATAGACCATTATAAGAATTGTTATTCTGCTCTAGTCTGAGCTCTAGACTGTCCACTCATATCACCATATGGACGTCCAATATAGATCTTAAAATTAATTGTGAAAAATGAGATGATTGATTCCACTTTTCACAAAATCCCAGTATTTCCATCTTCAACTCTAAATATGTCACTATCATTCACCTGCTGCTTAAGAAAGACAAACAAAATACTCTGTTTTTTCCTTCAAATTTCACATCCACTCTCACAGTAATCTTGTAGATAGTATATTAAAATATATTAAAATTCAAATTACTTGTCACTATTCCATCTCCATGTGCCATAATTATTTTTGGAATGGTCTTTTGCAACGGCATTTCATATTAGTTAGAATAACTTATTTGTTTGTTTGCTTCTTTTGAAAAGACAGGAAGTTCATTGATTTTTATTGTCTTAAAAGATTCATAATAAATGAGGCCATTATAATTTGTAAGTCACTGAAGCAATACAAAGTTATATAGACAAAATGTCAAAGTCCCTTTTTTCACTCTGTCCTCTTTTTATCTCTTCAGAAGGCCATAGTTAAATGTTTAATGTGTATTCTTTCTTTTTCTTTTCTTTTTTTTTTTTTTTTTTTGTAATTTCTTCTGCAATTTTATCTGTGGTTCTTAACCAGGGTGATTCTGTCCAGGGCACATTTAACAATCTCTGGAGGCATTTTCACTTGTCATGACTTTAGGGGGTTGCTACTGGCATCTAGTGGGTACAGGTCATGGATAGCGCTAAATTTTTACAATGCACAGGACAACCCTCACAACAAGTAATTATTTGGAACAAAATAGCAATCATTAATATTTTCATTATGATATGGCTGTGTGTGAATTTCTTTGCCTTTGCCTTACTTATAGTTCACTGAGTATATAATAATGATTTTCATCAAATTTGGGAATATGTCATCAATTATTTCTTTGAATATTTTTCTTGCTTCTTTTAGTCTGTAACAAACTAAAATTATGTAAGCAAAACAGAAAATATGGTAATAAAGTACAATTCATGACAAACATAATAACAGGAGCAGAGGTCATTTTGTAATTTCTTAAAGAGGTAGACTGGTGCATAAAAGAGTAACATGCTAATATGTTTGTACAAATAAGCTGGCATGCTAGTAACAAAGTACAATAAGCCAGTTACTGAAAAATATAATTAATTAAAACAAATATAAGAAATTTATCACAATGTTAATGGGTTTTGTAGTTTGAAGTGATAGAAAAAATGATTATTTTAAATCTGTAAGCTAAACGTGAAATACCTATCTAGCTAATAGGATACTATATTAAATCCTCCTCTCAACCAGTTAAAAAAAACTCAAAGGATACAAAATAAGAGGAGAATTGAGAAAAATCCATCACAAATTTAATAAACAAGAATATAAAACCTGGAAATGTATTATTTTAAAAATGATTGAAAGTATTAAGAAGGCTGATTTCTTATTTTCTAAGCTTTTAGTAGACAATGTAACTATAATCATATGAAGAAAATGATTTTTTCTCAATTTCCTAAAGAGTGAAATTATAAAGGATTAAAGGATTATATTTAAATATGATGATATGATGATTCTTTAGTACCTCTTATAACAATAGCTTTTTTATTTGATTTAGTTGAATAAACAATGATTGAACTTTCAATATGTTCCAGGCAAAGGGACTGAGAAAAAGAGAAAGAAGATGAAGATTCTCTCATTCAAATTGCTCACAGTTTAAGAAAAGGTACAGATAAAAGACTAAATTTGTCATAATAAAATGTTACACATGCAACAATACAATCATCCACAAAGTACAGTGTCATGAATGTGTTTATGGTTATTAAGATTTTGAGATATTTCACGAAGAAATAAACTATGTTAAGAAGAATAACTATATTTTTTTCAAATGTACAAAGAAAGAAAGACCTTTCCAAAGAAGTGATACGTTCAAACACACAAAATCACGAAAACTTTGAATGCAAGTAAGGATTATGTTGTGGCTGACAGCAGGAAACAAAACAGGGAGATGAGATCAAGCCAAATAAGAGATCTGAAGTCAGATCATGAATAATCTTCAGTAAGACTTCAATAGAATATTAAGAAATAGTGTTTAAATGCTAAGGAAAACAGAGAAACATTAAAACACATTCCATGAAAAACTGATGATATGATCATTATTTATTAAAACTTGCTCTAGAAGCACCAAGTATTAGGTTGGCACAAAAGCAATTGTGGTTTTTGCAATTATTTTTAACCTTTAAACCACAATTACTTTTGCACCAACTAAATAGAATTTTAAAAAATAAAATGGGAACAGAGTTCCAGTTAGAAGTCTAGTACCATAAATGAGAGAGTACCATGATCCAGGATAGAGCATTAGAATTTTTGAGAGAAAGCAAAGAAATGTTAAGGTTCAGACAGAAAGGAAAGAACTTGTTAACAAATTGTCTTGAGGCACAATAAAAAAGGAAGAGTTTAAAATTACTTCCAGTGCTCTAGTTTGGGGTTATGGTGTCTTTCTCTGGGGTAAGGAATAAAAAGAAGATACAAATATCTTATGGTAGATAGAGAGATGATGAGTTTTGCTTAGAATATATCTGCTTTAAATGTCTTAGAAAAGCCAAAAGAAGATTTGATGGGAGAAGTGAGCAGCTGAATATTCTAATATGGAGTTCAAGAGAATAATCTGGGCTGAAGTTTTAGATTCACTTGGTCAGTATATAGCTGACAGATATTTGAAGCTACGAGAGAGAAAACCAGTTATTCACAAAGAATGAGAAAAGATCTAAAAATTGAAATTTGGAAAATACTCTGCACATAATAGAAGGATACCAAGAAAGAGGAAGTATAGACAATAGAAAAAAAGAAACAAAAAGGGAGTTAACATTCCAGCAGCCAATCAGAATTTTATTTCAAAAGGTAAAAGTCACATAAAAGTATCAAATGCTACAGAAGAAATGTAAAATAAGATAATAGACTTTTTTTCCCCCATTGGGTCTATCAATGGAAGACAATTTTACTGGATATTAGAAACCATAGTGGATGGAGCATGTTGAAGAAAGCTTGGTATTCAGAAGTGAAGTCAAAGAAAGTAGACAACTTTTATAAGGAGCTTGGTTGTGAAGAGAGAAAAATACAATGGGGAAAAATAAAGATGAGAAAAGAGGAGTCAAAAGAAATTGTTGTATGCCATGTATTACAGAATTGGAAAGACAGGTATAAGGGAAATAATTAGGAAAAGGAATAAGTCAGAAAATTTGTGAAATAATAATATTAGAGTATTATTGATGGCATTTACTCAAATACAACTTAATACAGGAATAAGATAGATTTTTTTCTACTGTATTATCAATCAAGATGAAAGATACATGTCAGTGGGGAGCAAGAAGTTGAAGGAATTTATGGCTTCTATTTCTCTGTGAAGTAAGAAGATTTAGCTGTGCTGAATTAGGAGTAAGTGGTATTGGGGTTTGGGCTTCCAGAAATCACTGAAGAAATTTACTAGCAATCTAGCAATTGTGCAAAATGTGAAAAAAAAAAATGGAAAACATGTATAATCCTTGCCCATTAGTGATAAGGCGCCAGTAAAAAATTCTAACAGTACATATATAATGAACCTTCTGAACACATTCGTGTGATTTCCTCAAGGTGCACTCATTAGCTCTGTTATAAAAACTAAGAGGAAGGGTTATATAGGTGAATCTTCCAGAAGAGTGAAGAAGAAGGACACAGAAGTAATGGAAAAACGCTCTGTTGTCATACATGTTTTTCACTCCCAAGAGATTTACAATTTAGAAGACAGAATCCAAATCATTGATTTACAACCAGCCATGGAGTAATTTCTACTGAGAAGACATCAGATTGGGAGTCTTTGGAAGAACAACAGTGATCTGGGCCCTTTAGAGGCAGTGTTTCAGGTATTTGGTAGATAGTGAGAGGTAGACTCTTCTGTTGTCCATCAAGTGTGCCTTCAGCACAGGTCTTTAGTTGATTTGTAGAAGAATGCAGCACCATCCAATCCATAGTACAATGGACATAGAAAGGGAATGCAAGAAGGGAATTTAGCTTATTTATAAGAACAATATTAAGAAGACATGTACCTAGGCCAAGTGCAGAAGAGGAAAAGGAAGTTTCCTACAGCTACTTTAGTAGGAATAGGAGAGCACATCATTATATCCTCCTGGTTTATTTCAGAGGTAGAGAGTTCATTCACCTGTGATCTGGATTGTTCTACCAGTGGGATTTCACCCTGCCTTAAAAATAATAAACAAATAAATAACCCCCCCCCGTTTTATTTGCTTTTCCCTTAGCATATAAAAGATTGTTATTTTTTTCAGCTATAATTTTATCTTTAAATATTACCAATATGCTCATGATTTCCAAAGCTACAATTCCAGTGCTGATACCCCTGAGATGCTAGTTCTGATTTTAAGAATGTTTATTTGTTCTGCCTGAGTATCTCATCTATTTACTCAAACTCAGAATGTTTCAAATGAACATATAGTCTCAAATGTGTGCCTCTTACTGTTTTCTTATCCCACTGTCAATGAAAGGTATCACTATTCATCTAATCATTCAAACTCGAAGCTTGAAAGTCCTTATAACTTCTTTTTCTCTCAATTTCCTATTGACAAGTCTTATTTATTTCTTATTTCTATCGCATTTTGTTTAACCTCCTTGCAACTACCTAGAAAAGGCAATCTTTATTTCCCAGAGCCTCCAGTCTCTCCTCCCTTCCATCTATCCCTCACTTTCACAGAATGAAATGATCATTCTAAAGATTATGCTATGTGCTCTGTAGCTCACAATGCCATTACAATAAATGTGAAATTCCTTTACATGGTTTTTCATCATCTTCTCTTTGATCAGTTTTCAAGATTTTCTGCCACATCATGGAACTAATTACTAGTGGTTTTGCTAAAGTGAGAATAAAACAAAGACCAAAACGAACAGAAATCCCTGCACTCCTGGAGCTTACATTCAAGTGGGAGAAAGATGAAAGGTAATGAATAACAACAATAGCACTAATTGAGGTGGTGAACATAAAGCAAATTTAGGAGAAATGGAATTGGGCAGTCAGGGGGTGTCACTGAGGTGATATTTGTGCAAGGACTTGAAGTATATGTAAATTGTAAATGCACAATTTACATGTATATGTAAATTGCACAATTTCTCTTACATTGCACTACTTTCCCAAGTACTTCACACCTCCTAACATACATCTATAAATATATATGAATATTACTTAGTTATCATGATTATCTCCCCCACAACTGAAAAATAAACTTCATAAAATATACATGTTGCCTTGTTCATTGACTCCTAGTTCCAGGAATAACATCCAACACATAGCAGTGTCTAAATAAATATGTGTTGACTGCATGCAGTCATCATATTGAATTGGACTTCAGCCACATTTGAAGAAGGCACCAAGTTAAAACAAATCTAAGCAACACTCAGGCTCATATACTGTAAAATAAAATAAAAGTTTGCCGTGTAATCCTACTGTGAAGAAATACAAATAGATTCTTGGCTCCATATATCAAGGGTCACACAAGTTAACGCCTGAAGCAACAGCAGCTGGGACGACATCTGCAACGTTGCTCCCTGCTGGTTCAGAAGGATAGAAGCAATACAGAAACAGAAATGAGGGCAACAAAGATTATACAAATATCCAGGCAGCATAATTTACTTTAGTTCATAATTAACACTTGTATCATTCCTACCGTTCTGACTATAAGAGGTCTGAACATTTAATTTTCTAATGTGAAACTAATTTACTCTAATGTTACAACAGAATTTAAAGACTAAATATCTGAGTTCCATTTACATCTGCTCATATTTCTGAAATACTTTGCCTTTTAGTGATATTTCAAGCTATTATTTTTTGATTGCTAATCACATGCTGGACATATTTTTATATTTAATCTTCATTAAATTTCTCCCAGACAGATTTTATTATCTCTAGATACTGCTTGAGTAAACAAGGAGGAGAAAGGTTAAATAAGTTGCCTGAAAATTACATAGTAAATGATGTAGTGGAGATTTGAAGCTGCCTCTGCCAGTACTCAGAGTGCATGCTTTTAACTAATATTTTATACTGCATTAACTAGCAAAAAGAACAGTATCATATCATAGACGATGCAATACAGAATTGTACACCTGAAATCTATGTAAATTTACTAACAATTGTCACCCCAATAAATTTAATTAAAAAAAAAGAACAGTATCATATCAATATAAATGCATTATACATAACTGCTTCCTACTTATGTTTTTTTAAGCCAAAAATTGTTACTGCATTTAACAGAGAGCAAATTTGGCTTCTTGCTTTAAATCCTGTATTTTTCAGGAAATTAGGAGCAACCTAACTTCTTCAGGTTAAATTTTAAAAAATTATAAACAAATGTTTGAGTCTCCAGAATTTCTATTTATTTTTAACTTGTTTTCTTTTTTTTAAAAATGTGTGCTAATTGTAAAAACTTTAAATGTTGAATTTTATAATAAAAAGGAAGAAAATAAAATTACCAAACATAACAGCACCGAGACACAATTATTGTCACTATTTGGTGGGAAGTGCCTCTGGAATCTTTATTATGCATGTACACAAATATATTCATATAGATACATTTATATAAATATCTGTGTTTCTAGAAATTATAAATGGAAGTTTTATTTGTTTAATTTCTCCTTTATTTGTCATGTTCATACAAGCCCAATGGTTAACAGGGAAATATTTAGAAACTAATCTTGAAACGAATCCTGAAAAAATTTTCCTTTGAGGTTTTATTTCCTCATGGTGAGTGCCAGTCACTCTTCCAAAGTTGTTTCTTTCCATATGAAGTAAGGGAGGCACAGAGGTTGCTCAGAGAGGGTAATAATCCCCAGCCTTGGCTACTACTGAATGTACCGAGTGCTTGAATCCAGCTTGGCATTCTGGAAGCTTGCTCATGTCACTGATAACATATTACATAATTGTTAATACAGTGGTCAGTGTCGGGGGTTAAAATGAAAAACATATGCTTGACATTTTCAAGGCCAAGAAAAAATTGAGCTTCTATGAATATCCCTCATCCACACATAGAGACTGTAACTGCTGTTTAGAGACAATTACATATTAATTGATCTACCTTACCAAGGCTCCTTAATGGTAATTTCAGACTATCTTTTTAAAGTAAAACATTTGCTTCTCTGTTTCTATCTAATTTAGAAGACCTATTTTAATGAGTAAATGTGCATGAACATGTCATTTGTTTTCACCTTGTAATATTTTGGATCAAGTGCTCTCTTTCCAACCCCGGTCTAATTTGTATGGACATCCTATAAACAGAAAAAAAAAATTGTTGTTTTGATGAAGATTGATATCCTGGTAAGTGTTTAACAACTGGTTTTCTATGGGGGGAGGGAAATAGCTTTGGTTTATAGCATTTGTTAATTTCTCTGGTGTAAGTTTTTCCACAGCTGCATATTTCATGCTAGAAAATAACATCACTGAATGCAGAAATGGGAAGAGAAGTGAAATAATATATTATTACATAGTGTTTCCACCAATCAGAAACAATAGACATAACCTCAGGATGAGAGGTAGTACAATGTAATAAAATGATTCGGAAGTGATGTTCTGAGTGTTTATTACTTTTGATTTTAGCATAATTTAATGTAGTTTAAGTTCTTACAATTTAACTGTTCAATAAGCTCTTGCATCTTTCTTGAAAATTTGGTAATTTGCTGTGTGAGCTGATCAGGGCTAGCTAGCTTCAGCATACCACTATAATATAGGTGTTTGAAATTTCACCCAAGACCTTGGTTGCATAGCATATTAATTTAAATCTATTTATTGGATTTCTATGATATGCTACGAACTGTGTGAAATACTGTGTTTATCTGGCTGGCTGGGAATTCAGAAAAATCAGGAGACATAAGAGAGCAACTCAGCTGTTTTCATGTATGCTTGTTCATTGCTAACAGCACTACAGAGTTGTTCAGACATTTTCTGCTAAAGTTATTACTTCATTTATGATCAATTTCCTAATTTCTAGTTTTTAAAAAATAAAAAATCATCTAAACTTGGCCTGTCTGTAAAATAAAAGTGTTAAATACTTTTGTTTTCATACTGGCTTATTATTATAGAAATCACATATTTTATTATTGTTCATGATATGTGATATAACCTTTACATTTTATTTTATTACATATTTACTATACTTTTATAAGAAAGGGAGAAAAGTGTTCTCCATTTGTACTGATATGAATCTGAAAACCAAAGAATAAATATCAAATTCACAATGAGTAGTTAACGATAATTAAATTAATACCTAGAAATCATGAAAGGAAAATGATAATGCATTAACTAAACTGTTAACCATCGTGTGTCCCAATATATTTGTAGTCATTTCCTAAAAACTATATAAATTTAAATAATTTTATAAACATAAAACATTAATCATCTGCTTAACTAACTTTCCACTGTAGTTATTTTTTTAAAGTTAAGTATTTAACAACAGCTAGGTATCAGACTCTGGCCTGCCCGCTGGGAATCAAAGATGTTCTTTGTCAGAGAAACCACCGGATTCCCACTGGTAGTTTCAACTGAAGATATATTCTGAGGCCAACTCTGATCATTCAAGAGACACAAAGGTTTGGATTCAGAACGATTCTCCTTTGTTATCACGTTTAAGTTATAGCATTGGGACTTTTTCTACCCTGACTCAATCACTGCCTTGTATGCCTGTTCTAAAGTATACCTGTCTTCTCCCCTGAGCCTGAGTCTTATCCTGATTTTGTTTGGTGCCTTTATTACTTCAGCCCTGATTTTCTTTCTAATACTAAGGCCATACTGACAAAAATAGTTTGATGATCAGAACTTCTTTTTTATCCATTTTTGGAATATTACCTAGTATCTTCCGTGCCAGACAGTCTGCTAAAATAAACCATAATATATTTGCCCATCTCAGATCAGGCTTAATCCTTTTACAAAGAAGATTGAATATACCAATAATTATTATTGTAGGTTAACTAGCAATTGTTATAGTATCTTCATGATATAATCACATATATACACACACAAGTACATACACAATACCTAGGGAACCCCTGTACTACTATAATTCCTGTATTCAGTTACATATTGACTTATTGTAATCTTAAACAGGTTAGGTTCACCTATACAAGAAATCCAATTGATAAACATTAATTACATATTTTCTAAACTAGAATTCAGCCTTTTATTTTATTCAGCCCTAATATACTAATAGAATCATCAGTTTTGGAGTCATTTTGGCAAGGGAATCAGCAAATAGCACACATTTTAGAATTTTTGCCACTGAATGCACTTGGTTATATCAAGACAATTCCTTAAACAAAAATTTAAAAACCTCTAACAGCCCATATAAACAAATTATGTCTGTCATGATCTTTTTCAACTAAATACACACACACACGCACACACACACACCCTTTGTCCCCGAAAATAAGACCTAGCCAGACAATCAGCTCAAATGCATCTTTTGGAGCAAAAATTAATATAAAACCCCATCTTGTTTTACTATAAGACCAGGTCTTATATAATATAATGTAAGACCGGGTCTTATATTAATTTTCGTTCCAAAGGATGCATTATGGCTGAATGTCCAGCTAGGTCTTATTTTGGGGGAAACATGATATATATATATATATATATATATATATATATATATATATATATATATATATATATATATATATATATATAATACATATATACATATATGTATATATATAATTTTGACCAGAGATAAGTAAGCAGGTTAAACCCATAGGTTAAATTTTACTAGTAGCATGCTTTGGCATGGCCCTTGAGCTAAAAATTATCTTTATAGTTTTATAAGGTTTTATAAAAGATCAAAGAAGGATATGTAATTGAGAACATACATGGCCTTCAAAACTAAAATATTTACTATCTTACCCTTTACAGAAAAAGTGTGCCAACTCCTAAAGAAAACTTTGAATCAAGATTCTTACTCAACAACTCAGTTATCTTGTGTATCCAAATGTTAACAAGATGTTGTTAAAATCTAAATTAGAAACCTCAGTTTGTGTCTAGAAGTTTACAAGTGTAAATTTATTAGAAATAATAAAGTGAAGGAGAATTCCATTGTCATCCTTGCTGATATTTTTAACATATAAATGCTCAGTCTGACATCTGTGCACTTTTGTATCTATCCAAACTGAAAACTTACAAATGCTTAAAGAAAATAATACATCCTGTAAGTAGAGGGACTTAAAAAACTGTCAGTTTTTCTTGGAAAATTTTAACATGATAATTCAGTCCAATGAGAGCTCATTCATAGTATGCCATTTCTTTCATCTTCATTCATACAATATTGATAGTTTAAATATTTTAATGAATAATTTATTTATTTCTGTGCCTCACAGAATGTGGCTAAGGGCCTAAGAATCATCAATAATAAAAAGGACTCCCTTGTTTTTGTTCAGCTTCCTACGTCAAACTGGCAAATGCAATAAACATATGGGTCTCACCACAGGCATTTAAATTCAACCTACTCAGTTTTCTGACACAGCCAAAAGTAGTAGGGAATTCCAACATTCTCGAAACCTTGATGGAAAACATATTCTCTTGAGATTACTAAAACACAAATCTTCACATTCATTGTAAATATGCCTAACCAATATATATTAGTGTACAGCATTCTGAGAGTTGATAGAAACAGAGTATAGTAAATCTTTTTTTTTTTTTTAATTTATTGGGGTGACAATTGTAAGTAAAATTACATAGATTTCAGGTGTACAATTCTGTATTACATTATCTATAAATCCTATTGTGTGTTCACCACCCAGAGTCAGTTCTCCTTCCATCATCATATATTTGATCCCCCTTACCCTCATCTCCCAACCCCTAACCCCCTTAGTAAATCTTAAATAATCATTTTTTATTAAAGTTGATAGAATCTGTGAAACATCTCTGGACCCTGATATTAAGGTCAATGTCAAAGCACATGGCTTCTTCATTTGTAAAAAGAAAAATGGTTAATACCTTTCATGGTCTCCACCCTAGTGATTTCCTGAGACCCCAACCTACCCAACTTTCAGGTACACCCAAGCAGCTACTAGTAGCTTTTCCATACAAACAACTTGTCTTAGTTCATGCTGCGGAGTTTCATAAAATCTCTCAAAGGTTCACAAAACCCAAACAAGGAGCATCTGACTTCAGTGTGTCCCACACATCTGGCCGAGCAGCCCTAAGCCAGGTACTAGTGGCAGCCAGCCTTGGCGTGCAGATTGTCTTCTTGAGGTACCTCTAAGTCCAGTGTGGGTGGCAGCCATCTGCTCTGTGACAGATTGCTTTGTGACATACCACATGGTCCTGGGCAGGGCATGGGCTGCAGCTAAACTTGGCCTGCCGTGAGTACCCTCCCAGGAGGCCCCAGGGCTGGCATACTCGGTGGCCAGCTTTGGACCAAGCCTGAGCATCACCCTGCCACCTTCAAGGATGACACATCCAAAAAGCAAACTGGGCTGGCTTGAGAGCCTCACTAAAGAGAACCCTATTATGTAGGCTCAGCCCCTGAACAACAGTTACTCCACTGTAGTCACAGCCAGTCCTCACAACCAATCAGCCCAAGGATCAATCCCTCCTATTAATGTACAAACAGCAACCAAGGCTTAACTACAACTGGAGGGCACATACAACACATAAGGGACACACCTAGAGAACCTGGCTCTTGTGACAAGGAAGACTGCACCACTGGGTCCCACAGCACACCTACTACATAAGGCCATTCTACTAAGCACAGTAGACATAGCAGCCCTACCTAATACATAGAAACAAACACAAGGAGGCAGCCAAAATGGAGAGACAAAGATAGATGTCCCAAATAAAAGAACAGAACAGAGCTCTAGAAAAATAACTAAATAAAATAGAGACAAGCAATCTACCAGACACAAAGTTCCAAACACTGATTAAAAGGATGCTCAACAATCTCAGGGAGAACTTCAACAAAGAGATAGGAAACATAAAAGTGGAGATAGAAAACAAAAAAGAACCAGCCAGAAATAAAGTACACAATGACTGAAATGAAGAACACATTAGAGGGAACCAACAATAGATTAGATAAAGCAGAGGATCTAATCAGGGATTTAGAATATAAGGTAGCAGAAAACACCCAATCAGATCAGCATAAAGAAAAAAAAATCCAAAGAAAAGAAAGAGAAAGAGAGTTTAAGGGGCCTCTGGTAGGACATCAAGCATACCAACATTTACATTATAGGAGCACCAGATGGAGAAGAGAGAGAACAAGGAATTGAAAACCTATTTGAAGAATTAATGATGGAAAACTTTCCTAACCTGGTGAAGAAAATAGGTATAAAAGCCCAGGAAGTGCAGAAAGTCCCAAACAAGATGAACCTAAAGAAACCCACACCAACACATATTATAATTAAAATGACAAAGGTTAAAGACAAAGAGAGAATCTTAAAAGCAACAAGAGACAATCAAGTTATTAATAGTTACCTATTTCTTCTATTGAGCTCTTAATCTCCAGAAATTCTATTTTGTTTTTTTTTTTTCAAATTTCAATCTCTGGTAAAATGCTCATGTTGTTCTTTGATTGTGTCACCCCAATAAACTTTAATTAAAAAAAAAAAAAGTTACCTACAAGGGAGCTCCCATAAGACTGCAAGCTGATTTCTCAACAGAAACTTCGCAGGCCAGAAGGGATTGTTAGCAAATATTCAAAGTGATGAAAAGCAAGGACCTACAACCAAGATTACTCTACCCAGCAAAGCTATCATTTAGAATCAAAAGACAGATGAAGAGCTTTCCAAACAATAAAATGCTAAAGGACTTCACCACCACCAAATCAGTATTATAAGAAATGTCAGGGGGACTTCTTTAAGAAGAAAAATAAGAAAACAAAGAAGATCAAAAATATGAATAATAAAATGATAATATCTACATATATATCAACAATTACTTTAACTGGGTTAAATAGATTAAATGCTCCAACCAAAACATAGGGTGGCTGAATGGATAAGAAAACAAGACTCACTTGTTTTTATGCTGTCTAAGAGACTCACTTCAGGTCGAAAGATACACTCACTGAAGTAATGGAAGAAAATCTATTTATGAGATGTATGTAAGAAATAACAGTTTTATAATACATATTGAAGTGTTTAGACATAAAGTAGTATCATGTCTCCAGCTTATTCTCAAAATTTCAAAAAAAAGTAAATATACACATATTCACACATATACGCATGTACATGTGTACATGTATATTTGTGTGTTTCTGCATGTGTATGCACTCATCCACTATTTTGAACACTAAATGCCATAGTTTGTATTCATATATACACACACTGACCAACATGGCCTTACAATTCCTCTCTCCTTTAGACAGATTTCTTCCCAACTTTAGGCCCCGGCTTCACTTTTCTTATAGTATTTACTTTAGAAAACATGAAGTTTAAAATTCTTCCTTGCCCCTTAGAGGTATAAATCTTCTCATTGCCTTTTGCCATTTTTCCAACCCAGAAAGGTCTTTTCTCAAAGACCTGAGAGTCAACCCTTAATCAAGAAAGACATTGTCACTATCTCCCCATCTCTGTGGGAAGGTAGTAGCCTAACTTAGATGAGCACCAATTAGCAAACATAGATGGCTCAATCACATTGACCAGTCTCCCATGTGATGTCCTCTTCTACCACCCCAGGGTTTTAAAATCCTACCACTTTTTGTGTCATAGGAATAGAGTTCAATCTCTCTCCTCTATTGCAACAGTCTTGAATAAATTCTAGTTTGCCTGTTTAACCCCATTAGTGCAATTTTTCTTTGACCAGAGAGGGAGAGAAAGAGAAAGAAGATTAAGCAAATATAGCAACATTAATTTGGGGGAAAACTGAGTGAAATGTGAACAGGAATTCTTTGTACTATTTTGCAACTTCTCAATACTTTTGGAAGTTTTACAAAATAAAAAGTTAAATAATCAGCAAAAATGTACATAAAATGTTCTATAGTATCTATAGATACTATAGAATACTATAGTTCTATAGTATCTAACAAACTATTTGAAAATCAAAATACTCAATTTCAAAAGCACACTAAGATACATGTTTTCAACAGCCATATCTAAAACAATACAATAGCCACACCAAACTGAGATATACCTGTCAACATCATAAATGACTAAGAAAAACACTGATAAATAATTATGGTGTGGAATTACACATAAATAATTATGCTCAAGAAGCAGGAGGCAAATTTTGTTCTTTTATACAAATGTAAAATGTCTTTCAATTTAAGACCAATTGGCAATACATACTATTTAAGATGTTATATGTGAAATTCAAAGGCAGAAATCAAAGATCTATGGAGACTTAGAGTTACTCTAATCTCACCAGTTGTGTAGTGTACTGTCACATCCAAACAGTAATTTGTTCCATGATATTTCTAGGAAGTGATCATCTTGTTGTTGCATAATTACTCCTAGTAGGAGGGATCTTGCCCATTCCAATTTTGGACTTTTTTTATATTAAAAAGAAACTTGCTTTATCATAATTTTTACTCATTAGTCTTTATTCCATCCCCTGAAAAACTTTAAATTACTTCATATGTATGTTTTTAAATGCGTAAATCAGCTTTTATCCATCTTCTCAAGCTAAATAATTCAATCAGTCCTTTTTTTAATCGCACTACTCTTTGACTTGGTGTTATTTTTTTTAACAGAATACAATATTCAAATTAAACAGAATAGCTGAGACATGGTCAGACAAGCACCTAATACTGGGGGTGGCCAAATGATGAAAGTCACATCCAGTTTCTAGGGACAATAGTGACAGCAATGCAAGAGGCAGAGTCAGGTGTCTAGCCAGGTCATAGTGATGAAGCAGGCTATGGTATCTGTGATTTGGTAGTGTTGGTGTCTTCACAGAGCTCATTCTCTGGAGCCATTTGTGGTCTTCCGTCCCACCTAACATCATTTGTTCCCACTCATTTTACAAGTCTCATGTCCCAACCTCTTCAGCAAAACTTTCAACTTATTTCTTTGCTGCTGGAATCAGCCAGAGACAGTTTCATTGGCTTAGTTCAAAGACTCTTGACTGATATCCATGTACCTTTTAAAATAATCATCTGATTATTGATCATTTATTCTATGAATGCTACGTGCTGTGCAAAATGTTGTGTGTATGTGTGTGTACGTGTGTGTGTGTGTATAATATATATATGTATATATATGTATATATATGTATACATATACATATATATATGAATGTATATGTAAAATATGTATAAGTGTAAATGAAACATGGCCTTGGTCAAACTGTCATAATGTCCCTTAAAATCAATCATAGGATTATTATTCATGGATTTATTTAAATATCTTAGGTTTATTTCTAGTTTCATTTCGTATGTTGGAAAGTTATATTTGAGATGTTTTCACCACAACCTCTGAGCACCACAGTTATCAGGGCTCAAACTAGAAACACTGTTTTCTTGTCTCAGACTTACTGTGATGAAGGTAGAAGTGTGTTTTCAGTCCTAATAGGAGTGTATATGGTTGAATGGGCAGCAAGAAAAATAACCAGGCCTATGACTTCTGGGATCTGAACTAACAATCTGATCGCAGAAAGAGAGGAGCCTGAGATTCTGTTATCAAGCTGAGATCAGAACTGGGGAGAAAAACGATATGCAGTGAGGCAAATACCTGACATAATTTTTGGAATTAATTCAGGCCAACATCACTTTGCTACTTAATCATCAAAGGCTATAGTTTTTGTTTTGTGAATGGACTCACTTTTTTCAATCCCAGCTTTAGAGAAATACTTCTATGTCTTAATAGTCCAGAAAGTCCTGATTCTAATGAATGGTGGCTGCATTCCACGAAGGGTGGTTAAAGTAGACACGAATTGAGTGATCATACATTAAACTTAATTCTAATTCTAGGAGCATTTCTAATTCTATTGAAATTAGGTCACTGGTTCTGGGTTTATCTTATTTGAATTCTTCTTGATTTTTTTTGGAATTCCATCATGTTCTTATTTCATTCCAGTTGAAAGGGTGCATTTATTCACTTATTTTCATTTTTTGAGCAAATTAAGCCCAACCAGGTGAATTTTATCTATTTAAGGATGTAGAAATAGTAGCATTGACCCGGAATAAAATGATCAGTCATGTTCAAGTTTAAAAGCAACTAGACTCCATTTAATATATTATTGGGTTTAACTGATTAATTACTCTTAATTGTATGTCTTCAAGACATCATAGCTTTTGGAGAGCAAAACAGACTTTGAAGTCACACTGAGCTATTTCAGATATTTGCTTGCTGTGAGATTTAGGAAAAGTAACTAAACTTCTCTGGACTTCAAATTCTCATGTATTATTTGCAATTATTTATGCTACCTTGCAGTGGAAGATAACAGATACACTGAAGATAATAGATACAGTAATAAAAGAATCAATCCTAACACAAAAAATAGAACAGACTAGGAAGGTAGGAAATAAAGTTATTTCCCTTTTGTATCATCACCTTTCCTCTGTCTTTCTCTTTTTTCTCTTTGCTTCTTTGTTCAATTCCCACTTGCTCTTTTCACGGTAGCTTTCTAGCTGTAATTCATACTTATTAGGGAGCAGTCAATGAGTCTGGATGCCATGGTGCTATTTAAAGAATTCCAGGAGAACTGATATATTTAATCATTTCTGTGAAATAACAACAACTTACTAACAAAATACATGGGTATATGTAAGTTCCTGCAACTAGAAAGTAATACATATAAGATTTTCGTGTAATCATATTTCTGACATTCCATTAATATTATTTAGCATTTTGTGTTCTGTTATTTGTTTCTTGCTAGATGTCAAAAGCTGAAAAATATCAAGCAGGGAAGTTTAAAATTGAGAAATTTTATTAATATTTGTTTTCATTTTTTATGTACTGTTGAATTGAGAAAATTTGACATGATTTGACTTTTGGGTAAATGTGGTACTCTGTGTTCCATGGATACATAATTTAAGACCTAATGGTGTGATTCTATAACACCTTGATTTGTCACAAAGTCTTCCTACACTGAAATATTTTCTAATTTTTGAAACATGCCTGGGACTGTAGACTCTGCTTTAAAAATTGCATTCCATTTAGTGGAAAATATACTCATATTTGCTAAATATTAGAAACAATGTTTGATATGCTATTTTTTTTCTCTGTGGCATTTAACTTCTCATTCCTGAGCAGAAAACCCTAAAAGTGGGTAAGCTGAACTCTCATCATTAGCCTGACCCCAAATGCAGATAGATCTGCCATTTTTCTATGTTGCTGTAGGATTTCATTACTGAGCAGATACTCATCTCAAGGGAAAGATATGAATTTCTCTGTGTTCTATAAGTCTTTTTATAATTATTCTTCTTACGTCCAACTGATAATCAAAGTATCTCAATTCTATTTCAAAAGAATCTCTTGAATCCCACTATCCTTGTTCTATCTCCCTACCTTAGTTCAAGCTTTATGAAATATCATATTAACTATTATAATATCTGCCTATCTCATCTCTTTTTTTCAAGTTTCAAAATGCTTATTCTTTCCATCAGTGAGTCAGAAAGTAGAAAGTCTAGGACTAGTTCATGAAAGGTCTTATATGGTTCTTTAAACATTGTTCTTTAAGCACTGGACAACATTTTTAAAAAGTCAGATTGTCTCTGTCATGTTGCTGATCTAATCACCGGTAATACAGTACTCCTCTTTTTTCTGTGGTTTTACTTTCCTCAGTCTCAGTTACCCATGGTCAACTGCAGTCCAAAGTACATTAAATGTAAAATTTCAGAAATAAACAGTAAGTTTTAAATTGTGCGATGGTGAAATCTGATGCAATCTCTGTCTTATCCAACATATCCATGCTGTATACGCTACCTGCTGTCTAGTCACTTAATAGCTGTCTGTGTTATCAGATTAATTGTCACAGTATCGCAGTGTTTGTGTTCAAGGAACCCTTATTGTACTTAATAATGGCCCCAAAGCACAAGAATAGTGACCTCAAGAGTAGTGATGTTGGCAATTAGGATATGCCAAAGAATAGCCACAAAGTGCTTCTTTTAAGTGAAATGGTGAGTACAGCACAATTAGATAATTTGAGGGAGAGACCACATTCACATAACTTTTATTGTAGTATATTGTTATAATTGTTCTATTTTATCATTAGTTATTGTTGTTAATCTCTTACTGTGTCTAATTTACAATTAAACTTTACCATAGGTATGTATATATAAGAAAAACAGTATATATAGGTTTCAGTACTATCCCCACAGATGTGTTTCCTTAAGCATTATTGATTCTATTAACTTTTCTACTGTGAAAGTGAGAGTTGTTAGACCATTTCCAGGACATTCCATGACATGTTGGTCACATTTATAAACAAATTTGTAAACATTCCAAAATTAATACATAAAAGGAAACTTGGAAAAAAACATGAAACTGGTCATTTTAAAAGCTGATATTATAACTATATTCTTATCTATATCTATTTGCATAACAACTTTTATCAAAGCTCTTCTATGCAGTGACACATTATTTTATAGAAAAATACTTAGCACCTTACACTACTAGTATGTTATTTCCTTTTTATTTTAAAAATGAAATATGCCTAGATTAATTAACTCTTCAAAAATATAAAATCACAGATATTGCCTAAGAATTTCCCAAAAGAATGTCATGAATTCTGAAGAAATGGCTAGTAAAATCATAGTTATTCTGAAAATGAAGTAATTTTATATGAAATATTAAAATAATATGTGTAATGGATAATAAACAGAACTAACTTTTAAAAGTGTCCAAATAAAGGGGACAAGTATAGAGAGCTGTACAAAATTAGATGTTTATACTGTGTTGTGATATACAATTAGAAAAAGACAATAGTTGGCATCTAAGAACATAAAAGACAAGTCAGTGGTCAGTACATGAGCAATAGAACTGGAAGAAAATGGAAAAGGACACCAGATGTACAGATATAGATTGGGATAGTATTAAGACAATGAGGAAAAATAGCCAATAAGAAAAATTTGGTCAATGGCAAACCTCACTTCATGACTATTAATTAACCATCTTGACATTAATATATAATTTAGCTATAGTTTACTTCATTCAGCAAATCATATACAATAACAATAATTATATTTGATTTATATAAATTAATTTGGCAATTTTTCATGTCAACATAAAATGGAAAAAATTTAAAAGATTATCTTTCAAAGAAAATTAATTTTAAATAGTTAAAAATAATATTAAAATTATGTTCAATAAAGTAAAGTATACACAATATCTAGCTGTTGGTGGTACTATTATTATCAGTCTCAAAGAGATATATGCATCCCTATGTTCATTGCAGCGTTATTCGCAATAGCTATGACATGGAAACAACCTTTATGTCCATTGATGGATGAATGAATGAAGAAAATTGTGGTGTGTATATACCACACATTATGGTTGAATATTATTTGAAAAAAGAAATCCCGTGATTTGCAACAACATAGATAAACCTTGAGGGCATTATGCTAAGTGAAATAAATCAAACAGCAAAATATAAATACTATACGATCTCACTTATATGTGAAATCTAAAAAGAACAAGCTCATAAAAACAGGAACAGATTTGTGGTTACCAAAAGCAGCAGGGAGGTGGGTAGGGAAAATGAGTAAACAAGGTCATATGATACAAACTGCCAGTTCTAAAGTAAATAATTTCTGGAAATGCAATGTACATCATGGTGACTGTAGTTAACAATACTGCACTATATATTTGAAAGTTGCTAAAAGAGAAGATCTTAAAAGTTCTCCTCTACAAGAAACAAAATAGTGAGAGTGGTGGATGTTCACTAAATTTATTGTGGTAATAATTTCACATTATATACATACAAATGTTCTCAACTTACAGTGGGATGATGTTCTAATAAACCCATTGTAAGTTAAATATATCATAAATCAAAACCGCATTTTATTTACCTAACCTACCAAACATTATAGCTTAACCTAGCCTGCTTTAAACAAGCTAGAACACAATATCAAAATACACTGACAACACAGTACAGTGTGGAATATCATGACCGTAAACATGATCGCATGGCTGACTGGTAGCTATGGCTCAGTGCCGCTACCCAGCATCACTAGAGTATTGTGCCACATGTTGCTAGCTCAGGAAAAGATCCAAATTCAAAATGCTAAGTAGGATTTCTTCTCAATGTGTATTGCTTGCGCACCATTAAGTGAAACTCAAAAGTCGGGGATTATCTGTATAATAAGTCATTATATTTTGTACCTTAAACTTACACAATGTTATATGTCAATTATAGCTCCATAAAATTGGAAAAAATAAAGAACAGTACTTTCGCCCATACTCAAGGTTTTAGTCTCTATTCATACTCAAACTTTTGAGTTAGTTCATAGCACCTGAAAACCACATATGGGAGGACGTTCTGCCTCACCACAACTGAAGCTTAAAGCCAAAACTAAAAACATATTCTGATATTTTTCAGGCTGGCAACAGTTATGCATATAATAAAATATATTAAAACATTCTTACCTACAATGGCTTCTAACTTATTTGTTTATCTTTTTTATAGTCATTGTTAACTACTATCTCCACCTGTTTTCTAGCTTAAAATATTTTAGATAGCATGAGGAATGTATATTTGTATAAACTGTTGTGTTTTTTTTTTCCTAAACAAGAATATCCTTGCTCTGGGTGCTTTGCAAGTTTCTAAGAGATCACTTTAAATGACAGTGGCAAACAGTGTTTATTTAATGAAAACAAAAAGTTGGCAAGATTTTTAATGCACTGTACCTGTAAGCCAAGGTACATTAGAGCTCTTTATGGACAAAATATGTTAAGACATAGAATGAAATCTACTATCAGGGAAAAAACAAAGGCCTTCATCTCATTTCTTTTTCTTTTTTTTTATTATCAAGTATTGACATTTCTACATCTACAGTTAGCTGTAATCGCCTCTGGTTGGCAATTACCATGCCTACCTCTGAAAGCATAAAAAGATCAAATTAACAACATAATAAACTTTACACCCCCCCAAATTCAGAGTAATTGCTGAAGTACTGTGTAAGAGTTTGCTAGTTGACTCATTGGAAAATAGAAATTACCTCATTATAAAGAATTTAACACAGGCAGAATTGACAGGGTGGGATTAGATAGGGGTGAGAATGAATGTGTACTTGAGGAACTCAAATGTGATAAAGCCTGTTACAATGGCCTTGACAGTGTTGGCTAAGTGGATTGACATGTCTGGAAGGGTTACCTATGCATTTATTTGAAGACATTTTGGTTAAAGAATTTCAGGAAAAGTAGCTAGAAAGCCTTAATAGTAATTAAATGTGGAGATTAGGGTCTGTGTTAAGGTATTGGGCACAGAAACAGAAATGAAAAGACTTGCTTAAGGATTATTTCAAAGAAGAGAAAAAAATAATTGGTCCTCTAGTTCAACAGAATAAAAAAATATATTGGCTTAATCCTACTTACAATTGACATTCTAAATTGCTATTTTATAAGAAAATGACAACAGGTCAGTTCATGGTTGAACAAAAACACTAGTATTTGAATTATACTTGGTTTTGAAATTTCATAAATCTGTGCTTTTCCACCTGGTTTGTAGTTCACAGTGAAGTTAAAGACCCTGCTAAAACATATTATGCTTTGCTGCACAGCCGAGAACTACAGAGTAGAATAATATATTAAAGTAAAATAAGATTTGTACTTGGTAGAACTATGCACTAGGACTGTAGAGAAGTCAAGATCAGGTTAAGTGGAAAATAAATCAGACTGCATGAATTTGAAAGAAACACTAACCTAAAAATAGTCATAGATTTTGCCGTGTTTATGTGCTGGAAAAAATAAAACAAAACAAAAAAACTAACCCTTTAGATTGTTTTTCTCAACAAAGATAAAGAAAACTGAAGAGGTGGGAAATTATTAAAACATATTGTAGAATAAAACCAAAAGTTTCTGAGAAACAATGAAGGGGAAGGAATGACTGAATTGTTTAAAACAATAATTCTACCTAAAATATTAAGTTGGTTATTTCCAGTGTGTTCTTGTTCAACTTTCCACTCCCCTAAAAACAGCTCAAGTTTTGAGGTGAAATGAAGGTGGAACATAGAATGCATTCCCACTTAGGAGAAATACAGATTTTTGCTCCTGATCTTCCTGCCATAATTGCAAACTGCTTGGTTTCCATGTTGCTTTATTTCCTCTACAAACAAGAAAAGAAAAAGGTAATATTCCTGAGGTGATTTACTGATTTGTTTTTAGCAGCAGCTAATAAAATACAGGCTGTAAAGCATTTGGAAGATATAAAATTGGGGACAAATGTATAATCACATGTGCCGGAAATACCATGTTATAAAGAAAGGACAACTGAATCTTCCAAATGTTCACAACTGAAAAAGACTAATGACACCAGAGCAGGTATAATTCATAAAAAAGACAAAGATCTAAATTCTGCAAGCAAAAAGGATACACTAAACATTGTAGGACTCTATTAATTATTAAAATATGCAAAATTAAATAGCCAGTGCCTCAAGCTAAGAATGTCATGGCACTATAAAATGTATTGCAAATTAGTTATTTAGCTTATGCTAGACTATCAAGAGAATCAGCTATAATTTATGTTAAAGAATATTTCATTTTATTTTTTCACCAGGCTCTATGAGAACCAAATGCTCAAACCAAAGAAAAGCAAAATAATTGTCAGTCCCTGTGTTTTATTATTTGTGCTCTTTCTGTTTTCAGCTTTTTCAATTTGCTTCATTGATACAACCTCCTCAATGTCTTGTAGTAACCCAGCTTCTGAGCTAATTCTGATTAAGCTAAGATATGTAGCAGTGCTACCATCAGGAAAACTATAAAATCAAGTCTGATTCTCACTTTACTGTCTGTGTTGTTGTCTTCTTTAATATCTCATACTGCCCACCCTTGATGGAGACTCCATTTTAGAAAATTCATGTTTATCAAGCATTTATTCTATGTTAAACTCTCTGTCTTGTAATTTTTGGCTTCAAATATTAAAAAAAATCAAGTGAATCCAATAACAGACAGAAACACAAAGACAAAGAAACAATGGATACACTGAGCCAACAGAAAACCAAAGATAAAATTGCTGTGGGAAAGCCTCATACATCAATAATTACTCTAAATGCAAATGGACTGAACTCACCAATAAAAAGGCACAGAGTAACAAATTGGATCTTAAAACAAAATTCAACCATATGCTGCCTTCAAGAGACACATCTCAACTTAAAGACAAATATAGACTCAAAGTGAATGGGTGGGAAATGATACTCCAAGCAAATGTCATTTAGAGAAAATCAGGGTATCTATACTTATATCTGATGAAACACTTAAGATTAGAAAAAGGTAAAAAGAGACAAAAATGGACATTTCACAATGATAAAGGGAAGAATACAATAAAAAGACATACCACTTATCAATATATATTCTTCCAATCTTGAAGAAGACACAAAGAAATGAAAAGATATTCTGTATTTATGGATTGAAAGAATCAACATAGTTAAAATGGCCATATTACCCAAAACAACATACAAATTTATGCAATCCCCATTGAAATTCCAATCGCTTTCTTTAAAGAAATAGAACTAAAACACATCAGACTTGTATGGAATCACAAAAGACCCCGAATAGCCAAAGCAATTCAGACAAAAAAGAAAAGGGCTGAAGTTATCACACTCCCTGGCTTTGATGTATATATACTACAAAGCCATAATAATCAAAACAGCATGGTATTGGCAGAAAACCAGACACACAGACAAGTGGAATAAAATTAAGAATCCAGAAATAAACCCACATATATAGGCAGATAATTTTTTACAAACGAGCCAAAAACATACAATGGAGAAAATAAAGCCTTTTCAATAAGTGATGCTGAGAAAATTGAAAAGCCACATGCAAAGGAACGAAACTAGACTGTCGCCATATACCAAAATTAACTAAAAATCGATCAAAGACATAAACATAAGACCTGAAACAATAAATTTCATAGAAGAAGCATGAGTACTAAACTTATGAACCTTGGGCTAAGAGAGGATTTCATAAATTTGACCTCAAAGCCAAGGGAAGTAAAAGCTAACATAAATGAATGGGACTATATCAAACTAAAAAGCTTCCACACAGCAAAAAAACCATTAACAAAACAAAGAGGCAACCGAATGAATGGGAGAAGATATTTGCAAACGATGCCTTCACTAAGGAGATAATTTCTAAAATGTAAAATGAACTCCAATGACTCAACAACAATACCAACAACAAAAACAACCCAATTAAAAAAAAAAAAGGCAGAGGACATTTGAACAGACATTTCTCCAAAGAAGACATACAAATGGCCAACAAAAATATGAAAAAAAGCTCAATTTCACTAGCTATTAGGGAAATGCAAATCCAAACCACAATGAGATATCACCTCATACCTGTGAGAATGGCTATCATAACAAGACATAATAACAAGTGGTGGAGAGTCTGTGAAGAAAAAGGAACCCTCAGACACTGTTGCTGGGAATGCAGATTGGTGCAGCCATTATGGAAGGCAGTGTGGAGGTTCCTCAAAAAATTAAGAATAGAATTATCATATGACCCAGCAATCCCTCTTCTGGGTATCTACCCAAAAATCTGAAAACATTTATCTGTAAAGATATACACATCCCTATGTTTACTGGAGCATTATTCATGGTGACCAAGCCAAGGAAACAACCAAAGTGTCCTTTGATAGATGATTGGATAAAGAATATGTGGTACGTATAGACCATGGAATATTACTTGGCCATAAGAGAAGATAAATTACTGCCATTTGTGACAACATGGATAGATCTTGAGATTTGCATGCAAAGCGAAATAAGTCAGAAAAAGTTGAGAACAATATGACTTCACTCATATGTGGAATATAAAACTGAAACAACAAATAAACAAGACAAACAAAAAATCAAAAACTCATAGACACAGCAACAGTTTAGTGGTTACCAGTGGGTAAGATGGTAGAAGAGGGTAAACAGGGTCAAATATATGGTAATGGAAGGAGAACTTACTCTAGATTGTGAACACACAATACAATATATAGAGGATGTATTATAAAATTATACACTTGAAATCTATATAATTTTAATAACCAATGTCACCCCAATAAATTTAATAAAAAATTGAGTTAATCATATGCCTCAGTTCATCCTACTTAATCATGACTGGTCACTGTAAGACTCCTAGTTAGTTTATTATTTTTTTTCCTTCATCTACCAGCTCCTTTCTGTTTTCCCCATGTCTTAAGTGGGAAATATCTGTTGCTACAGCATGCAGGTAGAAAGGAGTATATGAAATGCAGGTATCTTTCTGAGGTAACTCTTTGTATTAACATATACTGTGTTGACAATGGAAACTACATCCACTCAAACAGACAGCATTGTTAATTGTACAAACCCTTAATTAATGCAGTTTGGAGTCATCATATAAGTCAAGAAATCATAGCCATCCAAGGTACTTTCTGAGTCGAAACGAAATATAAAATTGGTAATGGGAAATGGAAATCATCAATTCCAGCTACTACCACATGATCAGGTACCAAGAGGACGAGTAGTTAGAGCTATTTTTTCCTTTGTCTGTGTGTGTGTATATTTATACTTATGTGTGTGAAAAAAAGTACTTATGTGGATAAAAGCATTTACATAAGTGTCTATATGTCAATTGTTATTCTTTTCTTTTTACTTTTTCACTCCTATTCCTTTATCATTCAGGAGAAGATGGGATGATATGTTAATAGTGGTTAATCTTATATTGCAGTATTTAAATTAGAAGATATCAAAATTAGGGGATATCAAAAGGGAAATGTGACTCAGAAGAATGAACATCACCTCCAAGTGAATAAAGTAAGACTGTGTATCGTTTATCGGGGAGTGGCCTACAGTATTTTGGGTCTAATGGGGGACAGTTTCATCTTTTAGAGTAAAATCTATTCCATTTATTTGGAAGTTAAATATAGCTACAATGATATGTATGGATACCAAGCTGATGAGGTATAGACTGTAGTGGACTGTTCTCTGTGACTTGTTTGTTCTGGAAACTAAATCTTCAAGAACCCCCTTTTGTGTATGTCTCTGAATTAAAATGGACAAAAAGAGAAACTCATTGGAGGTTTGGTATGCATAATGGCAGCAGTGGCTACAACTCTTAGAAGATACATGTCAAGTTTAGATGTGGTGACTAGCAGATTCAGAGATGTGTGACGAATTCCCATTTGTCATCACTGTGCTCTCTTCCATGCCCAGCTCCTTTTTATAAGTTCTGGCCCTGCTGATCAACAGTGTCCCTAGGCTCATCACCATATATGTGGCTGTGATTCGCAGAGAAGTGTTACACTGAGTCACAGATTTTCATATAACTCCCACGGTCTCCCCACATGTGGTCTCATTTCAGCAGCTGGGTGGGTTTGGCTTCTCATATTGACTGGTTGGTGATATTCTGCCAAGACTTCTCCCTATGAACTCCAGATGCTTATATCCAACTGTGTGCTAGACACTTTTGCTTGATGTCTATTATATATCACAATCTCAACAAGGACGATGCTAAATAAATGCTCAACGATTGATCGTACTACATAAAACTGGCCCTCTCATAATCTTTACTGTCTTGCTAAATGGTAACTTTATCCTTTTAGTGTATTGGTTTAATCCCTGACTCCTTCCTCTCACAACCTAAAGTTCACCAAATCCTTCAAAAGATTTATAGAATTGCACCATAACCACTTAGCTCTAAGATTTAAACCAATGTCATCTGTCACCTGAATTATTATAAAAAAAAAACTTCCTAACTACTCTTTCTACTTCTGTCCTCGATACTTATTGTCTATTTTCAATTTATGATTAAGAGTAATTATTTTCAAATACATGCCAGCTTACAAAACTGTTTTGCCCAAAATCTGCTAATAGCTCCCTACTTCAGAATAAAAGATGGTATCCTTATGATTTCCAACAACACCTCACATTAGTGACTTCAAATAGAAAAGATTCCATATCCTAGACAGCATTAAAAAATACTTAAGAATATTTTTGTATTTCACAATGATTCAATGAGCAATTATTGAAACCAGTAATATTTAGTATCCTAAAATCCAGGACAGTCTTGTACAATAGATTATTTGGTTTTATCTGTATGAGTCAAATACCCTATTTGCCATTACTCCATATTAAAAATATGTTTATAATTTCCCAAACTAGAATCCACTTTATATTAAAAAGAATTCTGTGCAACTTTAAATATTCTGGTGTTGCAGGAATAAAGCCATCATATTAATTAACAGAATATTGTGCTTTGTTTTGTTCAAATTTTGCAAAAAGAATACCTTATTTTGAAAATCACATAACCTATAGTAACAGTGCTTGCAATATTTAGGTCACATGTGTAGCACAGTTGTGTAATATGCTATTATAACACTTCATGGTAAACCTTGATGATTCTATTATAGATCTAAGCATTTAACTACATCATTATATATTATAAACAAATTCCATGTTTATTCTCCTTTATACGACAATTGGGAAGTTTATTGATTTTTTTAAAAAATTATGAGTATGAGTATATTATACATGAAATTTATTATCATTTAATAAAACTAGTAGTATAAAATAGTCATTACAAGGGGGTATTCAGCCAATAAAGTAGAGATTCACAATCTTCATTACCTGGTTCCCCTGCTTCTTTCCTAACCTCGTTTCGTATTAATTTTCCTGCCACTTCTACTCCAACCACAATGATCCCCCTGTTGTTCTACCTTGTCACCCTTTTTCTTTCCACATGACCTTCACACATGCTTTCTCCTTATCTTAAAAAGATCTTTACAAATATAAGTATGTATGGTGAATCCCTTCATCACCTTTACATTACTGCACAAGACCTCATTAAGTGAGGTATTTCCTGGCATATTATTTAAAACAAAACCCTACCATACATACTTTATGCCCCCTTTTTGATTTTTAAATCCTTAAATTTGTTATTTTCATGTACTGTATTATTTCACTTGCTTGCTTACTTTCTGTCTGTCTTCATTCATGAGAAATTGTCTCCATTAATACAACAGCATCACCTGAGAATTTGTTAGAGAGGCGAAGATATATGTCCCATTCCAGACCTACTAAGTCAGAAATTCTGAGATGGTACCCAGGTATTTTAGGTAAATATGACTTCAGGTGACTCTGATATGATTTGGAGTATGAACTAGAGTTTGCCATTTGCTCTTGTTCTATATCCATATCCAACCCATCTATATAATTCCTAACCTGTTGTGTTCTTGTTAGGCTGTGTTTCCTGCTATTCGTCTAGAAAGCAGTTACTGCATAAGCATCAATGTATTTGCTTAATTAACATTAGTTCTATTAGGAAATGAATTAGGAAATTTCCTGCAGCCTATTTAATACCTAGAATAAATTCTGAGATTAGCTCTTGTTTACATCCTTAAGTGCATTGTTGCTCTGACAAAAGCTGTCTAATTCGTTTTTCACATTTTTTCCTGTGGTCTTTAGGATCTTCTTTATTTCTTGACTAAATACCTATTGCTTCTCATCTTAGAAATTTTACGTGGATAGTTCTGTAGAGTTTTTGTACTCTTCATTTGTACATTTTTTCAATTATATTTCAGTGAGTATAATAGGATAATTGGTCACGTGTTTATAAAGTTATTAATTCAGTTTATGTCTAAAATCTAAGGTAATAGAGGTGACAGTACAAATTTAAAAAGCCTCGCACTGTGAAGTTCTTAAATTGCTCTTGAAATATGAGTATTTTCCACTTAAAATGTATTTGTTAAAGTAAATAAATACTGGGATACCAGCACAGTATTTTACATTCAGTGATTAAACCCATTGCACTAACGTTTCCCTTGGCATTTCTTAGAGGGAAATTGAACAGCACTGTGGAAGATGTATAACAGTGTTTTTTGCTGCTACACGAAAAGGGATCCATTTTAAGCTTAGACCAAGCAGAAAATGGCTCATTTCACCAGAGATTTAAAACACCACTCCTATCACCCAGTAGCAGAGGTTGCAGCTTATAGTAGGAAACACACACACATACACATACACACACACACACACACACTCACACACACACACTCACTCAGGTAAGCGAAAACAAGGAATTCAGTATCACCTAGACACTTCCTTTCAAATGTAAAGCAAACGAGTAGTTTTAAGCAGAAGGTATTAAAAAGAAACAAGGTCTTCCATAACAATAAATTTATAAAAACTCAGTACTTACAAGACTCAATGATGAAAGACATACTGCGATTAGTAATCAGTTCCTTGAAGCAAGAAGTGTATATCTCCACATAGAAATCTTAGAATGGAACAATGGTAAATAATTTAGAAAAGGATCCTTCTCTACTTGAAGAGCTTCAGTCCTGTTGTTCAGGGGTCCTTACCAGTGTTTAAGAAAAAGCATAGCTCTACAGTTTTATAACAGACACCCGGGTACATTATTTTTGTTATATATTATATAGAGAATCAAATTAATAAAGACTTTTTATTATCAGAAAATGTAACTTACTCTTAGCACATTATTTAGTGGTCTCCTTAAACTCCCAAGATATGTTACTCCTCTAAGTGTTATAAATAATTATGTGGACTCTATTTTACTAATAATAGTTTAATAGCTAGCAAGAAGAAACTCTTAGGAATTCTATTTTAGCAAAAATGTTTTTCATTCAGAAAAATACAAATTAATTGTCCCCTTCCTTACATACACTAAGCTACGGTAACTCAGGAGGTATATCTCTAAACAGATAGAGTCTTACCTTTATGTGTTTTGCATTCCAGTGGAGATGATAGTCAAACACACTATAATCAATATAAAATATAAAATAACTAAAGTATTAAGGAAAAACATAAGAGTCTGAGATAGATTCTTATAAGGTTGGAGCAAGACAGGTCTAAATTTGAAAGATTAATAATGGAAAGAATTTCATAACGAGAAAAATGAGCTAAAATGTAAAATAGATTAAGGATTCAATTAAGTGA
This sequence comes from Rhinolophus hipposideros, assembly GCF_964194185.1. Lineage (NCBI taxonomy): Eukaryota > Metazoa > Chordata > Mammalia > Chiroptera > Rhinolophidae > Rhinolophus > Rhinolophus hipposideros. The sequence goes on from NC_138047.1 coordinate 34,352,574, forward strand.
AGAGGGAAGAAATAATGTTTAAAAAATAAAATGCTTTTTAAAAGTTGTATGTTAAGAAATGGCATGTTTAAGATGAGAGTATTAAACTGATGCTGTAAGACCAGTCAAGTGTGTCTGGAGCGTAAGTGAAAATAAAGCGGCAGAGGTGACCTTGAATAGAGAGGAAGTAGATCATACAGGCCCTTTTAGGTCAGGTAAGACTTTGGATTTTAAGTGGAATAACAACCCAATAAGGAGTTTTAAACAAGAAAGTTTCATGGCTCTATTTACATTTTCAGCAGATAATTTAGAATGATATGTAAAAAAAAAAGTGGGAATGAATTTGAATTTTGGATACATGATTAAGGAGCTGGGGCAATAATTCAGACAAGAATCATTTTTGACATCAAGTTATACACCTTAAATATGCAAAATGTTTATGTGTTAAAGCATCTTAATTAAAAAAAAAGAAAAAGAAAAAGAAAAAGGAAAGTATAGAGACCAAACATGAGTAGTACCAGTAGAAATAGAAGTAAATAGATATTTGAGGCTGACTTGACAAGATTTATGGAGGCAAGGAATGTGGAGGATGGATGAAAATGAGGAAACAAAGATTATTCAAAGATGGTTAATAATGTTAATGATTGTAACAGGGACAGAGGATAGTTTTAATATAAAACTGAGCAATAATAAAGAGTTACTTTTTTTGTTTGTTCATTACCTTGTGACATCTGTGAGACATCTGGTTGGAACTATCTGTGGCGTAGCCAAAAATTTAAACTTGGTACTAAAATAAGAGTCTTGGCAAAATATCTACATTAGAATATCCTTATTATATATTATTTAAAGACGTGTAATAGGTAAATTTGTCTAGTAAGACAGAGAACTGAAGTGAACATAGAATGGAATCCTGATGAATATATACCCTCAGAGATTGAATATAGAAGAGTATGGAGTAAAGTAGATTACAAAGGAGTGGCCAGTAAGGTAGAATGAAAATCAAAAGAGAATGCCATCGTTAAAACCAAGACTAGAGAAAATGTCAAAAGAGGGAATGTTCAACAGTATTAAATTCTATAAAGATTTTTATACCACCACACAGAAATAATAGACAACAACAAAAAGGCAAAGAAACCATGGAGACACGATCTTACCAGAAAACTAAAGATAGAATGATAGGATATCCTCACATATCAATAATCACCCTAAATGTAAATGAACTGAACTCACTAATAAAAAGGCACAGAATAGTAGATTAGATCAAAAAACTAAACCCAACCATATGCTGTCTCCAAGAGACACATCTTAGCTGCAATCATAGACTCAAAGTGACATTCCAAGCAGATGGTATCCAGAGAAAATGAAGTGTAGCCTTAATGATATCAGATGAAACAGACTTTACGGTGAAAAAGATAACAAGAGACAAAGATGGACATTTCATAATGGTAAAGGGGGATATACAACAAGAAGACATAACAGTCATCAATATTTATGCCCCCAATCAGGGAGCACCGAAATATACCAAGCAACTACTAACAGAACTAAAGGGAGAAATTGACCAAAACACAATTATACTAGGGGACTTAAATACATCATTGACAGCTATGGATAGATCATCCAAACAGAAAATAAATAACAAAATAGCAGCCCTAAATGACACATTAGATGAAATGGACATAACTGACATTTATAGAGAACTTCATCCTAAAACATCAGACTATACTTTTTTTTCTAGTGTACATGGAACATTCTCAAGGATAGACCATATATTGGGACATAAAACTAACTCCAGCAAATTTAAGAAGATTGAAATCATACCAAGCATATTCTCTGATCACAAGGCTTTGAAATTGGATATCAACTGCGAAAAGAAAGCAGGAAAAAACACAAATACATGGAGATTAAACAACATACTTTTAAAGAATGACCAGGTCAAAGAAGAAATAAGAGGAGAGATCAAAAGATACATACAAACAAATGAAAAGGAAAATACATCCTACCAAAATTTTTAGGATGCAGTGAAAGCAGTTTTAAGAGGGAAATTTATATCATTAGAGGCCTATCTCAAGAAACAAGAAAAATCCAAAATAAATAATCTCACGTTACACCTTAAAGAACTACAAAAAAAAGAACAAATGAAACCTAAGGTCAGCAAAAGAAAGGAAATAATAAAAATCAGAGAAGAACTAAATGAAATAGAGAACAAAAAGACAATAGAAAAAATTAGTCTGACAAAGAGCTGTTTTTTTGAAAAGATTAACAAAATTGACAAACCCTTGGCTAGGCTCACTAAGATAAAAAGAGAGAAGACACTAATAAATAAAATCAGAAATGAAATAGGGGGAGTTATCACGGATGCCACAGAAATACAAAAAATCATCCAAGAATACTATGAAGGACTATATGCCACCAAATTCAATAACCTAGAAGAAATGGACAAGTTCTTAGAAACATATAGCCTTCATAGGCCGAACCATGAAGAACTGGAAAATCTATAGAGACCAATCACCAGTAACGAAATTGAATCAGTCATCCAAAACCTTCCCCAAAGCAGATGTCTGGCACCAGATGGCTTTACTAGCGAATTCTACCAAACCTTCAAAGAGGATCTAATACCAATCCTGCTCAAATTCTTCAAAAAAATAGAAGAAGAGACAGTACTCCCTAACTCATTTTATGAGTCTAACATTATCCTGATACCAACACCTGGCAAAGACAACCCAAAAAAAGAAAACTACAGACCACTATCTCTGATGAATACAGATGCAAAAATTCTAAACAAAATTCTATCAATTCTAACGCAACAATGCATTAAAAAGATTATTCATGATGACCAAGTGGGGATCATCCCAGGCTCTTCACATGCACAGCCTCCCCACTATTACCAACACCCCTTTTCTTCCCCCAGAGTGGTAAATTTCATGAACCTACAGTGACACATCTTAAACTCCCAAAGTCCACAGTATAAATTAGGGTTCACTCTTGTTGTTATGCATTCTATGGGTTTGGACAATTGTAAACCAACATGTATCCACCGTTACGAGAGAATACAGAGAGAATACAGAGTATTCTCACAACCTTAAAAATCTGTGTTCTGCCTATTCATCTTTTCTCCTGACCCCCAGCCCTGAGCAACTACCGATGTTTTTATTTCATCATAGTTCTGTCTTTTCCAGAATGTCACATTGTTGGAATTATACAGTGTGTAACCTTTTCAGATGGGTTTCTTTCACTTAGTATACACATTTAAGGTTCCTTCACGTCTTTTCGCTGCTTGATAGTTCATTTCTTTTTAGCTCATTTCTTTTTAGCATTAGATAATATTCCATTGTCTAGATATATCAGTTTATCCATTCATCTACTGAAGGATATCTTGGTTGATTCTAAATTTTGGCAATTGTGAATAAAGCTGCTGTAAACATCTGTGTGCCAGTTTTTGTATGGATATAAACTTTCACCTAATTTGGATAAAGATCCAAGGAGTGTCTGGATCATATAATATTATGTTTAATCTTACAAGAAACTGCCAAACTCTTTTCAAAGTATCTGAATCATTTTACATTCCCACCAGCAATGAATAAGAGATCTGACTGGGGCACATTCTCACCTGCATTTCCTATTGTTAGTGTTCCAGATTTCGGCCAATCGAACAGGAAATGGAGTCCCTGGCTGAACAGGCTTCGTCCAGTGGTGGTTCTGCACTGTGGAAAATGGAGCAGAAATTTGGGTGCAAAGCTCAGCTGTCTCTACTTCATTGTTTTATGTACTATCCTAAGATCAAAAGTAATACTAATATCTATCATTTGTTGAGCATCTTCTTTGGGTAAAGCCATGCACTAGTTATGTTATGTAACTTGTTAACAAATTTTATAAGACAATTAGTATTTGAACCCACATCAACCTTTCTGCAAGTTTCATAATCTTTACTTCCTACACTGATTTGCTAGCATAATTGGAAGTCAACACAAAATTGAGTAAAATGTATTCACTAACATTTATTTTCCAACAAATTTAGCGGGAGGTTCTAATATTCTAAGGGACAGTTTGGTCTAGTTCATTAAAAACTAATGTTCTTGGGAATGTAATTTTAAAAAACAACAGTCTAAAAGTTCACCAAGAGGGACAGTTGATTTAAAGTCTTGATTTGTGAGAGATACTTTCAGAGTAGGTATTTTTTCATCATTCCCAAATAGCAATTAAGTGCTACTTTAAAAAAAAAATTCAAGCAATACCAAAGAATATAAAATAAAAACATAAAAGTCTCTTTTTGTTTCCTGCCACCCCCATTTCCTATTTCATGATAGAATCACTATTAAGTAAGCGAGTGTGTGTGTGTGTGTGTGTGTGTGTATGTGTGAATATGTGTGTCTGAGTGTACATTTAACAAAAATGGAGTACTGCAATGCATATTATTACACAACTTTCTTATTTCACAAAATACCATATCAAAACGTTACCATGTAATGGCATTTATAATTCTGGAATATAAATATATTAAATAATTGTAATAATTTTATTATTAATGGACATTTAAGTAGTACTGTATCTGTTTTTCTATTATGGCAATGTATGAATTAATATCCAACAACATATCCTTAAATGTTACCATGCTGTGCACATCATTCTGTATTATGCATATATAAAAGTTTATGTAATAATTATCCTATTAATGGATAATTACTATTTCTATTTTTCTGTAATAACAATGCTGTAACAAGTATATTTGTAAATATATTTGTTGAAATATCCATGTGTTTGTGTTCAATGGGTTCTAACATGTGGATTTTCTGAGTCAAGGTACAAAAACCATTTAAAATTAGATTTGGTCACATTACTCTTCTAGCATTTTTGCTTTCAATTGTTCTAACTAGTTCCTTAATTTATCTAGAAATTAATTTCTGTATAAGATGTAAATTAAGGATCTATCTTTGTTTTTATTCAAATGAACCACTGCTTACCCTAGGTCGATCCCTTTCCTCTTGATTTTAAACCATGTTCTTAATCGTATTTTGTTCATGTATGTGTCTATATCTCTATCAAGACCACATTTATCTAAAAAGTCTTTTTTATGTTGTCATTGATAAGTCATGGTCACCATTGCTGGTATTCTTTTTAAAAAAATGACAGACATATTCATGCATATATTCATGCAAATACATTTTAAAATCAATTTGTAAAATGGGGTTGTGATTGTCATTGTAAAGTATTTTTAGAAAATCTTTGTGAAACATATCATGTGATTAACATGGTATATATCTCGTTTTATTCAGGTTTATTCAGGTTTTTTTATAGCCTGTAGAAAAGTAGTATAGTTTTATTCATGTATGTTTCAAACTTTTCTTGTTATGTAAACATGTTACAATTTTTTACTAAATTTTTTCTTAGGATAATTATCATATATAAGAAAATAATTAACTTTAGACTGTAGATCACATATCTACCTTGTGAGAATATGAATGTACTTTTACTGATCTCCTATTATCTTCCATACACCATGTCATATGTTTTGTTTGCATTTCTTATTTAATCTTTACTAGAAACAAACAAAAAAAAAACCCACAGTATTATTATTAACCTCATTTTAGAGAGTAGTAAACCGAGGCTGAAGTGATTATTGTCTCACAACTGGTAGTGGGAAGAGATACAAATCAAATCCAAGTGGGTCTGTCTCCATAGTCTGAACTCTTAACACTAGGTTGTTAAGTTCTAGTGATTTTTCATTTGAGATTCATGATTTGTAAATAGACAACTATTTTTTTTTTTGCAAATATTTGCAATTTTTATTTTATTTTTTGTAACACTTCTATTTGTTCTCTGATTGCATAGGCTGAAATTTATTGGTTTATTTTCTATCAGAAGTTTTAATCAACATTTTCCAATATTACAATATTTCAAAAAGAGAAGATTTGTTTATGAACACTTTCTGAGTTCATTAAAAATAGGAAAGTACTTAGGAATAATCTCAAAATTTCAAGTCTTATGAGAAAAAGATAAAGTTTATTAACAGCATCAGATTTCAAAGTTTGCAATTTGATTTTGAGTTAAAATTTTATCTCAAAAAAAAAAAATTTATCTCATATCAACAACCCTCATTAAATCTGTTTTTTTTATTTTTTTGGCTGAATCAACAGACTTTGCCCTGCTGCACAAAGATAGTCCCGCTTCAGAATAATTTTGTGGTCATGTACTTGATTTTTAATTTTTGTCTTTAAGGTAGTAAAGATTTACCTGTCCTGTAAACTCCCTCCACCCCCCATCCTTTTTCCTCAGAATGTAATTTGGTACCTAAGGGTTTGTCTTTTATTAGTTTGCATACACTGAGAAGACATTGCTAGGAAGAAACTGATAGTTCAGTGACTACTCTTCATCAAAAATATTAATAAGCACTTTCCCTTATTTTATCTCAGTTACTCTCATTTAATTTTCACAAAAACCTTGTGAGTTTACTACTAGTTTTCTATTTCTAGATATCAATCATCTTGACTTCTTGCTAATTTAATTCCTTCCTTTCAAATATCAGATCTGCTACCCATTTGCTTCTCCCTTTGTTAGCAAATGTGCTTTTATGTATAGAAACACAGATTTATTTGTTTGCAAGTGCATTTACATTATAACATTACTAAGAGAGCTTAGTCAGCAAGTTAGACATATTAACTCTGTTGATCACTCACTTAGTAAATTGGTACAAATTGCCACCTTCTCTGTGCCAGACTTTCTTCAATAGTAAAATGGAAAAAACGATATTTATATCATAGTGTATTGGAATAATTAAATAAGAGAATCTGTGTTAAGTGCAGAGTTGTAATATCTGGCACAGTATATGTCAATATGAATGATTGTTAGTAATATGTTTTCAATATATCAAGTCAAAAAATGAATAGAAATATTTACTATTGTTCTGGATTTTTTGCTGAAATACATCTCTTTAAAAACTGAAGAAATTTTGAGAAAAACAATATTTTGTTATCACTATTACATTACCAATTTCAACTTAACACAATAGCAAAAAAATTATAATACTTAAGAAGAAAGAGAATTAAAAATTAAGGGTATTCCAAAATCAGAATTGTCTAATAACGCAACAGTCTATTCTGGGATTTATGGGTATTTTTAATCAACAAAATATTGAAGTTTTATTTTTTACTACCTAGATGTCTAATCCACTTAGTATTGCTTAGAAATATCCCAAACCACAAAACTCTCTAGCAAATGGAACAAACAAGTCATTCTTTTTTTAAATGTTTAATGCCTCAGTGCTATTGAATACATATATAACCCAAATTTCATTTAGCTTTAAACATTTGTCTCAAAAAAAATCTTTCTGCCACAGCTATTCATTCACTTGTGCATTTTTACACATATTTCATGTCATCTAATGAGAAAATTACATTTTAATAAAAAGATACATTTTAATAAATTATTCAACTAAAAATTGCTGTTTCATTTGAAGCATAAAAATGTGATTGATCAGATGCTGCCAGAATGTTATATGGGGTATAGAAATTAAATAAATAGAATTTGTAATTGCTGAATCTCATAAAAATTAATTATCTAGATAAACTTAATATATTAGATTCTTAAAATTACTATTTGAAATCAAACCCATTAAATAATTTATTGTCTTATATGTGCGTCAAACTAGCAAAATTTTATAGCCAATATTTTTTTAAGCGGGGCATATTAAAAAGTTTTTTGGTGTCTTTGTTTTAAAGCTTCGAGATTAATATGTATCAAACTTTCTCATATATTCACTGCATTCTGACATTTGTATTAAAATAAAGTAGTCAGGGAAACACAAATCAGAAAAGAAAACTGAAGTAGGAATTGTGTCAGACACTGACATGAGCCATTCTGATTCCCCTTGAAAACAGACATGCAGTTCAGCAGAGAAAGTGGGTCAGCTGGAAACCTCCAGCTGTCACTTCCTAAGAAGTGACATCAGTCTTCCACATCAGTCTTTAGGGTCATACTATTTGTGGGACAATCCCCAGACAATGTTTGAACAACGTAGTGGTGTAAGAGCCTAGTGGTATCCACACACGTGGGACTTTTCTACTGGGCAGTCTCTGCGCTAGAGCTCTGTCCTACTGATACACACTTGTCAGATTGCATCTTGGTCAGATGGTTGCCTGCACCTAATCATACCCCATCTCATTTTCCTTCACAGATAACACTCCTGTGTAAATCTTTTACATTGCTAACTATTTCTCAGCTCCTAACCCCCAGACAATCGAATCAGCTCTGGAATTGAACTCAAATGTTTTGCCAACTACATTATCACATTGGAAAGTGAAGTAATATTTCCCTAAAACATAATATGCTTACAATAACACCTAACCGAAACACTGCTTGAATGCAACATGAATGTTTTTCTCCCAACACTAGTGAAACTACACCAGCATTAGTCATTTGCATGCTTAGTGTATATCTTCACCTATTATTGATGTCCAACCATTTCCCATTACTGATCTTACATTACTTATAAGATGAATACAGTGACTTATGAATGTGTGTGTGTACACGTATATACGAGGTAGGAACAAGAAGAAAAAAACAACATAAGAGAGTCTTATTTTATCTATTAATGGCTAATGTTGGCATGTATCAAAAAATGTAATACTTCTAACCTATCAATCAAAGATGAAAAGGAAAGCATATGTATTGATAGTTCATGGGCTTACTTGGACCAGTCACTGAGTCAAAATATATGCATTATGATAGACCTAGTTTGAGACATTTACCACTTGTGTGTCCATGGGAGTAGGACTTTTTATCAGAAAAAAAAAAAGTTTAGCACAGACCTGTGGACCCTATCAGCCAGATACCAAGGTATCACTTAAGAGGAAGTTTTCTTTTTAGTGGAGCCAAGTTACATGATGTTTCCCTGTCAAAAACATTGAAGATACTGTAAGTGACTTGGGTCATTTGAAGTAGATCTTTTCTATGTGTTTGTCATTATTTCAAAATACGTTGTGCAATACATTTTTTTTTAAATGCTGTGGAAGCAAGTTTAATTTCAATATTAGCAAGCACTGAGATAAGTACTTATAGATGATAATAAAATTAGCATGAGAAGGTAGGTAAAATAATATTTATCGAATATACCATGTTTCCCCCAAAATAAGACCTAGCTGGACAATCAGCTGTAATGTGTCTTTTGAAGCAAAAATTTGTATAAGACTCGGTCTTATTTTACTATAATATATAATATAGTATAATATAAGACCCGGTCTATATAATACAATATAATATAAAACCGGGTTTTATATTAATTTTTGCTCCAAAAGATGCATTAGAGCTGATTGTCTGGCTTGGTCTTATTTTCGGGAAACAAGAGTAGATACATAAGTATGATCCGTTAAGAGGTTACTCCTGAGGTTTTGAAAATCTAGTCAGAAAAATTCTATATACATACACTATATATACAATTTATAAAATGTACCTCAAAATATAGATTTTTTTCAAGTTTAATTATTTTTAACTTTATTAAATTTGTTGGGGTGACATTGCTTAGTAAAATTATATAGGTTTCAAGTGTACAATTCTGTATTACATCATCTATATATTGCATTGTGTGTTCACTACCCAGAGTCAGTTCTCCTTCCATCACCATATATTTGATCCCTTTTATCCTCTACTAACACTCCCACCCCTCTAACCCTCGTAACCACTAAATTGTTGTCTGTGTCTATGAGTTTTTGTTTATTTCTTTGTCTTATTTGTTTGTTGCTTTCAGTTTTATAGGCCACAGATGAGTGAGATCATATGGTGGTCAACTGTTTCTGTCTGATTTATTTTGCTTAGCATGAAAATCTCAAGATTCATCCATGTTGTCACAAATGGCAGTATTTCATCTTTTCTCATGGCAAAATAATATTTCATTGTATATAGGTACCACATTGTTATCCAATCATCTATCAAAGGACACTTTGATTGTTTCCATGGCTTGACCACCATGAATGATGCTGCAATGAACATAGGGGTACATATGAGGCCTGACAATTATGTTCATAAAATTGTTGCAATGATGTTGCTAACCATTTTTTTATATCAGAGGGATTATTCATTATTAATTTGTACCAACTGGACAGTTAACCAAGTTTTCTATTTGGAAGTGCTGAAAAGGCTGCATGAAAAAGTTAGACAACTTATACTTTTCGCCAACAATTCATGACTCTTGCATCACGACAATGCACCAGCTCACACAGCACTGTCTGTGAGGGAGTTTTTAGCCAGTAAACAAATAACTGTATTGGACCACCCTCCCTACTCACCTGAGCTAGCCCCCAATGACTTCTTTCTTTACCCAAAGATAAAAGAAATATTGAAAGGAAGACATTTTGATGACATTTAGGACATCAAGTGTAATACGATGACAGCTCTGATGGCCATTCCAGGAAAAGAGTTCCAAAATTGCTTTGAAGGGTGGACTAGGTGCTGGCATTAGTGCATAGCTTCCCAAGGGGAGTACTTTGATGGCGACCATAGTGATATTCAGCAACGAGGTATGTAGCACTTTTTCCAGGATGAGTTCATGAGCATAATTTTCTGACCTCGTATGGTGTTTAAGTATGGAAAGATTTTATGAGGAGGTAGTTTTTGAGCAGAAATCTGAATGAAGTGCAGGTGAGGAAGATCTCTATAATTTCTAGGAAAAGAAAAATCCAGGGAGAGGAAGGAGAAGTCCAAAAACCCTGCATTAGATGTATGATTAGCATATTGGTAGAAAGTAGAGAGATGGATATAAGATCACAAATAAAGGGAGATCTGATTCCTAATTTTATATTGTATTCATACTATCTTACTGGTTATAACAGAAACTCCAAATAAAATCCTGTAACTTACATTTTGAAAGGATGACTGACTACAGGATGGAGACTATGGAAGAAAGAATATAAATTGGTAGACCAGGTAGGAGGATATGACAATAATTCAGGAGAATAAGATTAGTGTTGTAATGAGCCATTACTTCTATAAACCTCAACTAGTGGTATGATTTGTCAAATCACCAGCGGTTTTTACTTCTGAGTTGTGGCCTGGTTAAAAGTTCTGCAGCTTAATCAACAAATTAATGGTTATCCTATAATATTTGTAATTTTATCTAGACTAGATTTAGAGTGTAGGAGTTCTTCTCCTAAAATAATTGACTTTAAACCTTGTGATGATAACAGTATACATAAGCTGGATTCAGTTTTTAAGCAAGCTTATAAAGTTTTGTCTGATTTGAGCATTTCTCTTTCAGGATGTATAGAGAGAACTGAGAATTCATATTCTGTAGGCAATCAGTTCAGTTGCTTTCCCAGCAGGGTAGAAGTTAAATGAGATAATGCATTACAGCACACTTTTATCTCTTTACTGGAAAGTTGTTTTGTAAATTATTATATTTTTGCTTTTGTGCTAACATTTTATGTTGTTAATGCATATAACTACTCCACTCAACATGCTTTTATAAGTTATTATTTTTTTTTACACAAGCAGAGTTATTTTCTCATTCCTTTCAGACAATCTGAGATAGGCTTTTACCCAATATTTTAATTTTGTTGTATGCTTCCTCTTTTTTGATTATATATGACATATGCCCACAGAAGACATTTGAATATACATGATTTTCTTCTCTTAAGAAAACTCAATACATATGTAATAAACTGATAATTGATTATTTACTTTCCAAAGGAATTCACAAAAGGTACTCATTCATCTTGTAAATATTTAATGGATTAATAAAATGATCCAATTATGAAAATATTCCATTGAAAAATATGTTTACAAATATTTAAGAGTTGTGTTTATTGTATAAAGAATTAAATTCATGAATTACTCTGGCACCTTCAACACAGTCGTCTTTATAGAACTACTTTAATCACTACTTTCTGTTTTTATTGCCAGAGAAACACCATACAACACACATTGGGAACAGAAATATGGCAAAACAAAGAGGTATTTTATGCAGTCTCATGTGAGTGGACTAACATGGCACATTCTGTCAGCTGCCATTCTGCATTACTGTCAGAGATTCTACTGTCAGAGGTTCACGTGCAAAGTTTTAGTTCACACTGATTACCTCACACTGATTACATTAGGATTAGTTAAAACTAGTTTGTAACCTGGCAAAATGTAGACATCTTCATGCTAATGAACTTATTTTGAATGAATTAGAGGAAATTCAGTGTTATCCCTGACAGTTCCCCCTTATCCAGTTTTGCTTTCCACAGTTACAGTTACCAAGGTAAACAGAGTTCTGAAAATATTAAATAAAAAAATTAATAAACAATTCATAAATTTTAAATTACATGTTATTCTGAGTACATTCTGAGTAGCATGATGAAATCTCCTCCTTTTGCACTCCATCCCTCCCAGAATGTGAATCATGGCATTATCCACCATATCCATTCTGTACATGCTACCTGCCCATTGGTCACTTAGTAGCACTCTTAGCTATCAGATCAAGTGTCTCAGTATGGCTGTAGTGCTTGTGTTCAAGTAACACTTATTTTGCATAATGGCCAAAGCACAAGAGAAGTGATGTTGGCAATTTCAGATACGCCAAAGAGCAGCCATAAAGTGCTTCCTTTAAGGGAAAGGTGTGTGTACGAAAAAAATTGTGTAGATATAAGGTTTGGTACTTACTATTCATGGTTTCAGGTATCCACAAGTGGTCTTGTACCACCGGTAAGAGGGGCGTACTATCATGACTTTCTGTCATTTGCATTACAGTATCTTTTTTCCTGCATTGGGAAAAAGGAAATGAAGAAATGAACGGTGTCTTTGGAATTGAGCACACTCTATAATCTGCCATTTTTTCAGCCTCAACCCACATAGAGGAACTCTTTTTGGGACTTACTGGTTGGCTGAATACAAATAATTGAGGAGGTTTACCCTCTTAAAAATAATTTTGGTTTCCTCAAAATATGAATGCTTTGAGAGCATTGCCATGCATATAAATGCTATCCATTATGGGTGACTTTTCATTAAGGGAAAGAGAAGGTTAAGAATCATATGACTTAGAATGTCATCTTTATTTACTCAGTAAATCTTTACTGCATTCCTGATATGTGAAAGTCAATAAAATCTGTTAACTCTATTTCTAATTTCTTCTAATTAGGAGAAGAAATATTAATCCTAAATAATACATTTTTCTATAATGTCAGAGCAGGAATTGTTGCTGAGTTCATTTTCTAGTACTTCGATCTAACTCAATACCAGACAAATATTTAAAAAGATTGCCAGATCACTTATCTCCAAAGGTACATCTCCATGGGCTTACATTAAAGAAGGAGAAACAATCTTACAAAAAAATAGATATAATGACATTTTGATGTATCACATGACTTGGGGCTATACCATCACTTTGAAGGCTGTTAGACTAACTAAGGCTTACTTTAGCTTCATTTATTTAGGCTCTTTAACTGAGTCAGGTGTAAAATTCAATATGATTAATGTTAAGCACACAGATGCCCAATAGCAAAAAGAAGTTACTCTGGAGCTTCTATTAGGATTTTTAAAGCACAATGGCTCAGAAATAATTGCATCTCTAATTTCAGCCTCCATTATTCACTTTTAGTTACTCTCCATGTATATATGTGCAAATATACCATATATGTATTTATTTTAAAATATACATCCTTTAACAGCAAATATCCATTTTCTTTGCATTTATTACATTTCAAAACCAATTTTGAAAAGAATATTTTTGGAAGAAATCTCAGGTTAAAATAATAAATTATCAGTTTGGTTATGTAATAAGTAAGATCTCAAAAAAACAAATCTCTGGTTTTGCATGGTAAAACTTATCTGGGGAAATGAGTCTTTAATATTTTAGTGGAAAAAAAATTCATCCTAATTTGGGAAAACAACATGCAGATATTTCTAAGCATATGAAACTAGTCAGTTATTGAAAAAACAGACGCTTTCTACAAAATAAAATTAAAATTTTTGTTTCCCTAAAGGTTTGATTTATTACAAGAAAGAACAAAAAAGTTAGTTACAATTTCTATACAAAAATCAAAAAGTTATATGTGTATTTTAAAATAGAAATAATCTAAGGTCACAAATCTTGCTTTTCAGTAAAAAAATTTAGTTGCTAAAATGTATACTTTAATAAATTTAAAGCAGTTCAGATAGTATAAAATCAATCAATTATCTTTTAAAACAGCTTAAGCTACTTTTTCTGATCTAGAAAAAATGCTAAACAACAACAAAAAAAGAGGCATTTAAAAAAGATCTAGGAGTCAAAATTTTGTCTGCATACTAAGGATTAATTAAAGCTCTGGAGAGTATGTGTGTCTATATGTGTATATAAAGACATATACAGAGATTTCTTTATGTAAAGAAATAAAATCAAATTTCCATTAAACATTTTTGAACCATAAAATGTAAGAAAATAATAAAATACGTGTTCTGTATTCTAAACACAAACACTATGGACCTCAAATTTTATACCAAAAAAAGATACTCTTCACAAATTAGAAAAAATTTTAAACAAATTCTCTGATATTCAAGAATTCAGAAAATATATCCAATCTCTGACAATGAGATACTCAGAAAATTATTCCAAAATACCAGGCAAGATTACTAAATTCACTAATTACAAGTTTCACTATTCCAATAAGAGAAAAAAAAATCTATATTTCCTTAAATTGTTCCTATCATGGTAGATATTCTTTTCTCTGGAGAAATATCCCAGATGATAACAAAGAAGGGTGAGGGGAATAGATAATTAAACACACATACATTTCTATAGAAAGCTATTCCACTTAATAGTGCCTATACAACCTATAAACCGAAGCTCTGTCTGTTTCATCTTGAGCCTTCTCTGGCCCCAAACAAATCAATGGTCCTCTCATGTGGAACTCTACGCAGGGTAAGAGAAGCCATCTTTAAAATCTCAGGTTGCTAAGGAATCCCCTCACTCTCACATACAACAGAACCTGCCTCAACACATCCCAAAACAAGATTCATTCACTAATGTTTCAGTCTAAGAGTTTGAACTTGCTTATCTCAGACTCAACAGCCACTCTTAGAAATATGACTCACTGCCTCCCTTCTTCTTCCCTTACTGTCTTTTGCCTCAAAAGGCCTGGCACAACCATGATAAAAATTACTGAAGACTCTAAAACATGAGTGAGGGTAAGATTTTACCCTTGGAGTTAGGAGAAAGAACACTCTAAAACACGTCCATGAGACTCAAAGGCATTGGACAAATGAACTGTGCTTGGCCCCACTGCCAACACATCCATACGAACCTGGTCAGGCTGCCTAGTTCATAGGCAGAGTAGTTGCCTAAGCCCAAATGGATCTGGGATTAGAGAAAACAGAGCGGAAGTATCACTTAGGGGCAAAAAAGGTACTGTCCCTCCAATGATAGAGCTGCATGAACGAAAAAAAGAGGGAGAAAGGGCAATAAACATATCCTGTCTTCTTACTGCACTGCAAGAAGCACAAAATAAGGCCCAGAGCATGACCTCTTAACTTTAAGATAAAGGACCATCTTAGGTCTTCAGGATGAATCAAAAATTATACTGTCTTTTTATATCAACTTGATATGTTGTCATAAATGCTTTGATTTTCCTTCATAGAAAGTCATGACAGACCACTTAGGCTTATAACCACTTTACCACTTAGCTATGCCCTACCGCCAAGCTTACTCCCAAGGATGACCATGGGGTCTCTGGAAGGGTCTAAAGATGGCAACGAATGACAACTGGTAAGGACTATTTCTATCAGCTAAGATAAGCAGTAAGGAAGGGGGCCATGGAAACTTGGAAGAATGAAAAGATTGTGGCTGAGAGCAGCAAATAAGAAGCTGTTGTTTGAAGAAAAGGACTAGATAGAAACATTGAGGGAGATGATGAGGTCATGACACAATCAGCAGTGAGCAATTTAGACTCTAAATTGAGTGAAACTACCAGGTTAATAACTTTTGCACACTCTGGGCATTTACAGTTCAGTTTCAGAGACTTTCAAGAAATGGATTTCTTTTTCTCCCAGAGTTTGAATGAAAGTCCCTATTTCTAAGAATTAAGAATTTAGGTTTGCATGCTAAGATTAGACACAAGTTAGTGACCAAAATCATCTAATTCTATTGAAAATAGTGACTATCAAAAAAAAACAGCAACAAATAGTTTAATCTTCCAGATAAAGTCGACAGTTTTGAAAGTAAACATAAAAACACCTTGTAAGAAAGAAAATTCAGATTAGGAATTTGGGGGTCACAAAATGGGAAAATAGAATAAAATTGGCTGTTAGAAAAAGTGTGACATAATGAAAGGTGTTTCGGCACAAAATTCAGAACTGCACCACAGTTAAAGAGAGCATTGGAAATGACAGCATTTTAGGAGAAGTGCTAAAAATAAAATTAAAAATTGAAAAACATACAAGAAATACTTGGAATGTGAGGATAATAAATGAAGATTCCAAATTCTGTCTGTTAGCTTCCAAATGCACATATGCTTCATACTTTTTTCCCAGTACTTAGAGTAGAAAATACTTTTATTGAAATTGAACCATAACTTTAAGAACTTTTTCACTATTGTGTCCTTGTAAAACCATGTTACTAAAGTATGCAGTAAGCAAGTCAATTTTATCTGATCTACATGTAACCGTAGATTCCAAGACAAACTCTACTTAAATGGAATTTTACATGATGACGAGTCTGAATACTTAATAATATAATTTGTTTTGGACTTTAATTAGTCCCAAAGAGTCTTAAGCTGATTATTTTAAATTTCTATCAAATAAGTTAAATTTCCTTTTTGCCAAATTTTAGATTTTAACTTAAACTAATAATAAAGTACCTATTCTTTTGTACAATAGTAATTTATGGAGCAAGGTAAGGTAGTCTATGTCCCTCAACCTGTTTGTCCACATTTGCAGGACACAGGAGTAGAGACAGCCATCCTTCAACATTTGTACATAAACTATTTATTGAACACTTACTATATGCCCTATGCTATGTTATCTGCTGATTAATAACACTTTAAAGTTATTCTGTGAAATGTAATCAGTATTATTAATAACAAGAGAGACACTTGTTTGTGTAATGTATTCTATCTTGATGTAACTATACAAAAACTTCACTTCTTTAGAGCGACTTTTTCTATTTTTCTCTCTCCTCGATTCAAATTGGCCTTGTCTAGTTTAATAGGACCATGACTTAATTGCTTGTTTTTTTTTTCCTTATCCTTCCTTCTTTGCACACCCTGAACGACTGCTCCCTTAATCATTAAGGCTTTAGGACCAGGATTCTGGTCCACATCAAACAGTTTTAGGAACAAAGCCTCAGGTCTTCTGACCACAGAAACAGAGTTTTAGTCAAACTATAGATAACATCTTGACCTCCAGACCCATGTTTCAGCTCCAGACTCATGAGGACAAAAGGACCCGGCCAGCCACATCCCCTCCATGACTGACATAAGGACCTGATGCAATGATCAACTGCCTCCCATCCTAGGCCTGACCAATCAGTAGAGCCCAGGACCCCAACTCCCTTAGCTACCACGACTAAAGATTTTTACCCTCTATAACCTATCTTCTAGAGGCCATGGGGAGCAATGTCTTAGAGCATTAGCTCACTTGTGTCTCAGGGCTTGGTGCCACTTCCTTAAATAATAAACCTTTACTTTCTTTGCTGCAAGCCCCTGTTCATGTCTCATTTGGCTCTGAAGTGTGCAGGCAAACGAATCCTCTTCAGTTTGGTAACAATGGCAGAAAAAAAATGTGAACATTCAGGACAAATAGTACTTGATAAATAGGATTGAGAGAGCAGAAATGAGAAGCAAACTAGACTCTGGGGGAAAGGGTAACAAAGGAAAGCAAGGAGGACAAGAAAAGAAATGAAACTTCCAGGCAATTATGAAAAGGAGATTTGGCATTAAGTGTACAACATAGAAAATGTAAACATGTATGTTTTGTTCATGTAAGAATAGAACATAAACATTTGCCCTTTCTGCTGGATTCTCGTTGGTTATAACTACATGAGATGTTATCCGGTATGAGCGGAGCTTATATACGTACACAGCAATTGAAAACATAAAGATAGAAACACACAAAAAGGTGCTGTTCACTGAAAAAAGGAAACTGAAAAAGTATGGAAAGGGAGATTTGAAATCTTTAGCACCTAAAAACTTTGTGACTCCTATTTCTTGGTTCTTATCTACGTCCTAAGCCAAACTTAACTCTTCTTAAACACCTAAGAACATGTACCTCAATCCTTAGGAATATCAGGGCATAGAAAATATTCTATTTGTCCCAGTTTGATTAGGCAACGATAAGCACATCTGCAGATGAAATAAGAGGGAAATCTTCTCCGTGAGGGAGGAGCAGGCAGGCAGCTTTCTTGGCTGCCTGCTTCTGGGGATTTTAATCACCTGGATTGTGTTCTCTTTTTCCAGGGCACCTCCAAATGCCTAAGGAGAGGGGGTTGGATCTTTGCTTTCTCCATGACTTGAGCTGGAACTGGCAGGATTAGAACTGGGCCACTTTCTCTCTTCTTATTCAGACAGGACATTATTTAAGAAAGTATAAATCAGCATATTTCTTTTTGCTTTTGTTTATTCGTACAAAAAATAGGGATAATAGATGGGGTTTTAGAGTTGTCAATAGATAATATATGTAAAGCACTTGACAAAGTGTCTGGTACTATTAAGCACTCAATACATGTTACATAATGTTAGGAAACAAAAGTAGTTTTCCTCCACCCTTGTAGGTTCTTAGCTGAGACAAAACCCCTATAATAAAAGACAGATTAACAGGAGAAAAAGAAAAAGTTTAATATCAATATATCCTGCACACATGGGAGACACCCAGGAAAACTGAGTAACTCCCTGAAATGACCCAAGCCACCATCCTAAAAATTAAATACCATCTCCAGCTAAACACAAAAGATGTTGTGTGTGGCAGGGGGCGGGGAGGGGGGGGGAAGGGAAGGGAAGTGGGAGAGGGGTGGCAGTTAATGTAAGTTACCAGAAAAAAACAGTAAACAAGGGTAAGATTGTTGTATCTTTTCCATTGATAAGAGTTTCCAGAAATTTAGAACCATCCTTCTCTTCCTGGTACAAAGAGGGAGACACCCTTACAAATGGAGATTTCCCTTATAAATGTAAATGTCTCATACATAAAGAGTTACTTCTATACCACTTTCAGAGCTTCTCTTGTGTCTGTTGTTTCTTAAAAATAGCTAGCAAAATAATCAATGTGCCAAAGAGACATATTTTGGGGTGTATATTTTGCTCTCCTTCAACATAACTGCCATGATCATCTTCGTTACCTTGTTTATTCATTTATTATTTCACCATAGATTTCTGTGTCTGCTCCTTAGACCTACCTTGAGAGTAGAAATCTCACCTTACATCCCTGCAGACACTAACTTTATCCTCCAATGCCTGAAGTGACCTGAATATGCTATGACCCTTTTCAAACAGTTGTTTTTTATCCTTTTGTTCATCTATCTACACAACACCTACTAAGCAGAATACTGTGGGTTGAACGTTAAGGTTAAAGCTGATTTCGGGAGATAGGAAAAAGACAAACTCTATTCCCACTTCACTGAATAGCTGCTACTTTATCTTTATGCCCCAAAGACTATTTTGCTAGACAGAATGATCACTCTACTGAAATCAGTTTTCTGAGACTTCTAAATCAATCATAAGAAGTCCCTATAATTAAATACAAATTTTAAAATTCCAAATGTTTTTAGTAAGTAATAGAGTAATTGAAAACTTTTATCTCACACTTCCTGTGTCTCTTAATTTATTTCTAAATTCTTCATGTATGTTACCTCATTAAATCTTTATCATAACATCGTGAGGTCGAAATTATCTCCATTTTATAAAGACACTGAAGTATAAGAATGTTATTAATTAATTTGCCCAAGTTACACAGATGCTAAGTAGCAACAATTTGATGGAAACCTGTCTGACTCCAAAGCCCATGTTTGTGATCGTGAATCTACTCTGCCTACCATTTCCCAATGTCAATAATAACAGGCATATCTTGTTCTAGTGCAATTTATATTATTGTGCTTCACAGATACTGCATTTTTTTAGAAATTGAAGGTTTGTAGCAACCCACATCGAGCAAGTCAATGACAGTTTTCCAACAGGTTCAGATTATGGTAACTATTTTTCGGAATAACATATCTCTAAATTAAGGTATGTACCTTGTTGAGGTCTTATTTTAGTCATAAGGCTATTACACAATTAAACTACAGTATAGTGTAAACATAAATTTTATATCCACTGGGAAACCAAAACATATCTTTGCAATATGCATCTTACTGTGGCAATCTGAAACTGAACCTGTTATCTCCAACGATATTCTTGTATATCAGTCAAATCCATTTCATATTAATAAAATGTTTATGTATCATCATATATTTGCAATAGCATTATCTAGACTTTCTAACATTTCCTCATAATAAATCTCTAAAATATAATAAACAAAATATCCCTTTACAGTGTAGGGGTTCAGAAGATGTCACCCCAATATTTGCTTCTGTGGATTATTTTGAGATAAAGGCAAATTCAGACCCTGCAGGCTCACAATAAACTTTTACCTATCCCTTAAAGAATTTAAATTACGGGGTCTTTCCCATAATGAGTTATCACCAGAAATAACATTTTATGACCTATCTATAAGGCAAGGCAAATTTCTAAAACTGAACATCTGCTCTTTTTATTATCCTGTGAATGACTTTTTTTTTCCTGAAGCCCCAAGGTGTCTTATCTCATCCTTAGCTCATAATGTCATATAGACCTCATTTTGTCTTTCTGTCTCTGAGCCTCTCATCTATGTGGGGTTCCCACATATAGATATGAGTAATCTCAGTTCTACTACCTCTGGTATTGCCTTTCAGCAATGTTGTCACAAAACCCTTTGAGCATCTGATGGCAAACCTTTGAGAACCTAGGGAGGAAATGCAACAAGGCATACATTTCACATTCAATTTCAGGAGATTCCTGAACATCCTGCAACTTTTCCATGTACCCCAGCAAAGGAGTATTGACTTTATCTTTTTCCAGGCATTTTCATCTGCTCTTCACAGTAATCTGCAATGTCCACAGAGCAGGTATTATTATAATTTATAACAGAGGACTGTGAAGTTTAGAAACCTAAAGGTCTTGCCCCAAATCTCAGAGCTGAGAAAGCTCATTCCTGGGAATCATCTCCCTCCACAAACTCTTTGCTTTACATTTTACTTCTCTCCCTCTTCCAACTCAATTTCAAATGTTGTAAACAAAAATAACGAAAATAATAGTGAGTGGCCTGATTTACTAAAATAATATGGAAATGTTCTGTTACTTAGTAGTAAGAGCATATTATTTTCACCGAAACAAAGAAGCTGGGAAGAGAGCCTCCAAATAGTCTTTGGCAAATATTTGGGGGACCTGGAAAAGGTCATTCACCGCTGTCCATGAAGCCTTATTTCCATCTTTAAATAGCTAAACTGGTCAATGTAGTCAAATCCAGTTAACTGAAAAAAAACTCAGTCACATAGTTTGCTGATGACTGAAAGCCTCAATTTTCCACTTTTCAATGTGTGACTTCAGCCCAGTATAAACTCATTTTTAGTACTGAAAAGTATTCTTCAATTTTACAAACATGTATGTGGCAGCCACTGTGTACAAAGCGCTGTAGGAGATATAGGAGGATATAGAGATATAAGGCAACTACTCTGCTCTCAGGAAACTTACAAATAGGTAATAAATTTTAAGAGTGAAAAAGATGCCACCTGACAAAGAGAGTGTTGGTGCATTATCAGCATGGCAGCAAGAATCCAGAAAGCACCTAACTTCTTGCCCATTCGTTCCTGACTATAATCATATACTCCATGCTGCCTTGTCTTCTGGGCCTCCCAATTTGCTGTATTCCATTCCACAGAAGCTTCTGTATCAAAGACAGAAAGCTGCCCCAGCTGTTGCAGTATTGATTCTGTCTCTGTACTTATGTCTCTATCTTTGTTTACATGACTTTTTTATAGATCCCTGGTATCCACAATCTGACTGGCTCTCTGAACTGTCTGTGTGCCTATCTCAGGCCATCCCCTCTCACCTAGTCAGGGACATTATACAATTCTATCTATCATCATCATCATCATCATCATCATCATCATCATCATCATCAATTTTTCACCATCAATCTTGTGATTCCATCACCATATAACGTACTATAGCATCTCCCATCTCTAAAAATCTTTTCTACCTCATATGTCCCCTCCAACCATACCCTCCAATCTCTAGTCCTCTTAACAGCAAAACTCCTTTACAAAGTTCTAAACATTTGTTCCTCTCATTATCTCTTGAATCTGCTCCAATTAGGATTTAAATCCTAATACAAACTCCACTGCAGGCACTATATAAAAGCTATCGGGGGGGGGGGGGGGAAGGTGAAGGGATTAGGAAGCAGCTGGTAACCACAAGATGGCCTCAGGGTTTTCTGAAAATTAATTTGGGGAACTTATTCAATAATGTCGTAAAGATTTTGTTGGGTATCCGATGGACATGCGTCCTATTTGGGAGACCACCTCAGAGATAATGTGGATGCCTGATCATGGCATTGTACACCAGAAGCTAAACATTAATGAATGCCAACTATAATTTTATATATATAATGTGGTGGCTCGGTGTGAGGTCGGAGGGATAGTGGATGGGGGGAGGGAGGTTCACAGTGTGAGGGATATAAATGATGAACCTCTAAGTATTACCTTGTCTTGTACACCTGAAACTAATAAAAAAAAATAAAAATAAAAAGCTATCGATCTGTATAGTTAAAGCTATACAACTATGTTGTAAAATCCAGTGGTCATTTCTCTATGCTTATCTTATTCAACATATTTCCTACTCCTTGAAGCACCTTCTTTGCTTATCTTCCAAGTCACCATCTCTCAGGTCTCCTCCTACTTCATTGGTTGATCCTTATCAGAGTTTGTTCCTTTTCATCTTTCCAACATCCAAACATTGGCATCTCCCAGGACTCAGTCCTAAAACTTCTCTATTAACACTCACTTCCTGGGTGATCTCATTGAGTTCCATATCTCTAAATACCATCTATATGAGTATATAATTAAATTTGGTTATTTTCTCTTTTTAATCTATCTCATGTTGGTTTCATTATTAGACCAGCAGAAAAACCTAGGAAGATAGAGGAAAATTTCTTCCTCGTCCACAACAGAAGAAAGAAATTCAGACATTGGGAATTAGATGAGATGGTGCCAAGTCTTCTAGTTAGCAAGAAGCAGAGCCAAGATACAAACTTCTGAGCCTGAATATCATTTGAGAACTAAAAGCCTGTCAATGTAAGTTACAAGTAGTGGTAAAACATGGTCTACCAGAAATGATTTGGATTGGAAAATGTTGAGCAAGGATAGTAAAAACAGCAACATTTCTAATAGAGGTAGAAATTGAGTTTAAAATATCTACTCTAGAGAAAAAGTAAAAGCTCAGGTGGCTAGTACAGAAAGTGTACAGTAAGAGCACAGAATAAAGTTACCCTCTAAGCTTATGATCATAAAAATAAGAAGGGAGTTAGCTTGCATCTTCCAGGTTATATAAGAGAGGCATGCTCAAATCAATCAAGGTTTAATGTAAGAGTAAACCAGAGAAAAGGAGAAATGTAAATCTGATCACATTACTTCCTGGTTTCATATCCACAAAGGTTCCCAATAACCTGTATGATAAAGATCAGAATCCTTAGAATGTTTTACAAACCTCCCAATGCATAAAGCATTACTTTATCTCCAGCTTCATTTTTAGCCATTTCTATAACCCAAGTAAGCTTATTTCAGCTCTTCAAAGGGGCCATGTTCTCTTGCCTCTAAGCCTTTAAAACACGTTGCATGTTTTGAATTCAAAGACAAAATGAGAGGATCTGACTTGGTCTAGTAGTTACCATCCTATGCTATGCAAAAGCTCTGTTCATAGGCAAGCAGATAGATGGTGCTCATTCATCCCTGTGCAATTCTCTTCTATTGTGACGCCAGGTGATCTACAGTTACAAAACTATCTGCAGTCACTTCCTTCAACAGAGTTTGTAGGAGTGGAATGCCCAGTCTACGATGGAAAATTACAGCAGAATATCCAGCAGAAATGCAGAGCAGACAAGCAAAATCATC
Organism: Rhinolophus hipposideros; assembly: GCF_964194185.1. Classification (NCBI taxonomy): domain Eukaryota; kingdom Metazoa; phylum Chordata; class Mammalia; order Chiroptera; family Rhinolophidae; genus Rhinolophus; species Rhinolophus hipposideros. The sequence goes on from NC_138047.1 coordinate 34,376,659, forward strand.
CTTAGTAGCACCTGAAAGGTACAGTCACACATCATCACAGAGTGCCTGAAGGCTGAGTCAATGAATTGTTAATTATTCCATAGAGGTTAGTCAGTATGAAAAGGATCAACAATGAACTTGTATTTATGCCTTAAATAAGCAACAGCCATTAGCAAAGTCATTAATTAGGGTTCTGTTTTACCCTTTTATCATCAACTCTAATTATTTGTTTGAACCGAGATTCTGTTATTACCACTCCACATTGCAGGCAATAAACGACAATATGCTTACATTTCTCAAGTATGGATTGCAGAATTTTGCCAAGCTGAGCTCTAGCCCGATTTACTATTTTAATAACAAGTTTGCTAAGGGAAGTTTTTTTTCTTTACAATTGATACAGGAACCTCGTTAGTGAATTAGCTAATTAGTCTGCCTTTAATAGATAAGCACACTGAAGTAGGAGAACAGACTAACCGGTTTTGCTTAAGGAGCATGGTTACCTTCCATCTCAAAAACCCTTGGGCTTATAATTAGATATATTACTTTTATGTTGATATATGAATAATCTTTGAAAAATGAATTATAATACGACTGCAACATTTTAATATTTTACATTACTGTAATCATATTAAAACCTGATCACCAGATTGATCATAACATCTATTACAATTGTCCCTTTCAAAATAATCATTAAATATTTTGAAACTTACATTCGCATACAATACTATTTTAATGGTCCTAAATACACTGACAACTATCTTTAAACCAGTTTGTTTCACCGCTTGGGACATTCCAAACAGACCATATATTTTGGAGTTTGTTGTGAACATATTTGACTTGTCAATTAATCAGCTATTAAAATACTTTTATACACTGTTGATTTTTTCACATTGCATAAATTAAGTGATATATTTCAATACGTTTTACCACATATTGTCGTAGTGTATTATTTTTCTTTCTCATTTCATTAGGGCATTAGCCAAGGTAACATTAGGAAAACACAAAGATTTCAATGAGCAGACTTATAAAGGATGAGTGGGCAGGGATAAGGAAATAAATAAGGAATGGTGAGATACTCAGAGCAGCAATGCAAAACCATTACCACTCCTAGGCCTGAAAGACAAGGAGAACATTTTCAGAGCCCACTGAGAACTGGAACTTTGGATGAGTGCCCAGCTGGCATAGGGATACTGCCAGAGACCCCATAAAGGAGAAAAGAAGGAACAGAGAAAAGATACTATGGTCTCTTACTCCATTCTGCTATAATGTGCCAGTGGTTCCCATTGGATTGACTCAACCGGAGGACAGTCAGCTAGGGAAATATGAAGCTCACAAAGCTCAGCCCCCTAGGGCAGAGTGTGCTAGAGAACCACAGAGAGTGGTTTGGGATGAGGCAAACACAAAATTTAGCACAATTAGTAATATAAAGGTACATAAATAGCACTATATGGACTTACATTTTTCTAAGAAGGTTTTTTTTAAAATAAAAGTTTTATTTTGTATTATAAAATAATTCAAATATACAGAAAAGATTAGAGAATACTCTAGCAAGTACCACTGTACAACAATCCAACTTTTTCTGATCTTATAAATTGCCTATGTTTGCTTCATAGATTTAAATTTTTTAAAAATATTTGTATAGATTTGCTTTAGTCATAGCTTTATAATTTAAAACATATTCAGGTAGATACAAGAAATTCCAGTTCATGTATTTTAGCTTCATCACATTCCACTGTATTTGATATAAAAACTTCCTTATGAATTCTCCTATAGAAGGGTATATAAGAGGTTTTAAATTTTAACAATTGGAAACTGCTGTAATTGGCATAATTATGATTCTCTCTTTGTTCCTTAAGGATCTGCTCAGCATGGCCAGATATACATATAGCATTTCGTTTGATGAAAGTATGTTTCTAGGCTTCCTTGCTTTATGACTCAGTGGCTTAGGTCACATAATCACCCAGTTTCCCACAATCTGACACTCAGCTTCTATCAGGGTGCTAGCAGTGTGAGAACTATTTCTTGTGTTGCTATTTTCTAAAGAGCACAAGACTTAGAAACAAAATCCAATTGCTCAGTTTTGGCTATTCATAATGGCTGACAAAAAACATAATATAATGTATATTTATTAAAAAGCATCAGAAAATTGTCAAAGTAGTAAAGAATTCTAAAACAAAGATTTAGAAAAAAATTAGGAGAGGTGAGCCTGGAGTCTGTGGTCTCTTTTAACCTGAACATTCTGGAGAAGGCTGAGAGGCCATGTAATTGAGCAGTGCTTTCAACAGGCAGTTGGGAAAGACCAAGGTTGGAGCGTAAACTCAGAAATAAAGAACCTCTGGAAAATACTCTGTGAATCTTCATGAAGTCTGAGGCGTGTATTAAAATAGTCTTACTCCCTGATTGAAGTAAATTATTTCAGGATGGCCTGTTTTTAAGTTGGCCCATCAGCTGATAGGAATCACAAATCTTCTCTGGAGAAGAGAATAGTATCTAGCAATTCAATTTATTTCTATAGATTTTATGTGTACTGTCTGGTATTCAATCAAAAATAACCATGCATGCTTATAGCTAAAAAGTGGAAGAGATCACAAACCCAAAGTAATTAAACAATAAGAGTCAGATCACACAGATCTTTATTTTATTCATTAAACAGTTTTATAGAATTTAATTTGGGCTAGCTCATATTCTGAGTACAAAAACAAAATTAAATTTATGTAAATCATCCTAACAACCCTAGGAAGTAAGCATTATTACTCCCCTCATTTAACAGATGAGGGTTGTGATAGACGCATTCATGCTGCCCCACAAAAATGTTCAGGTCTTAACACCTGAAATCTGTGAATATATTGCCTTACATGGCAAAAAGGACTTTACAGTTCAAATTATGTATCTTAAAATGGGAAGATTATCCTGGATTATGCAAGTGTGCTCTATGTGATGAACCACCAGTGTTCTTATAAGAAGGAGGTAGAGGGTTAGAGATGGAAAAGGAGTTTATGAGCAAAGCAGAGGTTGGAGTGACAAGAAGGGATCATGTGCAAGGAATGCAGTTAAACTTTTGAAGCTGGGAAAAAGCGAGGAAATGGATTATCCACTAGCGGCTCCCGAAGGAACAACTGACAATATCTTGATTTTAGGACTTTTGACCTTTACAACTATACAACAATATATTTCTGTTGTTTTATGTCACTAAATTGGTGGTGATTTATTACAGCCCTGCTCCCTCCTCCCCCTTTCTCCCTCTCATTCTTTTATCTCTCAGTCTATATAGAGAAACCTCAAATGGTGAGAACCTCTAGCCTCCTGTCAAAAAACTTGTGAGTGAGCTTGAAAGAGGAATTTCCAGATCCTCCCACTTAATCCTCCCGTCTGCAGTCCTGCCCAACAGGACAACAGTCTGACCACAAACTTGTAAGAGACCCGAGCCAGTAACACAGCTAATATTTGTTGTTTTAAGTGGTTATATTTGGGGATAATTTATTATGTGGTTCTGGATAACTAATTCAATCTTCTTTGGGATAGTAATTTTAGAAGTGCATTATAGCTTCTCAACATATTTTACATGTCACTTTACATCTCCTCGTCTGTTTGGTTAATTCAGCTTCGTTTTCCCGTTTACTCTTCACTTGTATCTATTTTACTCATCCATTAATTTTTTATTTCAAAAAGTATGTGTTTTTAAATTCATTGATTAATATTTGATTCATTTTCTAATTAGCTTTGTCTTTAAAATAGAATCACATTTTCTAATTTTAGTTATTTAAATATACGTGTGTGTGTATATACATATTTGATATCCAATATTCTGCATTTGATTTTTAAATATATGGACTAAATAGGCACTTATCTGGTAATTATTACTGCTGTCTCTCAAACATGGTGGTTTATTTCTTGTTTGTTAGGAATCTTTGTTTGCTGTCTCATTTTTTCTTTACCATAATCATAGGAATCCTAAAGGTCTATGTTGGGGATTTTCTATTCTAGAAAAGATTTTTATTTGCTTGTGATGGGAATCAAGGGTAGTGCCAACCTGGGACCAGCTTAGCCTCCTTTGAAAATCATAGACTTATTGTAAAAACCTCAGACTTAATTCTGCCACTTGCAGATGGTCCTGTTGTCGTGCTGACGTTTCCATTGTCCCTTGAGGTCCCACCACATACATAGTTTATGTGTAGGCGTGTGTGAGGATGGTGATCCTGTACAGATTTCCCTAACTTCTTGAGAGTTCACAAATAGATGAACAGGAATGGTTTATTAAAGATCGACTTGTTTTGTAGCGGGAGGCAGTTCACAGTACATAGTCCACCAAATTGCTGAAAGCAGACATTTTCATGTTCTTAATTACCTCATATTATTCTATCATATGATTTTTGTTGTGTAATTTACATAACAACTCCCCATAGCTGGACACTCAAGTTATTTCTTTTCTTTTTCACTTTTAGGATAACATGAGGTACTCATTTTTGTGCATAACGTAAAATAGATCTCTGATTATTTCCTTGGGCTAGAGCTCTACAAAGTTAATTACTGGATCAAAGTATTCATAATATTTAAAGGTTTGAAAATACGTTGTCAGATTGTATTCCAGAAAGCGCCTACAATTTGTACCCACCATCACCAGCAGTGTATAAGAGTTCATATATTGAATTTTAGCATTATTAATTTATCCAAATTATTTTTCTTTGGTATGTGAACTCTAGTACATAGAATTAATTAATTGCATTGATGACTATGACAAAGAGAAGTTAGGAGGTGTTATTGTACTTCATAAGTAAAACTCTTCAAGGGTGCCTTTTGTTTGATCAGTCTGAGAAGATAATGCAGCACCTGACACAAGGTATATAAAAGAATATGAAAAAAAAATGAGGTCATGAAATTAACTGCAATGAATGAACCATACCAATTTTGAAGATTTGCTGAGAGGTGATTCAGTTTATAAGATAAGAAATCTTAATAAATTAAACATCCTCTAGATCACATACACTTTTTTAAAAAAGGAATGTTATTTTCTTAGTTTCCTAAGAAAAATAATCTATACAGGAATTAATTAAATAACGTAAAAGGGACAAAAAATAGTTTTATTAAGAAAACTACTTTTACGTAACATTTCTGCTGACAAGGCCAAAACCAGTAAAACAAACATGCTAGATTTCAGCTGGCTAAATGATTAACTTGGCAAAAGTCAAAGCTGCTGACACACTAATAAGAAAAGATTTATTTGCAAAAGATTGTTGTTGCCTCTGCAGAAGATTGTGTAACTATATGCCATATTTTTTTTTTCTAAAACAAATCTGTTAACTCTGAAATATCTCCAGAAGATTGGAAGCTTTTAAAAGGACTGAGGGATATGCAAGGAAAATATGTAAGGCAATATTTGTATCTTCTTTCCACCTGCTTTTCTCTAAGCTGTCTATTAAAATGAGATAGTATTCACTTCAAAATCTTTATAAGTGTAAAAACAGTATGTTCCTCATTTCAAATTGGTTTTGACCCACGCACACGTATAAAATGTAGCCTAAACAAATACTCAATATTCTAGAACATATTTCTGATTCTTCTAACTTATTCATGTGATGAGAATCTTCCTTTATTTTTATGCTCTTACAATCTTTGAATTTCAAAGTACTATCATGTCATGAAACAAGTCATAAAGGCACTGATATCTAGCCCAGAATTTAGATGTTTGCTTTACCATCTTTATCTATGATTTTAAAAGTGTATCCTAAGATTAACTGCCTCTAGAAGTAAAGTTCAATTGATAAAAAGTTTGATCCATACTTTTGAAAGTGTCACATATTCCTGCTTTGAAGAAGAATTTTATATCTTAGAGACTCATATTTCCTTGACTGCTATCACCCAACAAAGTTGTTCCCCCTAGATTTTTATCTGAACACACGGCCTAGACACATTGTAAGTGTTTTTTCCTTTGTACCATTTATAGTACTTTAAAAGTACTTTATTATTTTAAAATAAAAAACAAACTAAGCAAGTTGAAAGATCCTAAACAATAAATGCAATTCTTATACCGTGAGTCATGTGACTACATTTGACATTATATTAAAAAACATGAATCTTTCTTAATCTGGGATATTAAAGAGGCATTCTACATTAAGAAAGGAAGAAGAAAAACACAATAAAATATAGTTGTAACCCTGTTGACTAACAAATAGAGCACTTGTTTACAATGTTCCTGAAATCTTCAATTGAATCAAAGTGTGTTGAAATAAGTTTTAAAATGAAAGCTAGAGTAGAGGTCATAATGGAGATTTTTACATACATTTAAGTATATACTGCCTAGAAAAATTTTATTCATACTGTTTGAAAATATCCCTCAGAAAGAAAAGAATCTTCTAAGGTAAAATAATTTTGATATTTTAAACAATAAACTCACTTTTTAGAATGCTCTAACCAACAATTACTTCAATCAGGTAATTGATTACCAGTGTATGGAAAAATAATATTTTATTATATCTCAGTATGAGATATATAAAACAATAGAAGCCATGGGGATTAAAACATCAACAGAAGTAGCAGTACGACTTCGTTATTCCTCTTGGATATATTCCCAGTCTCTCTTCAAATAAAGTTCTCTTGTCCTTTAGGTTTGAAAATAGGTTTGCCTCTATCTCTATCATGGGTCTTAATTAGAATGTCTCACTTTTTTGTATGTATTAACTAAGAATCATAAAGAACAATTTTCCATGAGATTCCATAGTTGATATCAGGTTCTAATTGGTAGACATCTTTTTTTTTTTTTTCACTTGGATCATTTTGTTCAACTACATTGAACAAAAGTTCTGAGAATTTATCACAACCACAGTATATCGCAGTTTTTTAAAAAATAATGACTTAAACCCTAATAAACAAGTTTTTTAGAAAAACGTAAGTCTTATTATATAAATACACAGAGTCTATCAGAGATACAGGTGTCATTGTTTATTATTACATATGTTGAAAGGAGAGAGATATTTGGGTTTTTCATTCCAATTGCTGTATTTTCTACTGAGATCCATGAATTAATAGGAAACAATATAGCTATTGATACACTGTATTATTAAGTTAGAGGCAATTAATCTAACTTTAGTGGACAGAAAATGTTTATATTCACCATATCAAAAAACAATTATCTTTGATGTTCTTCAAGTAAGTATTACAGTATGATTAAAATCATTTAAGTTTCAAGGAATATCTATTGTATCTATTGGATCTGATCTTACGAACAAGTCTACTTCTCATCTTCTGTCTTTAATAACAGTATACAAGTAGATTCTAATTATTTTCTTTCTCTTTACCGTTCAAGATTGAAAGGTACTAATCCTTTATATCATTCTCATAATGCCACCTTCATGATTTCAAATTACTTGTATTACTTAAGCTGCCATTTTCCATAGTTTCTCAAACTCCTAAAATCAATCTTTGAATTATGCAAAATATTCAATTTGTGAATGTAGAACAATCATGTGCAAGAATCACATGAAGATCACTTTTTTCCCCTGAAACGCACTTTTATTTTAATGACCCAAATTATCTTTTCTACACAGAAGCACAAACATCAACAGCTTCAGGGAGTGGTCTAAAAGTTCTTCTATATGTATTTCTTTGATTATGAATGACGCAGATTCCATCAACCTCTCCAAGTATATTTTGGATTATTTTCTCCTAAGTATTCACTTTCACATATCGAAGCCCTTCTGTCTCTTCACTACAAATAAAGCAATTTATTTCTTGATTTGTTGATGGTGGCATTCTCATAGTGGCACATGGACTCAGTCTACCTCTCCTGATAGAATGCTTTCTACACAGTTGAGATAATTACTGTATTATGTTAAGAAGGAAAATGAAAACTGAAAATGACCAAGCAGACTTCACTAGAAAATCAGATTTTGTAATACTTCTTTAAAAGCAGCCTACATGTCACTTGGGGCATCTTTCCTGTGGTATATTGACTTCAGAAGATACAATTGCTCCATTGCCAAAAGTCTGACTGGGTGTATTAGTCAGTTAGGGCTGCCATAACAAAATACACTAGACTGGATGCCTTACAACAGAAACTTATTTTCTCACAGTTCTGGATGCTAGTAGTTCAAGACCAATGTGCTGGAAGGTTTAGTTTCTCTTGAGGCCTTTATTTTTATCTTGCAGAGTGACCTCTTTCTCAGTGTGTCCTCAATGGCCTTTTCTCTGTGTGGCTGTCCCCCACCCCCATGTATCTCTTTCTCCTCTCATAAAGACACTAGTCTTATTCAATTAGAGCCCCATTCTTATGACCACATTTAACCTTAATTATCTCTTAAAGGCCTTATTTCCAAATATAGTCCTATTGTTTTTTTAGTGCTTCAAAATGTAAATTTGGGAGGAACACAAGTTTATAACACTGGGCTTTATCTTCTTTAAAAACAAGAAAGAGAAGGACTCCCAAAGTCCACAGCTATGAGCCATTGCAGGGGAGAAAACCAATATGGCAGAGTAGATAAAAACTGTGCCTGCATCCTTCCATGAACACATTAAAATTACAATTAAATTGCAGAACAATCAACCTAGAGAACCATCTGAGGTCTAGTCAAACAAAAGTCCTATAACTAAAGATGTAAAGAAGCCACGTCGAAAATGGTAGGAGGGGCAGAGATGTGGAACAGGCCCCAAACCTCCCTGTAGTGGCTGAAAATCAGGAGGGATACTTTGGCAATGGAGATTGCCCCCAGAGGAGCAAAGGACTGCTGTCCCCCATACCAAGCTCCCCAGCCCAGAGTATCTGTGTTGTGAAGAGAAACTCCCACAACATCTGGCTGTCAAAAGCAGTAGGAATTTCAACCATTCAGGTGGGCCGGAAGCCTATGGGAAACTCAGACGTTCTCTTAAATGGCTGGCGCTCAGACTCACTCGCTTGCAGGCACTCACCTTGGGCTCCAGCAGAGGGACGGGGTCTCAGGGGCTTTGGAGACATACCGGGGACAAACCGAAGATTGTGGCTCCAAGGGGAGGACTGAAGGATAATCAGAATTTTCCCTTTGAGAGGTCCTTCTCCCATGCAGCTGGCTGGCAAGTGCCAACTTGTCTATGTTGAGCTCAGCCCCACAGGCCAAATCTCAATCTGATTGGTCTGGTGAGCTCCACAGCTCTGTCCTGCTGACTCAGCTGTAACCCAACCTCACCCAACTGGAGCACAGCTGGAGGCACTTTCTCTGGGAGCAGCCAGCCCCTCTCACATTTCACTCTTTCTAGGAAAGCTATCCGATTCCATGGACCACAGGTGGGTGGTAACTAGCCTTGGTGTGCTCTGAGACTTTTGCTGAATCACTCCAGGCTCAGCATTGACACCAAACCAGAGTCTATATTAACCTGGTGACCACAACTCTTCCCACTGTAATGACTCCCTGAGACTCTGACTCACTTAACTTTAGTACTACATGAGGCTTTACCAGTGGCTGAACCTTAAGGGAGCCAGCAGGTGGCAGCAGGCTTCTGGGTGTCCTGGCTTTTTAGGGAGGTATCCCAGGCTTGGTACTAGTGGAAGCCATTCTCGGTAGGCAGCATGGCCTCTCCCAAGCACCTCCACGTTTAGCACAGGCAGCAAACAACTGCAGATCACTTGGTGGCTCTAAGCAGTTAGTCCCCAGGCAGTCACAAGCAGTATGGCTGACCTGGGCCTGCACTGCAGCCCCTCCTAAGAGGCCCCAGAACTAACATACTTGGAGGTTGGCTTCAGACTGTAACAGAGCACTGGCCAATTAGCCCCAGAAGTGGCACACACAGATGATGGACTCAACAGGTACCAGAGCCCACTGGGGCAAATCCCACTCAAAGGAGTAAGCCTTCAGCACAATAGCCCATAAGCTGTGGATGTGGCCAAATTCCACAGTCAGTTAGGCTGAGGGTCAATTCCACCCACTGAGTGCCAATAGCAATCAAGGCTAAACTATAAGAGAAGAGCACACACAACCCACACAAGGGACATTCCTGAAACACCTGGCTCAGGTGATCAGGGAGACTGTGTCACTGGGCCCCCCAGGACACTTACTACCACCCACCAAGACTGGTAGATATAGCAGATCTACCTAATACATAGAAACAAACACAGAGAAGCAGCCAAAATTAGAAAACAAAGAAATGAATCCCAAATGAAAGAACAGGAGGAGAAAAAAGCAGAAAAATGAACTAAACAAAATAGAAGCAATCAACCTACCAGAGACAGAGTTCAAAACAATGGTTATAAGGATACTCAAGGAGCTTAGTGAGAATGTCAACAAAGAAATTGCAAGCATGAAAAAGGACATAGAAGCCATAAAAAGAACCACTCAGAAGTGAAGAATGCAATGACTGAAATGAAGAATGCACTAGAAGGAATCACCAGCAGACTAGATGAAGAAGGAGATAGAATCAGCAATTTGGAAGATAAGGTAGCAGAAAACACCCAATTGGAACAGCACAAAGAAAAAAGAATTAGAAAAAAAAAAAAATGAGGATAGTTTAAGAGATCTCTGGACCTTGATGGATAAACCTGGAACGTGTTGTGCTGAATGAAGTATGTCAGACAGAGAAAGACAGATGCAATGTGATTTCACTTATATGTAGAATCTAAGAACAAAATTTACAAACAAAACACAAACAAATTCAGATACAGAAAACATTTTTATGGTTGCCAGATAGGAGGGTAAATGGGGGTGTGGATGAAAAAAAGGAAGGAATTAAGAAGTACAAATTGGTTGTCACAAAGTATTTATGGGGATGTAGAATATAACATAAGGGATATAGTCAATAATGTTGTAATAACTATGTATGGTGTCAGATGGATACTAGATTTGTTGAGGTGATAGGTGAGAGGGAATTGGAGGCAGGGTGAAAATGTGAAAGGATTAAGAAATACCAGTTGGTTGTTACAAAATAGTCATGGGGATGTAAATTAAAGCATATTGTGATAGCATGGTATGGTGTCAGATGGTTGCTGGACTTATCATGGTTATCACTTCTTAATTGTATAAATGTTGAATTACTATGGTGTACACCTGAAACTAATATAATATTGTATGTTAGCAATATTTTTAATAAAAAAACTTAAAATAAAAAGACCACAGCTATGAAAAAAATTTGACACCAACAATAGCATTGAGACTGGCTCATACTCCCAAGATATATCACTATGTGGCCAACCAACCTATTTCTCTTAAATGCCATTAGAGGACATTTTCCTTATTTCCAGTACATCAGAAATTAATGTAGAAAAGAAGGAAATACTTACTTCTGGAAAAACTTATTTTTTTCTTTGCAATTGAATAATTTATTAGAGCAAGACTGCAGAAGAAAAGAGATGTCACCAGGGTATGCTTTATACAATTGCTTTATTAAGTTTCCTGGGTTAATGGATACCCAAATATATATATATACATATATATATATATATATATATTTGTAAACTCAAGAACTCAAGGTTGCTTTTTCTTCTCAAATACCTCATATGTGTCTTTCTTCCAAGTACTTAAGGGTCATTCTGTATTTACAGAATGGAGATCCACCTTAAAATTTAATTCAGTTGATATTGGCATTTCTAAGAAAAAAAGTCCACAGAATCTCAATTTAAAATATGTTTTCAAATTATTAATATTGGGCTTTGGTGTAGTGAGATCTTATGTTGTCTGTTCTTCAGGAATAGGGCAAAGCAGGTGAATCAGAACAGAGCTTTATAACATGCCTTTCTCATGGTGCCTTGTCTCCTCTAGCATTTTGATTTCATACACAATATAACTTAGTCTGCAAAGCCTAGCAGGAAAATGTAAGTATATGCAGAACTGTCACTCCAAGTTTACTGTGAATTATCAGGGATAAAGAAAGAGAACAGGCAGGTTTTGTTCTATGTGGTTGACCTATATTGGTTTCAAATTTTGTTATTGAAAAAATGATTTGGGGCAAAATTAATAAGCTTCTTTCTGTAACATAAATTAATTGTTTCAAGCATTCATTGTTTTAGAGTGACCAAAAATCTCTTCTAACCTACCAAATGAATTATTACTTTCTCCCTCTCTTTTTACTCCTCCTACTTCCTTCTCTTTCATCTTATTTTGTTTTTATATGTTTATATATTAGACTGTTACCAACATCACTAAAACCATTCAGTGAACAAATTTTCACTATGACTGAGAAGTTCACTGGTTTAGCAAAGCATAAGTGACCTATCTGAGCTATGTGAATTAGAAAAGAATAAACAGTTTGTCTTCAAAATGAAAAGGAGAATTACAAATGGGGACTTTCAAATTATTTTTTTGAAACTAATTCAGGTTCCCAACATAAGCTTTTAATTTTAAAAATCTTCTTAATAAAAGTATTCTGTTAGATTATAAACAATCAAATAATCAAAACTTGCTGTGCAGTGGCAAATAATATAGTTGAATAGGGGATAGAATAAAAATATTATGTTCAAAAAGTATTTTAAACATTTCAACAGAAGTTCAAATCCCTTTCAGAAATACTCTAGTAAGAAAGATTTAGAGCTGATGAAGAAAACAAGGCGGGAAAAGGTGTTAACAGGGCTTTATAAGCTCTTTTGAATAGTAATAAATTATTTTTCCCCCTTGGAGCGTGAGGATGGTCATTCTGTTGAGTCATTGGAAGAAAATAAAGTAAGAAGCTATGCACCCCTGGGAAAGACAAGATAGAAATAAATCATGTACAGGCATCACAAAAGCTAAAAGGATCCATGTTTCACTAAGTCTGGGTTCTTGATAGGTTTTTTTTAAAATGGCCATAGCTTAGTTATTGCTGTGGAAGGGAAGTGGTTAGGAGGAATTTGCAGGCTCATTTTGAAAAGCCAAGCAACTATTTCTTGGTTGTCTTAGGGTTTTCCAAGGATTAGAAACTTTCTTGGGAAGATAAAGAAAAATAGAAGCAAATTGAGAGAGATGAAATCCAGTCAGTGTGAACCAAATATCGCATTCTCTGGTGCTGAATTGACTTTGTACCGTGCATATTATGTCATATTTATGTATGCAATTTTTTTTCATGGAGTAAAGTTCATCCACATTATTCAATATGTTGTTTGTTAATTACTCAATTTTCCATTCAAATTTTGAAGTACTTACTATATGTTTTACCGTAACCAAAAATGCCAGGGAGATAAGCTCTATTTTCATCATTCACCTGCTCAAAAAAATGTTTATGACTTTAGTAGTATTTACAATATCAAGTCATCCTGCGTAACATGGCATTCCACTATTTCTATAATATATGCTTAATCTAGTTCTTAAAATAGTATCTCCTGGGATTACATTCTTAGTCCCCAAATGTTAGTGTCTCAATTGTGCTGCTCCTAATGACAAATTGAAGTTCTAACCCCCAGGAACTCAGAATGTGACTATAATGGAGATAGGGCGCTTAAAAAGTTGATTAAATTAAAATGGAGTCATTCAGATAGGCCTTAATCCAAAAAATTAAGAATTTAGGACACAAACAACACAGATAGAGGAAAGATCATATGAAGACACAGAAAGAAATCAGCCATCTGCAAGCCAAGCAGAGACCTTTGGAAAAAACCAAGTCCGCCAACAGTTTGATCTTGGACTTCTAGCCTCCAAAATTGTGAGAAAATAAATTTATGTTGCTTAAACAACCCAGTCTGTGATACTTTCTAATGGGAGTCCTAGCTGACAAATACATTCAGTTTTAGTTAAATTTCATTAAAATTTTTCCAAAAGAAAGTCTATCGTTTATTGACAATTTATTGAACATTTACTAAATAAATGCCAAATAAATATATGAGGTCAGACAATTAAGTTCGTGAACTCACCCTAGAAAACGTGCCACATATCCCATGGCTGACTATCACTATGGTCTCCTTCAAAGTACTCCCTTTGAGAAACTATGGACTGACGCCAACACCTAGTACACCCTTCAAATTATTTTTGGAACTCTTTTTCTGGAATGGCCATCAGAGCTGTCATATTATCCTTGATGTCCTGAATGTCAGCAAAATGTCTTCCTTTCAATATTTCCTTTATCTTCAAGTAAAGACAGAAGTCATTGGGAGCCAGATCCGGTGAGTAGGGAGGGTATTCCAATACAGTTATTTGTTTAATGGCTAAAAACTCCCTCACAGACAGTGTCGTATGAGCTGGTGCGTTGTCATGATGCAAGAGCCATGAATTGTTGGCGACAAGTTCAGGTAGTCTAACTTTTTTATGCAGCCTTTTCAGCACTTCCAAATAATAAACTTGGTTAAACTGTTTGTCCAGTTGGTACAAATTCATAATGCATAATCCCTCTGATATCAAAAGAGGTTAGCAACATTGTTGCAACAAATTTACGAACTTAATTGTCAGACTTTCATATATATTTATTTCATTTACAGCACAAATAAAAACTGAAAGTGGATTAGTATTACCCTCATTTTAAAGATATTAGTACTTTTCCCCAAACTATATAGTTTCTTACCACTCGTTGCACCATTTGAATTTTGCTCTTACACATTATAATATTCTAATCTCCCCAGTATAAATTTCTTACATCTCTTACTCACACCAGCTTAATTTCATATCTTTTCTGGAGCCCTGGTTTTTGGACTCCTGTTTTTCAGGATTTTGTTCACTATACCAAATTTTCTCTATCTGACAATCCCAATGTCAAAATTGCGATAAATTTAACTGTTAAGTTCAGTACAATGGAATGAGAACAGACATGGATAGGAATCTTGACTCTACCAATAAATAGTTGTATGACGCAAACCCATCTTTCTTTTGTGACACTTATACCTTCATCTGAGGAATGGAGTTACACTTAACATGAGGGCTCGTGTGAGGTTTGATGTAAAGTCTATGCACAAGTGCCTGGCTTATAATAGACTTGTGTGCATCACTCAGATCATAAATAGCCTTTAACATAAAATCTGTGGCTCTGTCATAAGATTTTTTATTTTGTGTGGTCCTATATAACTAGAATTTAAGGTTCTTTTTAAAAATTTAGTACTGCTAAACCTTGACAATTATAAATACATTATTTGCATAGTGATTTCAACTACAGCAAAACAAATGATTCTTTGGATCAGTATTCTCAGCTAAGAATTGTTTTCTCATTAGGTGCTCCTACATAGATAATCATTCATGAAATTACTGAGAGCAAGAGTTGTTGCTAATTTGAGTCAGTAGACAGCATAAGCCAAAGTAAAGAATTATTAAGAAAAAAATTCTACTCTTCATTATTATTTCATTTATTGATTCATGCACTCAACAAATAACTAATGAATGGCTACTGCATGCGAACAGAGATGATACCGAATTTACAAAGATAAATCACGAAGAACATAATTAATAAAAAATACATAAATATGATTAAAACAGGATAAAAAATGAAAATATTTATAATAGAAATGCACAGAAAATCCCAACAGTTTCTAGGTCGAAGACATTATTTTTAACTGATTTGATCAGGGCAGACACTGTAGAAGACATATTGTTTAAACTGGGTTGTAAAAAATGAGTAATATTTAGTGCTTAAGGAAAAAGGAATGTAGAAGAAAAAAACATGTTTCAAGAGAGCTGAGAAATCACAGACACATGCACAAGAACTCAATAGTTCCATTTCACTATAATGTAACTATCCCAATGAAAACTAGTCGAAAATTAGCTTCTAAATCATGAGTGTCTTGAATGACAAATTATGGAATTTTTATTTATTCTGAATGAAAGAGGGATTAATTACAAATTTTTGAGTAAGGCATTACTCAATAAAAGCAGTGACATTTCTTCAAGTTAGCCCCATTCTCCAGTTGACTCCAGCAAGGGGCAATACTGACTTCTTTATCTGTTACAAATCACTATCGCTCTGATCCTGTACCCACTTTGGTAAATGTAGACCTATTAAAATTCCTTTACATCAGGATTTTTAATCTTTTACTTATGCATAGTATTTAAGAATTCCACGAACTAGACATAACCCAAAAAAGTACATCACACACACACACACACACACACACACACACACACAAACACTTTTTTTTTTAATTACTTTTCTATTATTCTGAAAAAAATGTCTATTTGTCTACGGAGAAAATGTTTCAATGCTTTTATAGCTTGGTTGTAAATGGCACAATACACTACTGTTCATACATAACATAATTATAGTTTTTACACCATATTTCAATTAGAATAGTTTCTGGTTGATACAAAGTAATAAAAACACATCTTTTTGCCATTGTTTACCTTGGGAAAAAGTTAAGTTGAAAACTATCAAAAAAAAAGATTAAATGAAAATTAAATTACACCTCCCCACCCCCGGCTACAGACTTGAGACATGCAGTCTGTTTCTGTAATTACTGATTTCAGAAGGCTTCCTCAGTCTTATCAGGCAAACCAAAAAAAGAACTTCTATGAAAATATGTAAATACTATAATTGAATATTATAGAACGTTTTACATCAACTACAGATGTCTTAAGATAGAATTCTCAGAGCTGATCAAAATGGTGGTGTGAGGTGAGCCTCTCTAAGCGCCCCTGAAATTTACAACTAATCAAACAACAATAATTCCACAAAGGACTCGCTGCACAGCACACATCTTCACAGGCAAGATGAAGAGGCCCACTACTGAATTCACCTAAAGGTGGGTGAATTGCGCGAGGGGGGTGCAGGGGGGGAGAAGGGAGAACTGCAGGGATGGAGCCGCGCGGGTGCAGGACACAACCTACCTCAGTGCTCCGAGCTTGCTGCATCCTGGAACTACTGCAGCTGTGGGAGAGGGAAGAATTCAGACTGCTAGGGCTCTGGTTATGGCCCACAGGGCTAAGGGACAGCATATAACATGGCTGAAGCCAATGCTCATGGCAGAGACCTCAGAGAAAAGACTGAGGGAAGAAGGTAAAAATGGTGGTTTAAGCCCTCACTGCCAAGCAGAGAACGGAAGCCTTAGGCACTGAGATTAGCCACACCCTTCTTACCCTCCCAGAACTCGCCCTGCCCCCATCTGCCCAGGGCTAGAAGTGGAACAGTAGCAGTGTCAGATCAAAAGAACAGAATATTTGTTGTTCTGAGAACTGTGGACCGCAGACACAGATTCACAGCCCTAATAGTTCCGGCAAAGGGGAGGGAGCTGAGGAAGCAGGACCTGCTGTGGTGGTGATCTCCGCCATTGCTCTGGGCCACCTCTCACAACATACCCCGCCCCTGGCCCCACCTATCTGCGCGATCCCTGCAGGAGTAAACAGAACTGCTGAAACATATGGGCACTGAATCTGGTGTAGGAAGAGCTTTGCAACTTCAAAAGCTCTCCGCATACCCACATGGACACTATGCCCTGTGACCCAGGAGAACTATTAACAGAGGAGAAGCGTGTATCCCAGGGAATACCCTCTTTGTGTGAGAAGCTGGAATAGTGCAGATAAAACATAGCACTACAGTGTGAGAGAGAAAAAAAAGTCTGCAGTCCGAGAGAAAATAAAACATTCTACAAACAAGTACTGGTAAACAAAAGAAAGACTTCTTCCTATCAACCTGTTGCAGAAGCCACTCCTGTAGACGTCTAGGAAGAGAAATAGTAAATCATCAATTGCCATGAATAACCAAGGCAACAAGACAGCTCGGAAAGAAAGTGAAAAGTCTCCAAAAAAGGAACTTAAAGATATGGAAACATGTGACTTAAATGACAGATATTTCAAGATTGCAGTTCTGAAAAAACACAACGAGATGCAAGAAACACAGAAAGGCAGTTTAATGAACTCAGAAACACAATCAGAGAACAACATGAGAATTTTGCGAAAGAGATTGAAATTTAAAAAAAGAACCAGATAGAATTTCTCGAGATTAAGAACCCAATAGAAGAAATCAAGAATGAAATAACCAGCTTAGGTAATAGAGTTGACCAGATGGAGGAAAGAATCAGTGACATCAAAGATAGAAACCTGGAAATTACACAGATGGAAGAAGAAAGACCTGAGACTTAAAAGAAATGAAAGAACTCTACAAGAACTTTCTGACTCCATCAGAAAGAGCAATATAAGAATAATAGGCAAACCAGAAGGAGAAGAGACAAGGGAACAGAGAATATATTCAAACAAATTGTTGATGAGAACTACCCAAACTTATGGACAGAACTGGATCCTTGAATCCAAGAAGCAAATAGAACACCTAATTACCTCAATCCCAACAGGCCTTCTCCAAGGCACATTGTATTGAAGCTGTCTAAAATCAATGACAAAGAAAGAATCCTCAAGTCAGCCAGGGAAAAGAAGACGGTGACCTACAAAGGAAAGTCCATGAGATTATCATCAGATTTTCCAGCAGAACCTCTACAAGCCAGGAGGGAGTGGAACCAAATATTCAAATTATTGAAAGAGAGAAATTATGAGCCAAGAATAATATATCCAGCAAAAATATCCTTTAGATATAAAGGAGGAATAAAGACCTTTCCAGACATACAGAAGCTGGGGGAATTTTCTAATACACGACCTGCACTACAAGAAATACGAAAGTAAGCTATTTGACTACCATCAACAGGGACAATTTGTGGCAAGCAAAACATAAAAAGGGGGAGAGTAAAGGCTTGAACCAGAATATGGGAATGGAGAAAGTGACCGTGCTGAAGAAAATGGAATATTCTAAATATCAAAATTTCTTTTACCTAAATTTAAGGGTAACCACTCAAAAAAATCCAGAACTGAAATATATACTGTAATAAAAGAAGAAACAGAGGGAAATATCATAGAATACCACCACAGAAATAAAAGACAACAACAAAAAGGCAAAGAAACACTGGAGACACAGCCTTACCAGAAAACTAAAGATAGAATGACAAGAAATTGTCACATATCAATAATTACCGTAATTGTAAATAGACTGAACTTACCAATAAAAAGGCATACAGTAGCACATTGGATCAAAAAACTAAAGCCAACCATATGCTGTCTCCAAGATACACATCTCAGCTACAAGGACAAACATAGACTCAAAGTGAAAGGGTGGAAATTGACACTCCAAGCAAATGGTACCCAGAGAAAATCTGATGTAGCCATAATGATATCAGATGAAACAGACTTCAGGGTGAAAAAGATAACAAGAGACAAAGATGCACATTTCATAATGGTAAAGGGGACTATACAACAAGAAGACATAACAGTCATCAATATTTATGCCCCCAATCAGGGAGCACCAAAATATACCAAGCAATTACTAACTGACCTAAAGAGAGAAATTGACCAAAACACAATTATACTAGGGGACTTAAATACATCATTGACAGCTATGGATAGATCATCCAAACAGAAAATAAATAACGAAATAGCAGCCCTAAATGACACATGAGATGAAATGGACATAGTTGACATATATAGAGCACTTCATCCTAAAACATCAGACTGTACATTCTTTTCTATTGTATATGGAATATTCTCAAGGATAGACCATATATTGGGACATAAAATCAGCATCAGCAAATTTTAGAAGATTGAAATCATACCAACCATATTCTCTGATCACAAGACTTTCAAATAGGATATCAACGGCAAAAAGAAAGCAGAAAAAAACACAAATACATGAACATTAAACAACATACTTTTAAAGAACAACCAGGTCAAAGAAGAAATTAGAGGAGAGATCAAAAGATACATAGAAACAAATGACAATGAAAATACATCCTACCAAAATTTTCGGGATGCAGCGAAAGCAGTTTTAAGAGGGAAATTTATATCATTACAGGCCTATCTCAAGAAATAAGAAAAATCCCAAATAAATAACCTCATGATACACCTTAAAGAACTAGAAAAAGAAGAACAAGTGAAACCCAAGGTCAGCAGAAGAAAGGAAATAACAAAAATCAGAGCAGAGCTAAATGAAATAGAGAACAAAAAGACAATAGAAAAAATTAATGTGACAAAGAGCTGGTTCTTTGAAAAGATTAACAAAATTGAAAAACCCTTGGCTAGACTCACTAAGAGAAGAAGAGAGAAGACACTAATTAACAAAATCAGAAATGAAAAAGGGGAAGTCCTCACGGGCACCACAGAAATACAAAGGATCATGCAAGAATACTATGAAGAACTATATGCCACCAAGTTCAATAACTTAGAAGAAATGGGCAAGTTCTTAGAAACATATAGCCTTCCAAGGCTGAACCATGAAGAACTGGAAAATCTAAACGACCAATCACCAGTAACGAAATGGAATCAGTCATCCAAAACCTTCCCAAAAGCAAAAGTCCGGGACCAGATGGCTTCACCAGTGAATTCTACCAAACCTTCAAAGAGGATCTAATACCAATCCTGCTCAAATTCTTCAAAAAATTGAAGAAGAGACAGTACTCCCTAACACATTTTTTGAGGCCAACATTACCCTGATACCAAAACCTGGTAGGGACAACACAAATAAAGAAATCTACAGACCAATATCTCTGATGAATACAGATGCAAAAATCCTAAACAAAATTCTAGCAAATCAAATACAACAATGCATTAAAAGATTATTAATCACCACCAAGTGGGGTTTATCTTCAGGGCACAAGGGTGGTTCAACATCCACAAATCCATCAATGTGATATATCACATAAACAAAATAAAGAACAAAAATCGTATGATTATATCAATTGATGCAGAAAAAGCATTTGACAAGATACAACATCTATTTATGATAAAAACGCTTAATAAAATACGTATAGAAGGAAAATACCTTAACACAATAAAGGCCATATATATATCTTTGTGATGCTATATATAGAAAACCCTAAAGACTCCACCAAAAAGCTATTATAAACAATCAACGAATACAGTAAAGTTCCTGCCTACAAAATCAACGTACAAAATTCCATTGCATTCCTATATACTAACAATAAAATATCAGAAAAAGAAATACAAAAAACAATTCCTTTTGCAATTACAGCAAAAATAATAAAATACCTAGGAAGGAATAAACTTAACCAAGGTTGCGAAAGACCTATATGCTGGAAACTGTAAGACATTTTTTAAAAAATTGAAGAAGACACAAAGAAATGGAAAGACATTTCGTGCTCATGGATTGGGAGAATCAACATAGTTAAAATGGCCATATTACCAAAAACAATATACAGATTTAATGCAATCCCCATCAAAATCCCAATGGCATTTTTTAAAGAAATAGAACAAAAAATCATCAGATTTGTTTGGAACCACAAAAGACCCTGAATAGCCAAAGCAATCTTAAGAAAAAAGAACAATACTGGAGGTATCACACCCCCTGAATTTAGCTTGTACTACAGGGCTACAATAATCAAAACAGCATGGTATTGGCAGAAAAACAGATACATAGACCAATGGAATAGAATTGAGAACCCAGAAATAAAAACACATAAATATGGACAGATAATTGTTGACAAAGAAGCTGAAAACATACAATGGAGGAAAGACAGCCTCTTCAATAAATGGTGCTGGGAGAATTGGATAGCCCCCTGCAAAAGAATGAAACTGGACTGCTATCTGTCACCATGTACCAAAATTAATTCAAAATGGATCAAAGACTTAAGCATAAGACCTGACACAATAAACTGCATAGAAGAAAACATAGGTACTAAACTTCTGGACCTTGGGTTCAAAGAGCATTTTATGAATTTGACTCCAAAGGCAATGAAAGTAAAAGCTAAAATAAATGAATGGGACTACATGAAACTTAAAAGCTTTTGCACAGCAGAAGAAACCATCGACAAAATAAAGAGGCAACCAACTGAATGGGAGAAAGGTATTGCAAACAGTTCCTCCGATAAGGGGCTAATATTCAAAATATACAAGGAACTCATGAAACTCAACAACAACAAAAAAACAAACAACCCAATTGAAAACTGGGCAGAGGACCTGAAGAGACATTTCTCCAAAGAGGACATACAAATGGCAAATAAACATATTAAAAATCGCTCAACATCACTAATCATCAGAGAAATGCAAATTAAAACCACGATGAAATATCACTTCACCCCAGTCAGAATGGCTATCATCAACAAGACAAATAATAACAAGTGTTGGAGAGGCTGTGGAGAAAAAGGAACCTTCATACACTGTTGGTGGGAATGCAGACTGGTGCAGCCTTTATGGAAGGCAGTGTGGAGGTTCCTCAAAAAATTACGAATAGAATTACCATACGACCCAGCAATCCTCTGCTGGGTATCTACCCAAAAAATCTGAAAATATTTATCCATAAAGACACGTGTGCTCCAATGTTCACTGCAGCTTTGTTTACAGTGGCCAAGACATGGAAACAACCAAAATGTCCTTTGATAGATGAATGGATAAAGAAGTTGTGGTATATATACACAATGGAATAATATTCCGTGGTAAGAAAAGATGATATAGGAACATTTGTGACAACATGGATGGATCTTGAGAGTATAATGCTAAGCAAAATAATTCAGACAGAAAAAGCAGAGAACCATATGATTTCACTGATATGTGGTATATAAACCAAAAACAACAAAAGAACAAGACAAACAAATGAGAAACAAAAACTCATAAACACAGACAATAGTTCAGTGGTTATCAGAGGGTCAGGGGGGTGGGGGTGGGAGATGAGTGTAAGGGGGATCAAACATATGATGATGGAATGAGAACTGACTCTGGGTGGTGAACACACAATGGGATTTATAGATGATGTAATACACTATTGTACACCTGAAATCTATGTCATTTTACTAACAATTGTCCCCCCAATACATTTTTTTAAAAGTAGTTCCTTTTAATTTTAATTGTATTAAAAAACCTGATTTGCCATAGAATAATATCAGCATTAGAGTGGCAAACTTTTTGCCAATAGTACCTAAAGCAATTAAGACTGAAAAAAAATCCCTCCTTAGGTGTGTCCGGCCTGAGAATGTGTCACACACTGTTGGCATTTCTCATGATAAGGTAACTTCATTTAAAGAACCTGGATATTAAGGCTATCCTGAGTTAAACTTTCTCCATGAAGCATCCTATAAAATAAGAGTATTCCCTTTTCCAATTAGGAAATAGACGGGAGAAACTTTGATAGAACCACGTTTCTTCGTCATGAATAAGCTGGTATATAGCTTATAGCTTAGGAAGAAAGTGAAGCAGTACCTGTGACAAATGATACTAGCTATTCTAGAAACATGCATTTGTTTTCTAATATATTAGCGGAGGTTATGAAGAATTAGTGATGCTGTTTCTTCTCATCAGCATGCAGCTACATGAAACTAATTACTTCTCTCTGTGCAACCAACTCCTAGATTTCACCTTATGTGCACTTGGATGACATAGAAAAGAATTATTTTTGGTGAGCTCTTTTTAGAATCCTCAAAATCCCCTGAATTTCCTCCACTACTAAAATCTTTTTAAAAAGTAAATTATTGATCTTCTATTCAGAAATTGGATATCTGCAATGCTTGGTAACACTGTTTTTGCTGTTTGGGTAAAGAATATATGTAAATGAGTCACGATTCATAAAACAGTTGTAAAAAAGCAACCAAAGATTCTGGAAGCAGGCTTGAATTTTTGCTATGAGACACTAACTTCAATGAAACTGCTGAACCCCACTCTTTCTTTAAACATGAGAAAATAACCAAATTTAATTTCATATATATGAATGGAAACCCCACACATATGAGAGTGTCAGAGATATCCCCCCATACATAAGAAGGCCAGAGATAGAAAGGGAAAATGAGGTATATATGACATTCTGAGCTAAGGATGAGATAAAACACCTTGAGGATTCAGAGGGCAAGAAGTTCATTTGCAGGAAGGTAAGAAGAGCAGAAGTATGAGGCCTAAGGCCACTCAGCAAGCATCACAGAGCACATCAAGACCAGCTGCCACCTTCCTGGGGCCTGCCACTGAAACAGTTTTTGGCAGTGTATGAGTTGGGTGGGGTTGGGTCTCAGGGAGTCATCAGGCTGGAAAGATTGGCATTCACCAGATTAATGAAGATTCAGATTTGGCATCAACCTGCACCTGCAGGCCATGTGTAGAGGGGGCTCAACACAGAAAAAATGTTCACCTGTTGGCTGTGTGAGAGGAGCACTCAACACAGGAACAATGGTGGCTGTCTCTCCCGTCCTCACCGTGAAGCCACAGAATTCAGTTTCTCCCTGTATGTCTCTGGTGCCTTTGGAGCTGCTGTCCCTTTGCTGAAGCTTAGGGTGAGTGTTTGTGAGTGAGTGAGCCTGTGCATAGGCCCTTTAAGAGGACATCTGTGTTTTCAGTAACCCTTCATTTAACCCAGCCCAAATCCTTAATAGTTTTCACAGCCAGATGTTACAGAGTCTTCTTCCAGGTACTGGTGCTCCAAGCTGGGGAGCCCAATGTGGGGTTGGGACCCCTTGCTACTCAGAGGGGAATACCACAGCTGAGATATTCCTCCCAATTCTCAACTGCCACACAAGGGTGTGGGCCAAGCCCATTTTGCATTTCCGCCCCTCCTACCAGTCTTGATGTAGCTTCTTCTTTATATCCTTAGTTATAGGACTTATGTTCAGCTAGTCTTCAGATGGTTCTCCAGGTTGACTATTCTATAAATTATTTATAATTTTGATGTAATGCAAGGAGACGTGCACAGTACTTACGTATTCTACAATCTTGATCCAGAGTTCCAGTTGTTTGTCTCATCCACACTCTTTTAAATGTTTTGGACAAGAATTGAAGGTAGAAGATGAGGTTGTTTCCTTATGACCGAAGATTGTTTTCACCTCTCAATAAATAGTTCCTGAAATGCTTAAATGAAATTTATGCACATGTTTTACTATTTCTTGAATGAACAGGGAAGAAAAATAATTGGATAGGAATCTGTTCAATCTAGGATTCCTTCATCTTTAGCAAAATTTTGATATACAATCAGGTCTATTTTTGACTGCTTGATCTCAATGTTCCTGAAAGGAGTATATTGAAATTTTCAATTATATGCAGATGTGGGAGCCATTCCATGTCTCTGCCCCCCTACCAGTCTTGATGTGGTTTCTTCTGTATATTTTTAGTTAGATATGACTCCTGTTCAGCTAGAATTTGAGCAATACTCAATTATGGTTGTTCTGTAGTTTACTTGTAATTCTGATGTGGTCATGGGAAGAGGGAAGCACAGTGTTAACTTACTCTGCCATCTTCACCATAAGCCTCTTCCCACTCTTTGGGGTTTCTCAGCTACTGATTAAAATCTAGTTGAAGACAACTCAAGTAGACAACTCTTAGAGTAGTTGATTGATTCTATAATGTAATTATCTTTGTTTTACATATATATTCTATAGTATATATGTATATATAGGACTTCATGAAGAACAAGTATGAACTTATTTCATGGCTTAAAAAAATGACAGCTTGGGGGAGAAAAATGTTTAGTAAATACATAAATACAAAATTCTTTGAATAACAATGATTGGGTGTATAAGCCAATAGATGGTTTTAAAAAGTGATAAGATATATGAGTGTACTGTGTAATCTGACTATAACTAGCTACATGATGGTCTGGTATAAGTTACTAACCACTCTAACTTTTAATTTTCTTATCTGTAACATAAAGATAATATTAACAATCTTAGATGGCAGGTGGGAATTAGTGAGATAATTTATGTAAGGTGTTTGGCAGTAGTAATACTCAGTAATGTTAGTCATTCTATTCAGTAATTTTACTCATTTCTTGCTCTTGATTTAAATATAGTCTTTATAATAATGTAAGTAGTGGATATATTTAAAAAGTGTGAGGAGATTATTTCTTTCTTCATATCTTTTCAGGAGTCAGCTTTGTTTTCTGTCTTATTACCTTAATTAGAAGAATTGAATCTGTAACCTCTATTATTCTTCCAACACAGTTTACAGTTAATGAATATTGGTATAAAAAGGCATCCAACCAGCTTAACCAAAAATATTGTTTCAGCAGAGGCTCTCAAATGTCAAAAACATCATCCATGAAATCTTTTTCATGGAATTTTTTTCTTTTATTGAGTTATAATTGATATATGACATTGTGTAAATTTAAAGTGTACAATGTGTCAAATTAATACATTTATATATCATAGTATGATTACCAATGATAGATGTGTTAGCTAACACATCTATCACATCACATAATTATCATTTCTTGTTGTGAGAACAATTAAGATCTACTCTCTTAGCAATTTTGAAGTTTATAATACATTATTGTTGACTATAATCACTATGCTTGCTGTGCATTAGATCTCCATGACTTAATTATCTTCAAGTTGCAAGTTTGGACCCTTAATCCACATGTGTTTAATTCTCACTGCTCCCACACCACACAGCCTTGGACGTCCTAGACTCTGGTAATCACCATTCTATTCTCTTTTTATAAGTTAGCTTTTTTTAAGGGTCTACAGATAAGTGAGATCATACAGTATTTGTCTTTCTCTGACTGGCTTATTTCACTAAGCATAATGTCCTCCAGTCTATCCATGTTGTCACAATGTCAAGATTTTCTTCTTTCCCATGACTTAATAATAATCTCTCTCTCTCTCTCTCTCTCTCTCTCTCTCTCTCTCTCCCTCCCTCTTTCTCTGTGTGTGTGTGTGTGTTCTTCATCTATTCATTTGTTGAGAGATACTCAGGTTGTTTCCATATCTTGACTATTGTGAATGAACATGGTGCAATGAACATGGGAATACAGATATCTCTTCAAGATCCTGTTTTCATATTTGCATATACATCCAGAAGTAGAATTTCTGGATCATATGGTAATTCTATTTCTAATTTTTTAAGGAACAGCCATACTGTTTTTTTCATAATGGTGAAACCAACAGTGTGGAGTGTTCCCTTTTATCCACATCATGGAAATATTTTTGTTCTCCAAGAATCTTTTAGAATAATGACAAGATTTAACAAGAGCTTCCTGGATATTTCTAAAAGAGAAATGGTAAAGTATGAAATAAAATGCACCACAGACACTAAACACTGAAAGGCACAGTGAGAATCCCCGGTCAGTGTTTCTAATTCAGATACCAGTAGTAGGCAGACAGGTCAAACAATTGAGTACGTGAGGTAGCAGAAAAGAAGAAAACTAAGGCAAATTTAAAAAAGCACAATCCTTCTAAGAGAGTCAGCTTTTTACTGCTCCATCCAATTGCTGCCACGTGATGTACTGGACCCAACATTGTCATATGTTCATATTTTTTCAAGATAAATGGGGTACTTCAATATTTATGTATATTTTCTCATATTTTAAATGATGTCAACTCATATAGAAATTTCAAGAGTACATCTTTAGCTAGTAATAACCCTTAGACAGCTAGTTTGTGAATTCAGAGCTATCCAACCAGTAAATCTGACAAATGAGAAAGGTGATACTAGGAGAGGTCTCTGATAAATTTCAGTATATATATCAAAAAATGTATGTGTAACAAAAAGTTTAATCTAATAGTTAGAGAAAGGCAAATTTCTTTATTCTATATTAAAATACAAACATGATTTTCTTATACTCTTCCTGTATAAGCCCACGATTCTTATCCTTCTTTATCTATCTTATTATATATTCTGGTCTACTATGCTCTTTCTCATACTATTCCCTTTCTTACACATAAAATCTACCACTCACACCTCTGTGTTTTAAAACCTAGTTGTTCAAGGTCACACACAATGTAAGTTTTCTGAGGGCAGAGACCATGAATCACTTATTCATCATTTTATCCTTCGCACTTTTCACAGTGCCTGAGGCACTAGAAGTGTTCATTAAATGTTTATGGAATGAATGAGTGTATGACTGATTGACTGAGTGAATAATCATTGCAGTCAGAACTGATGTTTGATTCTCTTTAAACTTATAGAATTTTCTATGTTTATAATAACGCTTGTCTTAAATGCCTAGTTATACTCTCTTTTAGTAAACCCAAGAAACTGTTGCCAGCTTTAAAGAGAGTGAGTCTCTTTAAAAAGTAGGATACTTAGGGCTAGTCTACTTAGGATTTGGGCCCTCAGGATTGAATTGTGGGACATCCAGAAAAGTCTCATCCAAATATATATGTATGTATTTGTTTCTTATTTACTCTCTTTACAAGATTTTAAGAAGTTTGCAAGCAGCTGTTATGTTTTACTTTGTCCTCTGTCACCCTTAAACCAATGACTTCCCACATAGTAATCCCTCCATAAAGTGAAATGAATCAAACTTGATAAAGAAATATTTTAACTCCACATTTGCCATTATTTTTCAGTGGTTAATTTTCATCCCACTCTTCATGTGATATATCCAAAATAGTGGAAGGAAGTAGAATACACTTGACAAAATTTGAAATGTCTAATTTTCATTTAAATTCAATTCAAAACTGAGTTATTGTTGTATGATCATGTGTCAAACAGCCTGAGGTGCTGAGAATACAAAAACAAGGAAACACATACATACATAGATACAAAGGGAGGCAGACCTTAGTGATATACTCAATTATGGAAGAATGGTCCAGGTACAGTGGGAGGGCAGAGAAGTGAATAATTCTATCTGCTGGAATACACACAAAGTCCTCTTTTACTAAGGAGCTTTATTTTAATGTATCCCCTACAGTAAAAATAAAATAAATGAATTAAAGACAAAACCCTCCTGAATTTTTGAGCAACTTCATTTTCTCCTACTATCTGTAGGGTACAGATATAAATAGAGATGTGTGTAATGAACTTAGAAGTCATTTTCTTTTGCATTTTCACTGTTGAAATTCCCATATTTGTTTATTTTCAATGGGAAAGAAAGTTGATTTTAATCACCAAATTTTAAAATGTAATTTTGTAACTAGTTATAAAGTAAGTGTCAGGAAGTCACTGATCATTATTGCCATCCCATGTGCTCTGCTGTTTTCTACCCTGGAACCATGCTTATCCAATTTCTGAGGTGACTGAACTCCAGACAGGAGGTTTCTTGTGTAATGTACCTATTGCTGTGTAACAAGTCATCTCATATTTGGCACTTTAAGACAACAAACACTTATTATTTCACAAAATTTCTCAGGGTCAGTAATCTCAGCATAGCTTCACTGTGTGGTTGTGATTCAGGGTCTGTCACCAGCTGCAGTCAAATGGTTGGCTGGGGTTGCAGTCATCTCAAAGCTTCACTGGGATTGAAAAGCCTGTTTCCAAGCTCATTTGTGTGGTTGTTGGTGGGTTTCAATTCCTCACTGGTTGCTGGCTGGATGCTTCAGTTTCTCATCATTTGGACTTTTCCACTGGGCTGCTCATAACAAGACAGCTTCCTTCCTCCAAAGCGAGAGCTCCAAAAGAAAGACAGAGTATGGGCACCTGAGGTGAGTTTGAAGATTTTAAGGATGATCAAGTGAAAAAAAGATCAGGAAATGACAATATTTCACAAGCTTCATGTGGTGCCATTTGAACATGGTTACAGGAAAGAGGAAGTCTCTCACAGCAAGAGACCTTCCAAGGCAGTGCGAGACCAATACCCAGAAGGGGAAGAAAGAAAGCTTGCCTCTGGATGATGTCATTCAGCCAAGGGGTGCGTCTCTAAATCTGTGAGCTCTGAAATGCAGCAGCAGTTTGGTGGCTTTTATGGATCCAGGGTTTGTTTTATCTATGGCTAGCAGGTGTTGCGGGCAGTTTCATGGAGTATACAAAGCAGGCAGGCTCAAAATAGGTAAACATCTCCTTATTTGGGCTATATTTAAAGCAATGGGATGTGTGAGAATATGAGTTTGAAGCCTGCCGGCTGGGCTTTGAACTAATGGTCCAACCCTGCTGTGAAGAAGTAAATAACATATGGGCCCATATACAGGGACCATCTTTGGCCCATGTACGAGAATACAGCAACAACCAGGATGGAAGCTGTAATCCTTAATAACTTAATCCCAGAATTTACATGTCATCGTTTCTGCAATATTAAAATGGCCACAGCCAAATCCTGGTACAATGCAAGAGGGACTTCACAAAGATAAGAAATCCAGGTGGTAAATATTATTGAAAACCATTTTGGAGGCTCTCTACTACATTGACAAGGAATCACACAGCCTATGACGTGTCAGCCGTTGTTCAATACCAACTTTCCTTCTTGTTTCTGGTGCCAAAGGCTTGCCAAGAGTCCATTTCAGACTGAAAATTCAGTTCCTAATATTTTGCTCTCTGTCTCTTAATCCAGCTTTCTATATTTGCCTTAGCTTATTTCCCGTATTCAATCCTTTACTTCTTTGAACCTAAAGTACCTCCCTGCTCTTGTTTTCCTTAGCCAATCTTCTGGTCTTCAACTGTGTAAGTCCTGACTAATTGCACCTATCTCTCTGTGTTTTGTAGAGCTCAACTTATTTTTCCATGTACCACAAATCTTCACTGATCAATTGTCACAAAAACTACATGAGTAAAAACTCTTGAGCACAAAGCTACAATAAATCACCTCCACCTACTTCACATGAAGACAATTAATTATTGTCATATTACCATATATAATAATAGCACAAACAATAATCTTTTCTCAGGCATCAATCATTCTTTTGTGGCTTCTATCTTTCCCCCAGTAAAACCTCTACAGTAAATGAGCAGGTGTCTAGGAAAATGTCTATAATTCCTACTTCAGGAATAAACAGTCTTGACTGTAGACAGGTGTATCTCTTACTCTCTCATAAGCATGGACCTGCTGCCCTTGACTTCATTCATAATAGAAATTCACATTCAGATGGTTCTCTTGAGAGGAAGGAAAGTATGTAACCTTAAACTCTCAGTATCCACATTGTTCTAGAAAAGCTATGATATGGTTGACCTTGAGCATTATTAGAGAATCTAAACAATAATTCTATTTAAATATGAGTTTAGAAATACAAAATTCCTCTTCTATTTCCCGCCTCTTTTTCTGTGACCCCTCACCTTTAAAAAGAAAAAGCAAACTACTTTCTTACACCTGCCAAATGATGCAATTAGTTGTGAAAGTACATTTATTTTAGGAGATGTGTGTCGTGATACTAATTTCATATTCTGGGATCTAGATTTCCTAA
Source organism: Rhinolophus hipposideros (assembly GCF_964194185.1). Lineage (NCBI taxonomy): Eukaryota > Metazoa > Chordata > Mammalia > Chiroptera > Rhinolophidae > Rhinolophus > Rhinolophus hipposideros. The sequence continues at coordinate 34,407,488 of NC_138047.1, forward strand.
AAAGATTTGCTCCCTGCCTTTTTTGCATGTCACGAATGTATTGTTATATTGTGTTCTGTTTTATATTGATATAGGAAATTTCTTTAAGTTGTACTTCATGGTTTTCTAATCTGATGTTCAGATATATTGTAATTTTTAATGTTACTAAACATATAATGAATGAATTGTATGTCAATGAGAAATATGTTTTTGCACCTTAGAATATTTGGAACAATGAAAAGCAGATAAATTCTTCTAATGATGAAAGATGTACATATGCGTGTGTGTGTGTGTCTGTCTGTCTGTCTTTGAAGATACTAGAGAACTGAGGGACTGTTCCTGCCAGTTGGCATATCTGGGGTGCTCATTCTTCTTTGATACCCCAATGTTAAGAAAATGAAGTGTCTTGAGATAGTCAGATTGCTGGGAAGCTAGACTCTCAAATTCTTTCTCCTGGGGTATTACCCACATCATATCTGCCAGTAGCTGTATCCATCCCTAAGGAGCTCACTGGGACTGGGAAACTATCCCTCCTTGGAATTGTGGGAAGTGATTGTCACTCCGTCCTTTGTTTATACTGTATTTTTTAAATATCTGATATAAAAAAAAATTCAATTTCATCACCCTCCATGGTTAAGTTAGAGAAGATTGGAATAAATCATTCTAATCTGTCCTCAATTCTTCTTATTCTGTGAGCAGACATGCAGAACAATCCCTGTCTAGACAGAGCTGATGCTTTTTATGATCACTGAAGGGTAATCGTTGAGTCATATCTTCCTGGAGGTGAAAGAGATACACAAAGGTTTTGATTGAGATTAAAGATGCCTTTGTCGGTTACCTGAGTGTCACACTTAATAGGGTTATTTATGGTTCAAACTGTTTCTCCATAAGAAAAATACATTTAAAATTACTCAGTGCTTATTATTATGTATCAGACTCTGGCATGAAATAGAGAGTAAACAAACAAACAAAAAGATATGGCTTATTTAGCAGGTATCTTAAAGTCCAACTAAAGAAAAAAAAAATCAACAAAATCAACATGTAATAGTATAATTGCAATAAGTCCTGTGATCAGTACAGAGCATTGAGCAAGTATATAGCAGATTCTGATCTTATCTGAAGGGTCAGGAGAAGTTTTTCTAACAAACCGACTTTTGAGCTAAGATTTGAAGGATGTTAAGGACTTAATTAGAAAGAGAGAGGAGAGATGATGAGGAAGGGATATGGAAATGAGGGCTAAAAATAAAGGGATCATGTCACAGTCATAAAAAGAAAGGAAAACAAAGGCAGTGTAAAGAAACAAAGGCAAGAATGGAGATGTGGTTTGGGACCAGATAATGCAGGTTGCTATGTATATGGTGACTACAAAATATTGTCCAAATTATCACCCTTTTGAGAGTAAAAGGGGAGGCTATTAATTTTTCCAGGACACTAGGCATAAATCGGGACTCTCCAAGGCAAATAAGAATGTATGATATTTCTACCCATGTTAAGGGTTTTGGTCTTAATCATAAGAGCAACAGGAACTAATTGAAAAGTAATAATCAAAGGAGAGAGATGATTATATTGGTTCTTTAGAAAAATCTCTCCAGGGGCGGCCGGATAGGTCAGTTGGTTAGAGTGTGGGCTCTTAACAACAAGGTTGCCAGTTCGATTCCCACATGGGCCAGTGGGCTGCACCCGCTCCCCCCCCCCCCCCCGCAACTAGATTGAAAACAACAGCTTGAACTTGGAGCTGAGCCAGCGGTGGGCAGCTGCTTGGCTCAGTGGTTGGAGCGCAGTGCTCATAACACCAAGGTCACTGGTTGGAGTCCCACAGTGAGCTACGACCCCCCCACAGTTAGATTGAAAAAGAATGACTTGACAGCCTGGAAAAACACACTGTTGCCCAATAGTCACCAATTAAAAAAAATCTCTCTAGTTGAAATAAAAATAGAGGATGAGAGGCCTGTTAAAGGCCTACAAATCTTAGCATGTCTAAGTAAGAGATGCTAGAAACTTGGACAAAGATTGCTGCAGGAAGAAAAAAAGATTCAGTCATAGGTTAGATGTGGGAAATGAAAGAATTGGGGTTGAAGATGAATTATAGGCTTCTAATATGCTCAAACTATATAAAAGGCAATAGATCAAGTCTGGCATAGATGTTGCTAAGGGCATTTTTTGGATATCATTTATACCTTCCAACCATAGACCACTAGAAGCACACTTGTAATAGAATAAAGTTGCGTTAATTAACTCTTTACAATGAGAGAGAACACACACCATGGAGAACTTTGCATCATCTCTTACTGAGCATACGAGAAAGGACTTGTAAAAATTGGGCTTTTGTTGGATAATTTGCAGAAGGTGAAAGGAAACAGGGATTGTCTCTGAGTTGGATTCTGTTTGGCTTGTGACTGGGCACTTATAAAATAAATATCTTCTTGGGCACTTCATAAAATGACATTTTATAGAAAGGAAATCTGTGGGTGGAACAAGATATTTGTTAAATCTGACTTTCTACTTGGAGTCTGTTATCAGTTATAGTAGTGGCCTTAGTAATGTCTGCAGCTGACAGAGAAATAAGCATATTTCAAGAGCTGAGAAAAATGTCTTTCATTAGTTGTCAGGACCGTTCACACAAGTAGCATCAGCTAAAATGCTGGAAGGGATTTTCTAGAACCTATCATTCTAATGTTTCATCAAACCCACTCAAAAGTCAGAAAATATTATACCTTGTTGAAGCCATTAAAATATTTAAATCATGATTGTCAAGATGAAATGGAAAAAGGTAAGGCTGTTTTGTAAAAGACCATGTCTTTAATTTAACCTGGACCAGTTTGAAAAGCTCAAGGCAATGTCTTTTAACCCTACTTGAGGCATGATGGAGTGTGCATCAATTTTTTGAATGCAAGTCATTTTTTATGTCACTTTTTCATTAATATGGAGAAAGCCAGGCACAGCTCCACTGATCACCAGCAACCACAATGTTGTCAGCCATTTTTCTGAGATCATTCTTCCTTACAAAAAAATAAAGAAAAAAAGAAGATATCTAAAAGTTGTATGGAAAGATACCAAGTTGAATCAGCTGTTTACATACAAACCACATTATCTGTCATATTCCAAACATTACAATTAAATGCAAAAGGAATTATGGAAGGTAGCTGTTTAGGAATTTCATGTGGGGTTTGAGGTAAATAGGTTCAGATTGCTTGGCACAATTTGTCTGATTAATTATGTATTACTTACAGCATTTGGTTTATAATATTGTTGCAGAATCTCTTCCCAAAATTCAGGTTCATGTGCTTGATGTGCTAGTAAGCCAAAACATTGAGCTACTGGTGCTTGGAGATAAAGGTTTATTTGATTTGACCAAAGAAAGAGGATGGGACCACAAGATGGCCTCAGGGTTTTTTGAAAATTAATTTGGGGAACGTATTCAATAATGACGTAAAGATTTTGTTGGGTATCCAATGGACATGTGTCCTATTTGGGAGACCACCTCAGGGATATTGTGGATGCCTGATCATGGCATTGTACACCAGAAGCTAAACATTAATGAATGCCAACTATACTTTTATATATATAATGTGATGGCTCAGTGCGAGGTCGGAGGGATAGTGGATGGGGGGAGGGGGGTTCACAGTGTGAGGGATATAAATGATGAACGTCTAAGTATTACCTTGTCTGGTACACCTGAAACTAATAATAATAAAAAAAAGAAGATGGGAGAGCAAGATCTCTCAAATCCATCTCCCCCAAAAAGCAAAAACAGGGATTTTTTTCTTTGCAACTAGGGAGTACAGGAGGGGGAGTTTCAGGGAACTGAGAGAGAAATCTGAATTTATTTAATCATAGACAATGCTTTTTCATATCAGACTCCTGGGCATCAGCAGCTGGTCACAGCTACCGTAAAAACATTTTTTTTTTTCCTTTTGGCAAAAATAAATGCATTAAGTTCTCTTTGTGGCCCTGGAGTTCCTCTTCCTGCTTCGCAAAGGAACAGTACATCAGCAACACAAAATTATATTGTAAAAACAATTAGGTTAAAAAAACAAGATTCTGAAAAATGTTTTATCATTGTGCATCAGTGACATTATCTTTAAAGTGAAAAGCAGAAGAAACTAGACATGCTGTGACTATTGCCATTGATAAGCTATCATTGTCTTGTGCTTAGCTAGTTATATTTTTCTATGACCTCAAGCAAAGTATAGTTTTAAACATTTTTCCTGACTTGCTTTATAATCAGTTGTTCAGAATATGACTAATATACTTTCTTAATCTTTGACTATAAACTATGTGACAACCAAAGCAATTAAAACATTTAGTTAATGTCTATACTTATAATCTAATTAATAATTAAATTACTTAATTCTAGCTGCCAAAAATACTGTGGGGATTAAAATCACAAGGGGCTCGGCTATAATATCTATTATAATTTTATATGTTTTGCAACTTATCTGCTATGTATACTGAAAGATGTTTTCCACAGGAAATTATTTTATACTTGAAAGATTTTGTGACAGATCCAGCATAGTTTTGTGGGTTTTTTTTTTTTTTGTAATATTGTGTATAGAAAAGTGTAGAGATGCAGTGATAAGAGCAATTCTAGTCTGGAATCCTAGTTTTGCTACTATGTGATCTTGGGTAGCTTGGATTAGGTTGGGTTGGGTTGGGCAGGTTATTCCTTTAAACTGAGCCTGAGTTTTCTCATATGCAAAATGGACACCGACTTTGCAGGATTGCTGTGAGAATCTACCATGAGTACTCAAAAAAAATCCACTTTTACAATTTGTTTCATAAGTTTTATGACTTAGAGTCATAAAACTGACTTAGAGTATAATATTTTCATAAGACATTGAGAAACATTGAAATTTTAAAAAGAGACTTCTATAGGCAGAAGCAGGCTACCTTGCCTTTTATTTTTTTAAATGATCGCTGATCTTCTGCTTGAATTCCAGAGCTCAGAATATATTATATCAGTCTCATATAGCATTTTTAAAGAACATTCCAAAATTTGAATCTCTTTGCAATGAGATTCTTTTTTACATCTTGAGATAAACAAAAGTTCAATACCAAAATTCAGGGATTGAGTTCTCACTGCTGGTAATAGATGCGAATCCTTCCCAAATATAGGAAATTCCTCTCACTGGGCCCAAGGATTTGATGACTCATTTATGTTAGGAAATAGGAAGAGTCTCATATGTTTTTCACCTGTTTTAGTGAATCAAGTTCCATGAAAGGATATTCCATGACTTCTGAGTAAAAGCAGGTATACTCTGAAGCACATAGCTGGGTAAAATCTTCCATTCAGCAGAAGGTAACATTCTAGGTACCAAGGTTATATCTTTGTCTGAGGTAGAGAAATTTTAAAGATGAGCAGATTCACTCCACAGTGTCACAGTCAGTGAAGAAGGCTCTTTTCGAATTGGCAGAGGTAGATATATCACAAAGCAATTGAAGTTGAAGGTTTTGAGCTCTTTGTTCAGTTCCAAGACCATGGGAAAGTTCTCAGACATGTGTTCTCATAGGCATGTGTTTTATCAATATGCAAAGTAAGACATTTCAACTGCAAGCAGTTCAGACAGCTGTCTCTTTTCCCTCTGAGGTTCCCTTGGCTGCATTTTTCCTCATGTCATGTGGCATTAGAATTAATGTCATTTCAGTTGGGGATTTCATTGAGGAGAAGAAGTTGAATTGGGAATACAATTGGCCGGATTCTATGGCATATATTTGCTTGTCATGCTGTTAGTTATATGTATAGGTAAGTTGGTACTAGCGTCCAGGCATATTACTATTTGCCACATGTTATCTTGGCAAGAAGGTGCAGGGCCAGAGGTAATTTAATATGAGAATATGCCCTACAGTGTCCTACAGCATCTAGCATGGAAAGTAAATGGAGAAAAGGAACAGGTTTTGGAGACAGAAGCTGCCTGCCGAAAATTTGTCCTATCATCCTACATAAAATTTTAGCAGGAGATTTGGCTCTTTTCAATGCCTTGTCAAAATGGAAATTCTTTCCAATCAGAAATATACCTCATAGCATAGCATATGCAATTATAAATGTGCTATACCTCTTTTATTCCCCCTTTTTTGATAGAATCACACTAGATAGAGTTTATAGAGAACACATTTGGAGCAAGGCTACACATACCAATCACTTCTGTCTAAGTCACATGTTATTAATTCTAGCATATATGGTCATATTAGCACATCTAATGCATCTTGCCCTAATGGAGTATGGGGGATCCAGAGAAAATTGCGTGCAGCTCACACTCAGAGTGGTCATTCATTAAGGGGAAGAAAGCATTTTTGATCCAAAGTAATGAAATAGTTTCCTGGATCATTTGATAATCCAGCTAATGAAAATGACTCTATCATGAGGATATTTGTGGAAAATATCAAGTTTGGTGCTGATTTGACAAGAAACCTTACAATCAATAAATAACACAAATTTATTATGTGCTTATGGGAGGCAGAACAATGCCCTCTCCAAAGATGTCTACCTCCTAAACCCTAGCACCTGTGCTATGTTACCTTACACGGCAAAAACAAATGTAATTGCAGATGTAATTCAATTAAAGACCTTGAGACAAGGATATTATCTTAGAGTATCCTGAATTATCCCTCTGGCCCTAGTTTAATCATATTTCCAAAAAAACAGCTAATTTTTCTCAGTTATGGTCAGAGGGAGGCGTGACTAAGGACGAAGTGTCAGAGAGATACAACCTTGCTGGCTTTGAAAATGGAGGACAGGAGTCATGAGCCAAGGTATTGTACCAGTCTCTAGAAGCTAAAAGAGGCAAGGAATTAGGTTGTTCTTAGAGTTTCCACAGAGGAATGCGGAAGGCTGACATCTTTATTTTAGCCCCATGAGACCTATGTCGGACTTATGACACAGAACTGCAAGGTAATAAATGTATGTTGTTTTTAGCCACCAAGTTTGTGGTAATTTGATATAGCAGCAGTAAAAAACAAATACAATGTCACTATAATCATGTTCACGTGTATGGCTAATTAGAAGAATACTTGATTAGTTCTTATACTAGAAAATTTGACATGTTCTTAAATATTAAAAGGTCAGATATCAAAGCAATTTAAGGTGGCCCTATGTCACAGATGTTTAGGATATGCAGGTTTATACCTATAGTTCCAGTGCAATTGGAAATTAGTGACACACTCGTTTTACACTCAAAGGTTTGGTTAATAAATGATATAGCTACCCTAGAGAAATGGAGTTTTTCCAAAATTAATAACAACTTCCAAATTTATGTGAACATTACAAATAAGGAGTTGTGAAGTTAAAAGAAAAATTCCTAAACCAAGAGTTGGTTTAGACTGATTTGATCCGTGGATCAAACGCGGCCCAGCACCTCTGTTTGTATTATTGCCCACAAACTAAGAATGATTTTTGCATTTTACATGGTTAATTTTAAATGGTTATATAAGCACCTAGATAGTAATATTGTCAATTTTTGTCTGTTGGCCCACAAAGACTGAAATCTCCGCCATCTGACCCTTTAAGAGAAAGTTTGCCTACCACTGTTTTAAACTATTAATAATAAAAACCAAGTTATGATCAGTCATGTTAGAATAAAGATGGAATTCTCCCATCTCTCTACAGAAAATGATTATACAAAATTGTTGTTCTGTGAGGAGATGATGAAAAAGTGTGCAACCAGAAAATGTGGGGAAAAGAATAAAAACTATGTGTAAGAAAACCAATTAATTTTTTTAGAATGCTCTTTCCTTCAACTGGTATGACATTTGTGGATGTGTCCAAATTCAAAATTTATCGTGTCTTGTTTTCTCATTCAAAATCAATATTTACTTTCAAACTGAATTGCATATTTGTAATTTTTCTTATAGAGAACCCTCAAAACAACAAGCCTTAGGCCTCCCTAACCTAGGTATGGCTCTGCACATTGGACACGTTTCTAAAAGTCAATGTCCTCTCAATTCTTTCGCGCGGATTCTTCCATGGGGCACGAGACATCCAGGTCGTCGGGTCCGTGCAGGTTTTGATCTGCACCGCCTCACCAGCAGGTGAAGTTTCCAGCCCCAGTGGAAAGGGTCCCCCACCCCTGCCCGGGACTGAGGTACTGCTTGTGTGCAGCACGGCTCATGGACTGCAGGGCTACAACTGGTGAGAAACTGAGCCTGCAAGCAGGCTCAACGGCCTGTGAGGCCAGGCTGCTCAGAGGGTGGCATTATGGCCAATAAGGGGTCTCTGAAGGCCAGACTGCCTTCCTCTGCAGTTCCCCAAGTGGCCACTAGAACCTCTCCCGGTTGCATTTGTATTGGAGGAGGGGTAACGCTCAGGAATCTATGCAGTTGAAAGTGCCCTGGCAGGCCACAGACCCACCGCATATATAGCTCTTAGTTCACAAACACAGGGGTGAGTCCTTACTGGAAGTCTGGGTCTGACCAGCGATCACTTGCCCTAAATGCAGCCCCACAGTCACTGCCTTCAGAACGCAGCAAGCCCAAAGGCCCTGTTTCAATCTAGTCCTATGTGAAATTATTTCAGAGGGTCTCACAGAGACCTCATCACAGCAGAGCGCTCTGTTCTTCCAGCGCGTCACGCACACTCCTGCCTCAACATTACACTTGCTTTTTTTCTCTGCCTGTGACTCACTTTGCCCTCCTACAATGCGACCTCCTCGAGAGGCTTTTCCTGACAATCCTGAGGAGCTGCTATCACTCTTTACAACCTCACTCCAGTTCATTATTCATGGCACTTCACACAACCTGATATTTTTAGCTCATATCCAGTTTATTTTTTTTCTTTCTGACTGGTAAATTTCACAGTTGTAGTGACTTTGTCTATTGGGCTCTCTGCTGTATTCCCAATACCTAAAACAGTGTTTGGCACATGGAAGAACTCAAATTATGTACTTACTAAGTAAATGATTGAACAAGTTATGCTTTTCTTGCTGACCAAGGAGCTAGCAATTAACACATTCATATAATTTGAGACACCCTCCTACACATTGATCTTGAGTATGTGTGAGAGTATTTGACAGCTTTTTTCACTGGAGAAAATAATAATTGATTTTGTCAGGCTACTGACCAAATTTGTTCTTGGAGAGAGTGGTCCAATGTATGTGTTTTCCTAAAGAAAGCAGAATTTTAGAAGATATGTATTTATTTCTAGGTATCTCAGTGTCATGGAAATCATGGGCATTATATTTGTAAGGCAACATTAAGGGTGCTTATTAAAACAAGGAGAAAAAAATACCAAAGAGAGAAATTACTATATATTTTGCCTGAAGTTGGAATAATAATATCAAAATAAGGAAAAATAAAATATTGTTTTTCTTTGTTTGCTTGCTTGCTTATTTTGTGTTTTATTGTGCAGTCCAATGATTAAATTTTCAACTAATAATATACCTATGGAAATAAACAAAGAAAGTACAAAGTTTTGATGGATATGGAAATTTTATGAATACTACACAAGAAATGATGCCCACAATTTATTTTTCCTGTGATTTATCAGAAGTCTCCAATCTTTTGGCAACTAAAATTGGATAGTAGAATAGAAGTGATTGTAGGAGAGGAAATTATTTGTCATTCTGGCTGTTTCTATGCAGATACAAAAAGCTGCTACTTTACAGAAGCTCAGCAGAGTAACACCTTCAGCAGAGGCCAACGAATCAATATTTCACTTTATAGCACCAGCTTTCCTGAGGAACTGTAGTAACACTTATGTAGCCCTCATCACAAATCCTAAGTGACATCAGGAGAAGGGCAGCTAGATTCACATTCCAGGAAGACATAGGAGCTACTAGTCAAATGAATCAGAAGCTCAACATAGACTCTGAGTTTATAGATCAATAAACTAAACCTAAGAAATCTGGGCTACAGACTCACTATTTACACTGGTAATAACCTCCCAAAATATTCTGATGTACCCTGTTTTGAGAAGCATTAAGATGTGCATTAACCATAAAACCAATCAATCAACAAATACACTTAAGTACCTATTATGTATCAGTAGTGTGCTAGGCATGATGGGAAAGATGAGGAAGTTTGAGAGTTCCTACATCTGAATCCTCAAGACACTGATAATTGACTTGGAAGACACAGACAAGAAACAGATACCCAGCATGATTTAAGTGACTGATGCGTGCTGCTGAAGATGAAAGATATAGATTCCTTACTGAAACTCAGGGCAATCAGGTAAGATGGCTTTGAAGAATGGAGAGTCCCAGTCGAGAGGAAAAAGGAAGAGGAGGCGTTGCTGTCAGGGCTGAAAATTGTTCAGTGAAGAGGAATTCGAAAAAATTGGTAGAAACAGAGAACGCACATTGAGAAGTAGTGGTGTAAGATATAAAAGGAAATTTTGTAGGTCCTGGAAAGACAAGTAATTTGTCATGTCTTTGAGCAGCTTCTCATCAGTATTAGATACAAAACTCTACTTTTACAGCACATATTTTGTGATGACACCTTTATTAGTATCCTGAAGTAAATGATAAGCATTTCAAAAATATAAATAAAATGTCTTAATTGTAATAAAAAGGAAAATATACAGCCATATGACAGTTAACAATGGAGATCCATTATAAGAAATGGGTCATTAGGCAATTTCATCATTGTGTGAACATCACAGAGGGCACTTACACAAACCTAGGTGTACAGCCCACTACATACCCAGGCTGGATGTATATTATATACCTATGGCTCTTCAGCCACCAACCTGTGCAGCATGTACTGTACAATTGTAACACAATGGTATTTGTGTATCTAAATATATCTAAACATTGAAAAGGTACGGTAAAAATGCAGTATAAAAAATATAAAATGTTACACCAGGATAGGGTACTTACCATGAATGGAGCTTGCAGGACTGGAAGCTGCTCTGGGTGAATCAGTGAGTGAGTGGCGAGTGAATATGAAGGCCGAGGATATTGCTGAATGCTGTTGTAGACTTTATAAACACTGTCACACAAGCCCTCCCCTTCCTTTCTTCTGACACCCTCAGAAATAGAACATCAAAGCTGTCAGTGCTGCTCCATGAACAGGGATCTGGGCTGGACTGACTGAAAACATCGAGGAGAAACTGGCTGGGCAAGGCGTAAGTCACCATAACAGTGACTGCCCAGAGGGAGTGAAAGGTGGCCTGAGAAGCACTAGAAATAAGAAATCAAGATGGAGAGATAAAGATACATAAGGTATTGGCATAATAATGTGGTTTTGGCTATTGCATGTTGAAGCAGTGGTCGGATTACAGAACTTTGTGGTATTCATTTAAAACAAGGGTGTTTAATATGTAGAGGGTGTAGAATGAAGGACTCAATATTTTGATTTGGGAAATTTGTTTTTGGTTCCATTGACCCTGTCTGGCACAAAAGAGCCTCTCTGGCATCGGACTGGTAGAAGAAATAAAACTTATCTATGTTTTGCATCATTACAACCTGAACATATTTCCAAAGAACAGGGACAGGCTGGTTTCATACTACCACTGAAAGCTTTCTGAAGTGGTAGTAGCACTTAAAACTTATTAAAGTGACTCTTGTGGACTTGTGTCCTTATACAGGATCATAGATCCTCAACAAAGAATTTAAAGCAATTTACTGTGAAAACCATTAAGCTAGATCTGGGAGGGCTGTAACCCCTTCTAAATATGTAGCACTGGGGGGACAGGTTCCTCTGTGCTGAAACAGGTCACTGGCTGACTGGCTGAGATGTAATCTGCACACTGAAAATTGAGGTGCTGTGAGACAGAATTTATATCCAAGCCCCACAGATATTGCTCCTGTCAGAGCAAAAAAAAAAAAAAAAAAATTCTCCTCATCCACATATCCTTCCATTTCTTAAAGGAAATTAAGCTCCATTATAATTGTATGGGACCCACTGTTGTATTTGTGGTCCATTGTTTGACCGAAACGTTGTTATGTGGTACATGACTATATGGAAAGTAATTTATAAGAAAATAATATGTATTTCAATCTGCAAACGCTTAGACCTGACTACACTAGAACACATAATGAAGTTCAATAGCATCTATATGCAGAATCACCATGAATGAATAAGTGTGTAATAAATTGTTTAGTATTTGTGTTTTAAAAACCACATGTATTAGTGTTAATGATGTAATTTTCAGAAATATTAAATAACTCTTTATCAAGTTATAAAACAGTCTTCTTTCCAGATGAATGTTTGGTGGCATCTTGGAAAATTCATTATATATTAAAATGTATAGAATATGTTATGTTCTTATGAAAAATGGGGGTAGTTTCTAGATTGTTGACCAAATGATGAAAATTGTGCAAGATGCCAGAAAATTTTTGTCTGAGGCTGCCCCACATATTGCAGTCTGGGAAGTTTGGACCGAGGACCCTTGATTATGTCAGTAGTGTTTTGTCAATTACAGTGAAAAACATTTTGCCCACAAAATTCCAAAATTCTCCTTAGGGTACAGTATCACCCTGACTAAGAAACACTGGCATGGACAATCAGGAATTGTGAAAATGTTTAGAAAAGAAAAGAGAGTACTAAACCTGGTGGTGATGAATTAAGGTTATGTATTCCTGTCAGTGGTTAGAGAAATTAGACTTTGCAGTAGTCCTGTTGGAATGGAGCATAACTTGAAATATGAAAATGACAGCGGGAATATAGAAGAAAATGCAACAGTACAAGAAACACAAAGGGAGAAACAACAGAAAGTGATGATTGATCTGGTGTGAAACATAAAAGAGAGGGAAAGCCAGAGAAGTTTTTTTCCCTCCCTTTTTTTTTTTTTGAAGTTGCAAATCATCATTGCTTGTTATGATGGCTGCCATTTTTAGAGTAACAACTATATTTTTAGGCATTTTCTTTTCACGTACCCTTGGGTTTCTCACCTTTAAACAGTGTGCCTTTAATTAAAGTAATGAAGTGAACATAGTTGATGGAGATCAGCTAGTATCATTTTGGATGATACTTAATAAAAGCTAATGGATACTCACTCCCCGTACTCCCCAAATAATCAAGGCATCCTACTTCAGTGATGGACAGATATTCCATGCTATGTGCTACACCTGAGATACAACAGCACGACACACTAACGAAAGCGCCCTAAAGGCATCCTGCAGACCTAAGTAATTTTCTGTTTAAATATAACCACAGCCAACTCTTTTCCATTTTGATTAACATTCAGCATTTGCAGTGAGGATCATACTGAAGAGTAAAAAGGAGATGGATATGTAATCAAAACACATCAAAAATGTCACATAACTTTTGGAAAATAATGGGACTATTGATTGAAACAGAAAGTTATTGTCTTATGGAAAACTGGTGTTGGGAATTAAAGGGAGAATTTGATGTTATAAATGTTGGTTTTAAGGAGATGATTTATTATAAATAAAAGCATAAAATCTCCTTACAAACTTTGTGTCTCTGGGAATTGATGAAACCCCATGTATATAAAAGAGATTTTTTTTGCTATATTAACGGAAAAATTTTTCTGCATTTAGTAAACACATTATTAGTTTGTGAATTTCTGCATAAATGTGTGCTACCTCTGTGAGAGAGTCACACTTCACAATGTGTTTTCAATTCATTTTAATATACATAGTTATTAACTTGGATGGGATCTGTAGTTGTCACAATACTCTTTCTCAATTATTTTTGGTTATTACCTCTTCTGAACATATAGTAGAATTACATTAAGATGTGATCTGATTGAGTCAGGACACGTGATGAGTTCTAGCCAATGAAGTATAAATGGAAGTGACAGATATTTCATCTAGGCTCAGCCTCAACTGGCAGCTTGAAGTACCCCAGAGCTCATATTTCCTTCTTATATATCAATCCAGAAATGTATTAGATGGAGGCTGCTCCTCCAGCTGGGATCCTAAATGACAGCAATGAAAGGAGCCCCTTTCCAGTGCATTATTGAGCATACAGAAGTGTTTATTGTTTTAGGCCAATGCACAGTGGATGGTTTACTCTGGTCTGTCTTGACTCAGACAAATTGATGAATGGACATCCAGAAATCTCTTGGAATTATATGTAAAAATTGTACATAAAATTGTATATCCATCATCTTCAAAGGTTTTGGACATAAACTATATGTATTTGTATTCCAACACTAAAACTCAATAGCTGTACGACTTTAGACAATTTACATAGAATTTCTGTTCCTTTATTTTTTTTTATCTGTATAATATGGACAAAAAACAGAGCCTCTATGAAGTATCATTAATGCTATTCTCAAATACTCCAGTTTTCTCTTCTTCCGGGCACTCTGCAGAATTGTGTGTGCCACCTCCCACTTGAATTTAGGAGAGTCCATGTGGCATGCTATGGCCAAAAAAATGTGAGCAAAAGCAACAAGTATCCCTTCTGGCCAGAAGTTTTAAGAGCCAGTGTATGCTTCACCACTTTATTTCTCTCTACTGTGATGATGAGCAACGTTACAGATGATGAGCAACTTTACATGGCCGCTCCCTCATCCCAGATCTTGGATTGAAAATGAATCAGTACAGAACCCCCAGTCAACTTTGAATGGACATGTTGTGAGATATTATGCCTGGGATTACTTATTATTGCAGCATAACCTAATCACCAGGGTTGGTTCTTTCTAGAGGCTATCAGGGAAAATCTGTTCCATGCTTTTCTTCTAACTTTGGGTGGTTGCTGGCAATTCTTAGCATTCTTTCGATGGTAGCTCTATCACTTCATTCTCTTTTTCCATCTTCACATAGCCTTCTTCCCTGTGTGTGTATGTGTATCCTCTCCCCTATTTAACTTGTAGTTCTTTGACCATAACAAGTGTTAGTTTATCAGGAATTCACTTAGGCATAATTCCACTAATATGAAGTCTACTAAAGCAATTACATAGCACAAGGACACAAAAAGCACATTTTTTCTTCTCAGGTGTCTTTTCCTCTCTTCTTCCCTCCTTTCATTTCAATAATATGTGTCTACTGAAGTTCAGGGCAGAATGCACCCAGGTATGTAAGGGAAATAGTGCCAATAAGAGGAATTATCCTGTCAGATCCACAACTAATTAGGTTCATCTTTGCAGCTTGATGGTGAAAATGTATAAGTTTAACTAAGAAGAGATTGAGCACAGCCTAAGTTTAAAGATCATTAATTTTTTAAAGTTGCTACACATAAATGCAGAAAGAATAATACCTATCACTGTGACTGACACGTTGTAGTTGCCCAATAAATATTTTGTCAAATGAATTAACTACTTAGTGTTTGTGACAGAGATAAAGTTCCTCTGGTACCTCTCTGCCTCAGGAAAGGAAATGAATTGGCATTCCTTTGATGCTTCTATCCCATTTTTCTGTACTTAGATGCCTGAAGTAAGTGCTCCAACCTGATTAGGATTTGTAAAGCACTCCTCTGTTTTTTCAAAACACAATTATGTTCTCAGTTTCCTACTGTTTCCATTTCCCACGTGGCCTGCCCCCAATATACAATTTCTTGTAAACTCATGTAAACATACAAGTCTTTTAAAGACAATGTTTCTTGTTATTCTGTGGCAGGAGGCTAAAAAAAAAAAAAAAACCCACCGGTTTGCTCCTAAAATGAGAAGCTTGTTATGTTAAAACTGTTGAACGCTCATACCAGGAGGTATAGCTAACAAGGACAGCAGATCCTCTTCATGGTTATTGTGAAATCCTCCACAATAAGGCTTTTAAGCCCCTCTCCAATCTCATCTTGTACCACTCACTGGCCTCCTAATTGAACAGCTTATAGCTCATGGCATATGGCTTGCAGCTCACAGCATACTCAGTAAACCCTTTGTCCCTTTATTCACACCATTCTCCTGCCTGAACTGCAATCTCCTCCTCTGAGGGGTGTTAATTCTTTCTTGTCTGTCAGTCACAACTTCTGAGGTAGGAAGTCTTCTCTGACTTGCCCAGGTAGGAGCAAGTGGTCCACTTCTATATTTCCATAGCACCTCACATATACCCAGTCACCATCTTCTCTTAAATATTACCCTCTCAGAAAGATCTTCCTGAAGTTCCACTGCCCTCTCAGTCATATTACTCTCTGTCTCAGTCCCTTACATATGGCCTAGGAACACATACTATAATTATTTAGGCATTTGTTTGTGTACTGACATGTGTCTATCTCCCTTACTGAAATGAAGGCTCCAGGAGGAAGCAACATTTCTCTCTTGCTCACCGCTGTGCCCTGGAGTGTAGAACAGTGTTTGGTATAGAATGGATAGTCAATAAGTAGTTGTTGAGCAAATGAATGACTGATGGATGCATTAATTTTAATTTATATTTTTACTTTCTAAAAGGGACAGTAGATATGTAAAGGACAGCTGTATACAAAGGGCTTAGAACATGATAGAGAAGCAATAGATGTTAGCAAAGAGTTGAATTTGAATGACACTATCAATCTATAGTGTCAATATGGAAAGGAGTATTGCCATCATTTAAACCCAGTTAAATACTTTTGTTTTCACAATTATAAGCTGTCAAACGTGTCTGACAATTAATTCTCTCTTATATGTTTTCAATGGCCATACTTTCTTCTTTAGAGCGAAAACCTGTAGCTAATTTAAAGCAAGAAGGAGGTGGAGGGTAAAGAGGGTCAAATGTATACGGTGACAGCAGGAGATTTGATTTTGTGTGGTAAGCACACAATGCAATATATGAATGATGATGTATCGTAGAATTGTACACTTGAAACCTATAGTAGTAATTTTTTAACCAATGTCACCCCAATAACTTTAATAAAAAACAAAACAAGGACCTTGCTATTACAAGAACTGAAAGAGACTAAAAAAGTCCAACCCCAATTATACATCAAATGGTCTGACCCTAATGCATATCAAATTGTATGAAAATATGAATAGAAAGCCATGTTGGTTATCAAGCAGCTGTTTTCCTCATTTGCTTTTAAACATACGGCCACGATTCCCAAAATCCTCAAATAAAGTGAAAGGGTGCTCACAACTCAATAAGGCTCCAGCAACTAATTAAGGAATTGTGCTTTATGGAATAAAGCTTAGTGAGAAAGCATCCAATTCTAATTTTTTGTTGTCTTCTAGGAAACCCTAAAAATTACTCAAAATTCAGAAACTTGTCTCCCACTGTTTCTTTGATTCAAGAAATTCCCAGGACTGAACTATAAATTTTATAGTCAAGAAAAAATAGACATTAATTTTTTACCAAGACTTTTCATAAAGCATTTTATCATCTCCTTTAGGAGAACTGAAATTGTTCAGTCCCCATTTAGAAAAGATGTTGTTATCTTCAGGCATGTATCTTCAGGCATATGAGAGACTTGTGAGGTTGGATACCATGATGCTTTTCACAGATCAAATGTTTTAAAATATTCTATTTAAAATCTCTCTCCATTTCCTATTTGCTTTTTTGTCCTATCTTGTCTTTTTTATCTCTACCCTTTTTCTATCCTTTTCCCTCCATCAACAAATATTGGTTTTCCCATAGCTGTCTTTTCTTTTGACAAAGATTTAATGATACAATTCACATTAAGGTTGTAATGATTGAGGGCAGCTTAATATGTACAATGAGGAGTATTTCTCTTTGCTAGACAACAAAATATATTGTAAAGGGATATATTTTTTGCACAAAGCAGGAGTTTTTTGAAGCTTTGTATTAATGGAACCAAGAAGAATATTAGAAGCAAAGGATCATCAGTGAGAATATCTAAGAGAGACAGAAAGCATGTTCTGAAGAAAATCTTGGAAAATTCCAATATACAAAAGATTAAAAACTCACTACATAGTATATTTCACATCACAAATTATGTCCAGGTACATTTTTCAATCTAATTCATTAGAGCCTTTGCAGTTTGATTCAATGTGAAACATAATACATCCCACTAATAAAAAGTATAAAAATCATGACCCAAATTTGAATGAATTCTCTCTCATTATAGAATTCTTGGGGAAAAGCAAAAGTACTAAAATTGAATTGCTTTCCAAGTTAAATTCTAAAGAATTGAAAGCCCAAATTTTATCCTCCCTAGTATCTCATCTTAATAGTCTCAGCAGGAGGGCTTGTGGGACTCAAACTGACAAATTTGGTCTTGGCCACTTCAACCCTTATATATTTTCCCACATACAATGTACTGTATCACTGTTTATCTGGATTTTAACAGCAACTATTAATTTCAAAGAAACATGTGTATTGCTTAATTTATCTCTGCTAGCTGTTGTCTTACAAACTAATGTTTCCATGGATGTATTGGAAAGCAGATAGATAATTGATAGTAGTTTCTGAGACCTTATGAAAGCCCCTTTAACAATCTGCCCTCACTACACACTCAGTAGCGACTACATGTAATACCTGTCATCTGATTTCTGAAAAAGGAGTTGGATAGATAATACCTTAAACTATGGCCTCTGGATAACATCAAAATCTTCGGAACACAAATAAATATCTCTCTAAAAGTAGACTAAGTTAAATTATGACATAAAGTGAAAAAATGTTTTGCTAGATGTGGGAAACTTACCTGATATTCATAAATCACTCTGCCCACTGATATATATGAGCCTGTTTGTAGATCCCAGGGCTTCAGAAATTTAATATTCACTATTTCAACAATTTGTGAACTATCCAGAGGGTCATCACATGAGAGTTCTCATTTTCCTGAGGTATGAATTGGAATAATAAAAGTAGAAAAGCTAATAAGAGGGGAAGAGACAGTTAATACATTCATGAGGACAACCAGGGGGAACAAGTTGGTCCTTGATACAATCAAGGTTAGAGGATCTCATCAGATAAGGGCTGTGAGGGAAGTGATCTTGATCACTCACTAAATTTGTCTGGAAAACTGGAAGTGGATCTTGACAGGCAACAAACCCCAGTTGTATACTAGGAATAAACATTGCCTACGCTTTCATGAGTCTCGCATTTGGGGAAGGTGAAGCTTCACAGTTCTAAATGGGCTGCCTATTTGAAACCCATGGCAATCAACACGTGGGGGTGAAGGACAAGGTTTAACTCCCATAGAAATAAGAGTTTGCAGTAACTAGGGAGACTATCAACTCCACTAAGTCTCCATTCAAATTACAATAGAATGCTTATCAAGAAATAAGAATAAAGCATGGCCATAGAGAAAGAGCCAGTAGAGCATTCCAGGGCAGGTGATAACTCACTGGGTAGGAGGAGGCCTATGCTCAACCCTAGTTGATATGATACATGGTAACATATTTAAATCAAACACTGCTGGAGGAGGTAAGACATGCACTCAGAACTGATTCGGAAACTTAGCTGTGTGTACCTGCAGGTGAGAAGCATCAATGGCCTCAGTTGAATAGGGCTGAAGATAGGAAGGAATGATATAACCCAAGATGCCTTGTGACTATCAAAAAGTGATGTATTGTCGCAATTAAAATTTCCAGAAGCATAATAAGTAAGGTCAGGTTATAAGGAAATCCTATTTGTTAATAGATAAAAATGTAAACTATTAAGAAAATATGCCATACAATTACTGAACATCTCTTCTGCTTATTACATTCTGTACACTAGTTTAATTATTAATTTAGTTTTATTATTTGCTGTAGTTTTCCCTTCTCTCATAAGTTAACCTTTTTAGAATGTCCTTGATGTTCTTGAAGTTTGTTTTTCCATGTGAACTTTAGAATCCATTTACCCTATTGTTTTCAGACCACACTAAGTATATAGATTAAGATAAATGACATATTTATAATATTGAATCTTCTTATGAAACTAATTTATTCCAAACTTATTTTCGGTCTCCATAGCAGTTTAAAGTTTCATTCACATAGATCTCACACAGTTGTTATTAAGTTTATTCCTAGTAATGTCATTATTTTGCTGCTTCTGCTATTTTTTCATTATGTTTTTAACAGATGATTCCTATCTACTGAAAAAATGTTTCAATCATTTGTGTACTTAGAGACTGAAATAATTTACTAAAGTTTTGGGAAAGTGTATGAGGGTGATGGAGTGAGGAGTGACCTTGGAAGCTTGGATTTTACCCTATAGGCAATGGAAAGTCTTGAAATCACTTTAAATAGAAGAATGGTATGCTTAGATTTGTATTTTTGAATACTGTACCTTGTCATCATGAAGAATTGTTTACTGGGGCAAGACTGAAAATGGGAAGACTTCAGAGATATATGTTATATGTGAGGAATGAGAAGGAACTGGACTAAGAAAGTTAGATTAGGAAATGAGAAAGGGGACACACTTTGTTTCCTTATAAGAAAGAAAATTAACAATCTTCTGTTACAGATTGGATAGGTGATAGGGGAGGAAGAGAGAAGACTCTGTAGAGGAAAGAAGAAACGAGCTGGAGTTGAATAGAGTTTCTATATAAATCCCTAGAAGGACGATATCAGTGATGACCTAAAATACAACAAATATGAGAAAGATCATTTGGAGTGCCATTGAATTATTAATGACAGTAAGGTGGCCTCTAATTACAGACCTTTAGACATGTCTATAAATGGACACAGATTGCAACAAACTGAGGAACAAAGGATGGCAGGAAAAGAGAATAAGATAATACAGAGCCATGGTTCCATGACGTGTGATGATAGGACATAAATAATAGAATAACATCCTAGGGGTTACCTAAGTCCAAGGAAATAGAGCTTTTTTGTTTTTGTTTTTGTACAACATGACACTCAAAGTCATATGTTTTTGTGTGAACTCAGAGTAAAAATAGTTTGTGTATACTTTCAAGTTTCCGAACACAAGAGCAAGGCAAATGCTGGTGGAGTTGCAAAGTTGGTACTAGAAACATAAGTACAGGCAGAAAAGACTGGTTGTATGATTGGTTGTGCTTTCTGGAAGTAAAACAATACAGATAAAATCTGGAATAAAATGAACTTAATTTACTCATGGTTTGCAAGGCTTAAACTATATCACTCCTGTCAACTAAAATCATAATTCCTGTTAATATTTAGTCATGAATTTATTATTTTTGTATAGGAAAATTATTATTTCTACGTTATTCCCTTTTCTTTCCTATTTACCAAATAAAACAAACAAAAAAGCAAATTCGGGAATTCACACAGCAAAGTTATTATCTCCAATTATGTTAGAATATGCTGTTAACATTTGAGACAGGTTTCATTTATGCCATTCTGAAATAACAGCAAAGGAAAATATTGTTAATTGAAAAATCTCATATTTATTTATTTAAAAAAGTAATGATGGTTAAGTTTAATACTAGCTAAAACATCTGTCATAAAGACTAGGCTCTCAAACCTTTAATTATCTTTTAATTCTGTGTAATACACAGTAGGCTCTTAAGCCACCTCTCTTTCATATATGGTTTTGGATTTTGTTGTTGTTGTTGCTGTTGTTGTTGTTTGAGAAATACTCTCAGGCCTTGCTACTGAATGTGTGATCCATGGACCTGAAACATCAGTATAATCTGGAAACTTGTTAGAAATGCAGAACCTCACTCTCCACCCAGACCTACTGATTCAGAATTTGCATTTTAACAAGATCCCCTGGTAGTTTATATGCCATAACTCTCTTAAAGCTGAGAGGCACTGATCAAAAATAAAATACTCATTATTTAGTGCAATACTGTACTGAATATATGACAAAAAATAGAAGGAAACTCTACTGAACCTTCCATAGTTCTCCACATAGATTTAGAAAGATGCGTGGCTTCTAAAATTGTAATCTTGATGTGATATTGTTAAATAACAATGTAATAATTCAGTTAAGATTTCAGAAGCTTTGATAGGAAAATGTGTTACTCACTTTTCACATCATATTGAATACAAATTCCCACAAAACCACCGCTTTGTGGACATTTGACTTTGAAATAAAATTTGAAATTATCATCACTGGATCAATTCTCCCTTTAGAAATGTAATATTCTTACAATTAAATATTAGAAAATAGATTTTTTTAAAAGCCAAAAACAAGAGGTAATGAGTTAACATGTGAAACGTGTGGTGAATGAGGATCTAGTCTAGTGTATTCACACAATCTTTAATTTGTACAATATTTAATTTGTACAGTGTAGTCAAAGAAGTTTGTTAAGGCAACATATTAATTCTCCTGACTCATCTGTACAAATTCTGCAATTTTAAAAAGATGAAAAACGATTCCTGCTAAAAATAGTTTGAGAACTGTATTAGTCACATTTTGCTAAATAACAAACAATGTCAAAATCTCAGTGGCTTACAATAAATATGTATTGTCATGCTCCCTGGCATGCAGGTTGGCTATATTTCTACAGATCTAAGTTGGGTTCGTCTGGGTCAGGCTAGACTGCAGGCTTTCTCTCAGGTGCAGGCCTCCTCCATTTATCTTCATTCTGGGACTCAGACTGCAACAGCTATGGTTGAGGGCTCTTTTATTCATGGATCACAGGAGCATGGGAGTTTATGAAGAAAGAGAGAATGCTCTTTCAGGCTTCTGCTGACAACTTATACTCTGTTACTTCCACCCATGTTTCATTGACAAACATCAGTCATTTTACCCATCCCAAAGTCAACAGAGAAGAAAATATACCCCACCCATAGGAAAAGGCACTGTGAAGTTACATGGCAAGGAGCGTGGATCCATAATTCCAATACATGGAGAAAGGGATCCCATCTCTGCTAGAATAATTAGCTTCAAATTTTTATTGTTTTTGACGTGGCTTATGTGCCCTGCTTGACTGTAAGCTTTTACAAAGAAGATGAAAATGCAAGTAATCAGTTCTAACCCCCTCAAAAAGTAGAAAGCATATATGTTTTGCTGAATACATTTGAGAAATTAATTTAAATATAAATAAATGGATTGGTGAATTCTTCAAACAACTAAGATTGGAACATTAAGCTTAAAGCTTCCATGTTTAACCTTCAGGCTAAATAATCATCTACAGTACAAGTGGCCCCCAATCCATTTTCCATTCATTTCAATGTTCTCCATAAACATTTCTATGCATGCAGAATGTTTTTCCCTAATTATTTTGAGAATTTGTATCAATCTACCCACCTAAAATGGGAAAATTCCAACTACTACTTCTTTATATCTCATAAAGCTGTTGGTAGGATTAAACAAGATTATATAAGTAAAGAATTTAGTATAGTGCATGGTACATAACAAATGCTGAAAAAACATCATTCGTCCCTCCTTTTCCAAAGTTCATGTTTTGTTTTTATTTAACAATATTAGCTATGGAACAGTAAGGTATTTGTTCAGTAGGATTCTGGCATTATTTCTGGCTAGCTTGTATATAGTCTTTATGTTTTCAAATTGGAAGACACTTTATCTAATTTAAGTATATCATTTTACCGATGAAGACGTTTATACCAGAAAAGGGCAAAGTATTGTTTAAAATCCTGAAAATAAACATCAGGACTAGGACAAGAGGCCCTCAAACTGCCAGTTCAGCGTGTTCTTTCTATTAGGCTGTGTGGACGGTACATGTATGTTGTTACCATCCCCAAGCTCCCCAAGCTCATAACCAAGGTGCCAAAGAATAGGCCTAATTCTCTAATACTTTCATTTCTTATTCCCCAAATGCAAACCTAATAAAAACAAACCCATTCCAGACCCTATTCTTTGGGGATGCACTCTTTATAGGTTCTACTCTAGATTTCTCATAGGGCAGTGAGTGAATCTGAGTTTTCATTGAGGTCTGGATGTGTGTTAATGGCTTCTCTTCATCAGTGTGATGTCTCAGGCCTGACAGAGCAGGGTATGTTTGACAGTGTAGTGCTTAGCTTCTCCTATTTTGCTTAATTGTGAAGAAACACTGTGGAAAATTTTTGTTTGTTGGCAGCAATATAAGAAATTAGAGGGTGTTTTGGGTAATTTTCCTTTATCTTTGTTTAAATGAATGAAAATAAATAGACCTTCACACAACCTAATACATCTGTTTGGCAAGTATTCTCGAAGACATTTCTCTTAAATATTAGTTCAACTTGAGCATTCGTTTGCCCCAAGGGGTTTATAATTGTAAAATTTCCATCTATAACTTAATATTTTAAAATTACAGGTACTTCCTAATACTTCTGATGTTCATTTAATTCCTTCTTTCAGATATCCATACTACTGAACACGTGTTCACTTCCTAAGAATGATCATTTAGAGTATTGCATACATGATAGTGATTTAACTCATTGAAATCTCAGGGTAAAATCTATTTAATCTCATATTAGTGCTGGTTAATGAAAACATATTTTTAAATATTTAAAATTCAAATTTCTTTAGATTGCCTGCAGATAAGTCAAAAGCAGTGCATTGGGGCAGATTCAATAGGAGAGTATTGTCTTTATATAAAATTTATAGATTTATAGATTTCATATAAAGCATCAATTCTAACAATAATTAGATTTTTTTTAACATGACAAAAACACTCATAACAGACTGTCTGAACTGAAGATGCACTTTCACCTCACGATTTTGGCAATGATTATAACAAAGCCGTTTGTACAGAAAAGTTAGGAAGTCTGAATTTTGTGGTATATAATTTTACCTAATTTTATGAATTATACAGTTTAGTAAGCAGCATCATTGTCACCTTTTCTTTGTACGATATAGCTAACGCTTAATAAAATCTGGAATAAAAGTGGTCCACTGTTTTCTTGTATAGAGATTCTGTGTGAAGAGGTGGGGTGGTATTTACCAGCACTATGTTAGTTTTAATTTTAACTTCCTACTTAATATAGTATTTGACATTCACCACTACTTTCGACTTGTCATACACAAAAAGAGAATCACTCCTGTGCCACCCTGGGCAATGCACCATACAACTGGTGCGACTCAAGGTGGTGGTTCTGCAAACACATATCATACGTTACTTTGATATCAAACAGAGGGCATGCAAAGAAATAAATTAACTAAAGCAGAATATAAGACTTGAGTGTGAGTGTGCGTGCATCTGTGCATGGGTGTGGTAGACTAGAAAAATGTATAACTATCGTTAGAGAAAAGGATGCGAAAAAACAGAGTGATTTTTTTTTTGGCTAAATATTTTCTCCTGTAGGCCAGAGAAAAAAACAAGAATGAAGACAGATCCTGGCATGCTTGCCTGTTTCTAGTTGGCCCTTCAGAATAAAGCTAAAATTCCTTAACAAGACTCTAAATTTAACTCTCTGGTCCTAACCAGCTCTAATCCCCTAGCACACTTTAATCTCTGCAGGTAAACTGAATGTCAGGCCTGATGATCTTGTTTGTTTTTATGGGATTATTCCCTTAATCTATGCATGCTGATTTGATTCTGACCCAGAAGAGTCCCAGATCTTAATATACCATCCCTTTTCTTTTTTGCACAGAGATCAAATCACACTCAGAAGTTTGGCTTAACTACAGTGTACACACACACACACACACACACACACACACACACACACACACCACATACACGCGTGCACACACAGAGATTACATCCCCACAGAGCCCTTCACCTTTTCTCTGGCTCCATTACACAGTTACCTCCAGTTTCTCTGTGCTCTAGACTTTGCTTTCCTCTCAGCCATGCTCCAGTCACTTACTCCTTGGGAGGTCACCCCACCTTTACAGTTTGCCTTCCCCAGCTATCCTGGAATTTTATTCATAACAACTTTTCATCATATTACAGCATTTCCTTGTATGATCTCCTGCCCTTCTTAACCCACGAATCCCATAGGACACAGTTGTGTCTGATGATCCCTAATCAATCTGTGCTCTCTTGTTTTCCTTTGTTCCAGCTATTTTTTCTTCTTCTGAAGGAAGAAATCTCTGACCGCCCACTTTCAGACACAGACACACACTCACACTGTTCTCCATCAGACAAAATCCTATTCAAACTAAAAAATGTGGTATGGATTTTGACTCTTAATTAGGGCATCTACCTGTATGCTACCCCTAAACCCTTCAACAGAATGACTTCCTCCTTTACATTCTTTTAGTATTTTGTTTCTGCTATTAATGGAATACTTATTAAGTACTTATCCATCTCTGTATTTCTAGTTCTTTGTTATAAATAAGGAATTTGATAAATACTGTTGAAATTATTGATTTACTTCTTCCATAACCCTGTAAATTCAGCAAAGTTTGAGCTTCAACTCCTGTTTCTACATGTAAATAGTTTCTACATCATTTAATGTAGTGCTTTAGACAAAATTTTAAAGTTAGTGAAAACTAAGTCGTGATTTTATATCCTGACCAATATTACCTCCTATTATTCTGAATCATTTTCTTCTTTAGAACTTCAAAAGGAAAAGTGTATGGGCCCTTCTTTTACCCACTTGCTTTCTAATGGTTTTGAAATCTTAGTATATATATATATCCAGAGTTCTAGGTAAAGCCCTAAAGGTAAATATGTATCTTCCCTTACAATTAAGGGTCATAACAACTATTTAACTCCTTCTCTCTCTTAACTATCAAGAAAAATCCAGGGGAGACTGAAGGAAGAGAAAGACAAATAATTTTTCTTTTCCTTTATTCATGATCAGATTCTTATTTAATCCTGAATTTTTATTTAATGTTTTCATTTTATGTTTGCTCATTTTATTATGAATCAATCAAGTATGAGGCATCCCTTTCCTGCAGGAATTTTTACCACCTTATATCTGAAACCTCACACTTTGCTTTTTCTTGGTATTTTAAAATTCTAATCTCATGTGCTATCTCCAATTTTTTTTACTCATTTTGCTTTTGGAATATATATGTATATCTCTATTATATAATATAATATTTTATATTTACCTGCTTGATATCTTGACATTAACTCATTAACTCACTGCTACCTTTCTGATAGAGTTCAGTTTACTGTATATTACCGAAATCTGCTTTAGCTAAACAGAGTATCTCTTTTTGACAGTACCCTGCCATGAGCAATACTGTTACCCAATTCCTAATCTGTCTGTTTATCAGAACCAGTTCCCTAAGATTCCTCCTGCATGAACAAAACAAAAACAAAATAATAAGCAAATTACGCTATTGTACCACACTTAGCAAAGGAAGTTCTGAACATCTCTCTCCATTTTCCTTTCACGCCTCAAATCAAAAGGGGCTAGTTTTCCCCTCACCTTCCTAACCTGAAGCTACTTATCTCCAACTATAACTTTATGAACTCCCGATCTACAGCAAGTTACCTCTGCTTTTACATAAAATATTTAACTTTTCAAAATTCTTGTGATGAGCAAAAGAAGGCTTATATAGTCCCTTAGTTAATTGGGTGGAGCCTTTACAGAGAACTAAATTTGAGAACTAATTTAACTCAAATTTAACTCAAAATTAAACTCAAAATTTAACTCAAAATTTTGTGTTTTATCAGAGGGTCACAGATAAAAATTCCATGTATCCATAATTCTGACTTCTCTTGAAAACATTAACATGTTCTGAATGCATTTCAATTGATTTAGGAAGTTATTAAGAAGAGCAATACAAAAATTAATGTACAAATCTACATCTAAGAAATCCTCATCTAAGAAATCCTCTTCTACCAGGAAAGATGACATCAAGCTGTACCATTCCCCCAGGGGTTGTTTTGATGTCAATTACAGCTCAGAGGGCCAGGTGTTTATTGAGGTGTTTTGGCCATTCAGGAAAGTTTGCTCTTATGCCACTCCAGGCACAGCTTCCTGTGGTGCTGTAATTCTCAGAAAATGCTTTTCTCTTTTCTCATGTGAATTTCTCCTTTGACACTCAAACCCAAACATAATGCAGTACTGCTGCAGTGTTGTCTCAGTAACATGAGCACGTTCTGATCTTCACAAGTTTGTTCCTCTTAGGTACGTGGCAGTTGTGACATTGAAATGTGCCTGAACTTACTGGACTTCCCTGAAGTCTTAGAAATGACAATAAACAACAGGAACAATGGTGGAAAACTATTCTTGTAGGTTTTTATCTGACACTGGTACAGATTTTTCCTCTCCCTCTTTTACCAGACACATTTTTCTGAGCCTGCAGGATTGTTACTAGGGCACCTTGCCATTTGTAGGACATTTGGCTTCTGTGCTTTAATACCTGAGCAAATGTTCAATGTGAAACAACACTTTTGTTTCCCTTAGGGAAATTTTATCCTTGAAAGTGTTTCCAGTTTTCATTTTAGAATATCAAAACAGTTTCCATTATATAATTCTTCATGAAAATGAACAAGAATTTAGACCTAGATTTATCCTTGAAGCTCTTAAGTCTATTCCATAAAAGTATTAAGTTATATTTCTACTCTGACAAAAAAAAAATAACTTATCCATCACCAGAATAGGGGCAAACTATATACTTATTTTCTGCTACATTAGTATCAAGTGATGTTTTTAGAACTATACCTGTTTTCTTGGACTACACTATTCTCAGTCAATTCTAGGACATATTCTAGTGCAGAGTTTACAAGTTATACCAAATCTAATATGGTTCAGATATGCATCAACTTTTATAATTTTGCTTATCTAATGTTAAAATATACATTCTAAAAACACAACAGAATGCAATTTGGAAGCAAGTAGATAATAGGCTTGATATTTACTCAAATGTGAATTAAGTGAAAATTCTTTAATAAATTTTTGGAGTTCTCCAATTTTATTTTATTTAGCTTGCAGACAGATTCTGATAATGAATATTTTTTTTCCTTAGAGTCAGTCTTTGACTAGCCAATTTCTCTTTCCACATCAACACTTCACCTTGCTGAAAAAAAATTTTATTGAAGAGGTTTGCATAAGAATATATTGTTTACTCTCTTTGTTCTAATATGCGCATCATACACACTATTTCATTTAGCCTAAGAACAGCACTTGAAGTTAAAGACAATTTTGTGTGTGTGTTGGTAGTATACGATCAGCCTAATCTATCACTATATTCTATTCCATCTCATTGAAAGGAGATAAAGCAGCATCATGCGAGTCCTTTTAGAATTAAAGTGTCTGAGAAAACATACACGTAAGCCTTATAAACAGTTATATGGAGACACAGTTCACAAGAGACAACATGGTATAATTTTTAAGAACATATGTGCATTGGAGCCAGAATCTCTGAGCTGTAATCCCAGTTCCACAGTTGATAGCTATGTAATCTTAGCTAAATTACTAGCCATTTTGTATCACCATCTCCTTATCTATAAAATGGGAATGATGATAAGGCTGCCTGACACATAGTAATCACTCAACAATATTGCTATCAACTTTACTGTCATTTATATTATAATTCAGGTATTTATGGCACAGCCAAGACAGAAGAAATATTTTTCCTAAAAATGTGAGGCACAAGAAAAAATTTGAATATAATTTAAAAATGTTGATTCACCTAAAGGGAAGGGGAAAGTTTAAGTACACAGAAAGTTTTAGAGTATGCTTGGACAAAATAAATTATTGCACACAGAAAAAAAAAATGCATCTGTCACCCAGAGAAAGTACTTATATTCTTTCTGTAAAATATACAAACTCAAAGATAAATAAAAATAAGGCTAACTAGAGTTTAAGACAACTGTTAATGTATCTAATTGAATCTGGAATGATGGATATTGCCAACCCAGGTAAGCATCTTCCTAAGATACAGAATACAGGTAATTCAAATTTTCCAGGGAAAAACCTCAAGCCTCTTGTATGTTTAGTATATTAAACATTACAAATCGGTTTTGAGGGGGAGGGTAGGAGATTCTAAGGTGTCTATAAGTTGGGCCAGTATATTTGTACTATATTACATTACTTCCTAAATAATCAATGAAGTAAAATATTTAGCTTTTAGTACAAATTCACGCTATCTTTAGCAATGAAATATTTCAACATTTTGTTGAAACTAACTATATTGGGACAACAGCATTTGGAAAAGTATGATATATAGACTGAAGCATACGTAAGCACTGGTTTATGGATATTTAATTTCAGATTGATCTATGAAAACAATAACTAGCATATTTATTTAAGTTTATTAAATGCATTGTAACTGAATTATTTTATTTAATACTAATATAGCCTGATAAGGTAGACACCGTGGGTCTCTTAAAAAGGCCCAATAACTTACACACTGCTTTCCAAGTTCTGAACATATTAAAAAATTATAAGAAGAGAATGAAGTAGGAAAACTGAAACATCACATTGAAAAGAGGTCAAGTTGGAATATGTGGATTTAAGTCTGATAAGCAAGTATGCTGGAGCGAACTGGAAATACCCTTATGTGTCTAAGCAAGGCTGAATCTGGGCAGGACTTTTTCCACATAAGCACCATTTGATTTTAAGAGGAAGAAAGAAAGAGTGAGTGATGTTCACCATGACATTTAAGTTTCTCCAACTCATCAACAATTCACTTTTGTCCTCATTGGGGAGAGCGAGTAAAGAAAGCCCAGGTGTTTTGTTAAAATGAGTTCAAGCCACAGAAAAGGAAACATAAAGGTAAGGATTAAGCATTCCCCCCAAAGTAAACAACATTATTACTCCCTATTTAAAAATGAGAAAATCATACCTTAAAGATACTTAGTATTATGTTTGGGTCACACAGTAAATGGAAGAGATTAAGACTCAAATCAAGTTTTTTCTTTTTTATTCTGTTTTTTTTTTTTTTTTTTTCCTTCTGATCCAAATAAAAACATTAAGTACTATGCTCTCTTTCCCTCTTGGACACAAACAATTTTTAAAGGCCACCTATAGGAATACAATTTCCTAGAAAATGTGAATGTTCTAAAGATATGCATCAAGTACTACTTCTTTGCGCCAGAAATTTACAGTCACATAAGGGTTGAAGGACTAAAAAAGGTACACTGGGTTTTTGCAGATTTGTAAAGAATAATAGTTAGCAGAATTACCCATGCTCCAAAACTTCAATAGGTATCTACCCTTCAATTCCATAAGTAGGAATCACAACCATAGCATTAATGTCCTCCTGATTGGAATAAAGGCTCAGAAAATAAGTGTTGGTTTTTGTGTTTTTTTTTTAACATTTAACATAGTCCTTTACGTCATTTTGGTATACTTAGGATAGCCATAGTGGGTGGTTTATTCCTGAAATACGAACAACATATATAACTTTGATTCAAAAAAACAAAACAACAAAAAATCTATTTTATGAGTATCAACTTGTGCAGGATTCTCAACCTGGCAATATCACCACCTGTCTCTTCTAAGATCAGGAACTTTGTTTCCCAGAATCTGCTCCCTTGTACATGTTTAAGTTAGAGCTTGTCATTGTAAAAACTTTCATGAGATTGGAGGCTCAGCAGAGCAGAGGCCATTATTATCAGAGGCCAGGGTCGTCAGACGCAGCAAGCTTTCAGATCGTCACTATCTCCTACTTTGAGTTCATGATGGCTAAGAGTTCTGCAACATCATGATGGCACAAGTGCTTCTTGTAATATTTAGATTTCTTATTCTGCTTCAGACCTGCTTAAGGCTAGATGCAAGGGTGACTCTTTCTGCAACTGTACAGACACAGGTTTTCAGATACGGAGTCCCCCCACTCTTCTCTTTGATAAATATAGGTGTAGAAACTCCTATATTAAGTCCCAAATTAATATACTACTTGGAAAGGCCCTGTTTTCCTGACTAGAGACTGATACACCATCCACCAGAATTAACTCTGAAATAAACAAATATTGAGACAAAAAGAAAGAAAAAGCTACTAAGATTGCAGTATGATCCTCACTTAGTATACCAATATATAGCATACATTCAATGTATATATTTTATAAGTAAGAATACATTGCTTAATTAATGTGTATAAATTGATCTGTATTTCATATATTTATTCTCAGCAATGTAAATCTCCTCAATGTGAGCATATTAGAAATGTCAATGTAAATATAATACTATTTTTTTAATATTATAGATACCTATAATATTATTAAATTATAGATATTATATATTATAGATATATATAATATATAAATTATAGATAATATTATATAATATTATAGATATCTATTATATAATATTATAGATATCTATAATACAATTATATAATAGTATTTTTCTTTAATATTATCGATATCTTCCAAAGGAAAACAACCATTTCCTTCAAGTTATTGCAAACTTGATATATATAAAAAGACCT
Organism: Rhinolophus hipposideros; assembly: GCF_964194185.1. Lineage (NCBI taxonomy): Eukaryota > Metazoa > Chordata > Mammalia > Chiroptera > Rhinolophidae > Rhinolophus > Rhinolophus hipposideros. The sequence goes on from NC_138047.1 coordinate 34,439,317, forward strand.
TCAATAAAGCGATCATTTTCCCCCAAATTGATCATAATTTTAATTTATAAGGCCTAGTTCTAAAATATCATTCTTTGCTTATAGATAGACTCAGTATGCATTACATGACTACATTTTCATGAACAAAGATTATTATACTTTTATTTACAAATGTATAAAGTTACTTATTTTCTTTTTCTTCTAGTTTCTCCATATCCACTTTCAGACATTAGTGGAAAATTTCTTTGGAATACTTTACAATATTCACAGTCTGACTAAAAAATCTCGTTTACCAACTAAACTTCATTTAGTACAACTTAATATCTATTTTCAGTCTTGCTTAAATTGCAAGGTTGAGAAGTTATTATTAGTCATCACAACTATATACTTAATGTTTATTTGTAAGTCAGAACATACTCATTGATTTTTAATGCAAATTATTTAATCATAAATTACTCATAAATGCCACTTATGCCTATGAACTTTTAAGAACACAGATGTTAGCATGTAGGTAATCTGCTTCACTTTATCTTGAAGATCTAAATTCTTTATAAGTCTCTTTGCTTTTTTTGACTCATCATTAATAAACAGAAGTCATATCTAACAGCTGGAATCCTTTATTCCCTAGTGTTCTTTAGAAAGTGATAATTTGAATAACCACAATAAAACCCAGTATGCAGATATGCACATTAAATAATGAACTAATGGCTTTAATGTATGTAATTGATTCCTATTTTGCTTCAGAGACCTCCTTAGATACTGCATTTGAGTATCTTTGATGGCGCTGCCAAAACCATACGGATATATCAAGAAATTTGCATAATACCAAACTTTGTATGTTCAGTGAGTTCAAGAAAGCCAAGCCAAAAAACTATCTAATATATAATAACTGGCAGCCCACAAGCTGTCATTTTCTATCAAATCCTTTTTAGCATGAAAGCAGTTTCAAGTTACATCCTGGCAAAACTTACCTATTAAAATATACTGTTTTTAACATCACTGAATTTGATCAATTTTTCTTTCTGTTACTTCCAATAAGGTTTGGCTACTCTTTTTCACCCTAATTTGTTTATACTGTGAAATGATGAACAGATTGATTCTGACCAAAAAGTCAGGTCAGTAAATTATATTCAGCAGTCTATCTGAGTCTTGCTTAGGGCTGTCAGCTGGAATTTAAATATAAGGGGCAGAAAGAAATTGAAAATATATTTGTAAATATTTTCAAACATTGCATTGAAGAGTTTATTTAAAGACCTAATTAAATATATTTCTCAGTTTTTATTTCATTAAAGGTATGTCTTTAAAAAATAATACATTATATAATTACATGGAATAGGTTACACCTAGCTTTCATCTGCTTTCATCTGAAAGCCAATGAGTTTAATTATACTGACCTTTGATGTGTATAGAACTATATTTTAAAGCTGTGATTAGAGGACAAGGTCAATCTGTTCATTAGGTCTTTAATGGGAACGAGATAGTAGACATGTATAATGGGGAAAGATTTCAAAATCCAAATTTAAGCAGATTTATAGTATAGTAAGGTTAATTGCTACATTTTGAGCAAGACCTTTAATATCGTAGTCTAAAAACCCTATGTATTTTGTAGCTTTTTATAATTTACAAAATGCTTTAACATATTTTTCTTCACATCAACCTCACAATTGAGTAAACTAACAGAACACTGTTTAGCCATATTCTGCTGAGAAGAAAACGTCAATGAAATGAGCAAGTCACTTAAGATTCCTCCTGTCAATGTTTGGAACCTCAATTACCATGCTATGTGCTGTGTCTCTCTTCCAGACTATGGACAAATTCACATGTACAGATGCATGCATTCAGCTATGTACTATGTACCTAATTGTATAAATTGCAAGGAACAAAAATAATATGTTTTTAAAATAAAGAAAGCTTTATTCTTGCTCAGAAGGAAGTCATTACATGAGTTGAAAGTAAATTTAAATTAGCATTTTATTATTAAATGATAATTTGCGTGTGCTTCTTCTCCATCATACATAATTACCAGTGTATGGAAAACATGACGTACAATGTAAAATGAGCTTCTCATCTTGGCCTCTATTAACATGAAACTATTCTAAAAGGAAGCCTCCCTGGTTTTGAAAAGAGCTCTGAGTTTCTGGGTTTAAATCAACTTCAGAAGCTTCAGAGACAGGTGGGGCTGTGGTTCTCCAGGTTTGAAAATACAATATAGAGTTGTGTCAATCCACTTGATTGGTATTTAAAAACTTAGACTGATAATGATTTTCTTTCTTTCTTTTTCTTTCTTTCTTTCTTTCTTTCTTTCTTTCTTTCTTTCTTTCTTTCTTTCTTTTTCTTTTTTTTTTTTTTAATGAGGGCGCTAATAGTTGAAATCTGCAGGTGTTTGATTTTTCCTGGAGTCTGAGTGAGTGAATGCATTGGATATATGTATGTATAAAATGTTTTTCCCAAAATAAGGTAACTTTTTTCAAAAAGTCTATAAGTCATCCTAAATATTTCTGCACTATCATTACTCAACAATTTATATCCAGTCAATGTCTGCTTTCATCAACTGGAAAGAGAAAAGAAAAAAAAAGAAAAAGCAAATCCCTCTCATTCCTCTTTACTCTAAAAAGTACACAAAAGGAAATGTCAGGATGAGGGCTTTTTTCTCTGTCAATATTGACCAATTCAATATGGAAGCACAAATACCAGTTCTAATTAATTCTCTAATAAAATCCTCAGACAGAACCTAATTAGCTACATTTTAAAAACCCAAAGGAAACCAAACACTTACTGAAGAATATTATTTACTTTATGTCTACATAGAAATATCAAGTTAAAAGTAGCAGCTCCAAGTGGTTCTGGAAGTCTACCAAAGCTATGATTTCCTTCGCTGTTATCTTCTGCACAATGCTGTTTTCTGAACTCAAGAAGTAGACGGGCACGCACACACACAAACACACATCACAAATATTTTAACACAGCCTAAAATCTTTCAACCCACAAAAAACTAAGTTACTTCAACTTTCTCCCAATGTCTTTCCAGGGCTCTCTGACAAAGCCATAGTATCTATAACTCATTGGCCTGTTTGAGTGGCTTACATTGTGCTCAGTGCTTATCACAAGACTGTGTCTAACTATTACATTGTTTTGTACACCTGAAACTAATAAAAAAAAGGCTATTCAAGTGACAACTATCTCCTTTTAATCCTGTTAATATGACAACAGGGAATCTACCTTCTATGTGAATATCCTTCAATATTTACTTTCTCAGAGAATGCCTGTGTCCCAATGAATGAGTTTAAGGTGAAAATTATAAGCGCCAAGGCTGATAGTGAATCACTTAGGAACAGGTCCTAGGATGTTTGTCACTCATACTAGGACTATAGAGCTAGAAGGGCCTCGGAAATATGTTTGCCTACCGTCCTTATTTTCAAGATAAGGAAACTAAAGTTCAGTAAGATTTAATGCATTATTTAAAAATACACAAATTAATCTGTTTATAGGTGTTGAGTGATTTAGAATAGGACTTCACCTTAACCTTTACCTGTGCGGGTTAACTGTCAGTTGATCTAGCTCATACCTGTTACCTGTCTATAGAAATAATTCAATTCCCCGTACATGTCGTACAAAGTGCTTCACAGATTAACCCCAAATTATTTTGCCAGCCTCACCTCTCATCCCTGGGTAGCAACCAAATCTGTTTTATAACCCATGGAAAACATCTCATATTTTCTAGACACAACAAGCTCTTCTACCATTTATGTTTTTACAGAGTCAGCTACTCCCTTTATACTTCTGAATCTGGGCATTTCTACATTCCACCTCTTCTGTAAAACTTATTCCAACCCTGGAAGCTACTGTGCTTGTTTGCCATGCTGCTCCCATAAAGCCTGGAACAAATCTTTATTACAGCATAAGTCACACTGAATTGGGATAAACTCCTTGCTTGCTTGTCTCTCTCGTTTTACCAGAGGATTCTGACAGTAAAGCCCACTCATGTTTATATCCATAGTGTCTAGCATATTGTTTGGCACCTAGTAGGCCTTCGTTAATGCCCAGAACCAACAAATAAATGAAATGAGGAGTAAAATCCATGTGTTTATAATCTAAATCTGAAAAGCTTCTCTACTATGTTGTACTGACTTGATTAATATAGTCTTTCCCCGAAAATAAGACCAGGTCTTATATTAATTTTTGCTCCAAAAGACACATTAGGGCTTATGGTCCATGGAGGTCATCCTAAAAAATCATGCTAGGACTTATTTTCTGGTTAGGTTTTATTTTCGGGGAAACACGGTACTAAAATCCTATCTCTTAGTTTCTGGGTGTCTTCCCTATGCCAACCACTACTGTGCCTGAGGCCAGTTCAGCCTCGGTTTAAATTTCCATTAAACTCAAATGGCATGACTCCAAACCTTCATTCACTTCAATTGAAAAGTTTGCTTTGTGTTAAAATAGCTTCATTCATTCATTCATTCATTTATTCATTTGTTCTACACATACTTCAGTTCCCACTAAGCTCGTTTGAGACAGGAGCGGCTATCTCAGTGGCACTTTCTGTTCCAGTTCCATTTCACTGCTTCACATACACATAGCTTTAGAGAACTACTGAATGGGCATTCCAGACAAACCTGCTTGGCTCCCCATCATTTTTTCCAATAGTTACTGTTTTTACATATTTAGTAGGCTAGTGTAACCATAGCCTAAATACAGGATGAACTTTTTTCCTATGGACAATATTTACTCAATTATCACAAGTTTCATTACTTAGAGTTATTTTCTGTAACTTTAGAAGTATAGATTACTAAATTGTAGAGTATTAACTAAGTAATAGCTTGCAATGCTACCATGAATAAAGATACTTATTTGTTAATTTCAATAATAAAATAAAATCATTTAATCAAGTCCCATTGAGGATTCTGATGGAATTACAAAATTTTCTATTCCAAGGAGCATATCTCCATGAATTTTTAAATAACTAGATATGTTGCAGATATGGTGTTTTTATCTCCAGTATGTCATTGAAACCTAATCCATATCATAATTCCCTCATTCCAGGAAACTGAAAAAATTTAAAGGAAATAGTAGAACAAGCCAGACAGGATTCATAACATGAAGAAATTAACAGCCAGAGCCAATTTTCTAGCAGAAACCAAAATTAAAACAAAAACAAACAAAAAAATGAGTGGACATATGGCTTGGAGACATATGGCACGTCATTTTGACTAGACAACCTAGATAACGGGAAGAAGAATTGTTTCAGCTCTTCAATTGTCCCTCTAATTTCAATGAAATATATACATATGGGAGTAAGAGATTTAAATTATTTATCTTTTTAACTGTCTGTGGTGAAAACAGTTTAACGTGACAAATTTGATCAATCTTTTCTCAAACTCTATTCATTTCAAACATGGGTAGTATTTTATCCTGAACCTGGCAAATAAAGAACTTGGACTTTCTCCTTGGGTAACAGACTGCAAGCTGGCTGCTTCTCTGAGGCCCTGTTTCAAGGTGTTCTGATAAACAAGAAAGATCTATCTTTACAGAATCATCAATAGTTCTGCCTTCCCATCTGGAATTACCCAAAAATAATATATTTTATCCGGTGTAAATCAGCAATTTTTACTTTGATAAGAAATTTCAGAATGTATTCAGACTTGAGGCTAGCCTAGAAAAAAACTTAATGAAATTCTCATTGTAGAAACAACAGCTTTTCAAAGATCTACATGTAATAAATAAGTAAACCAACCACCTTCACCATGGTAGCAGGAATTATCACCAAATAAAAATAGCTTTGAAGAGACCCAAGATGGTGGAGTAGATAAACACTGTACCTGCTCCCTTCCATGAACACACTAAAATTAGAAATAAATTACAGAATAATCAACTTGGAGAACCATCTGAAGTATGGCTGAACAGAAGTTCTATGCTAAGGATATAAAGAAGACGCCACGTCTAGACTGGTAGGAGGGGTGGAGATGCAAAACTGTCTGGTCCAAACCTCTTGTGTGGCAGATGAAAATCAGGAGGGATACCTCTGCTTTGGTCGTACCCCCTGGAGGAGTGAAGGGTCCCAGACCCACTCCAGATTCCCCAGCCCAGAGTACTGGTGCCAAGAAGAGGAGCCTCCACAACATCTGGCTGTGAAAAACAGTGGGGATTCCAATCATCTGGGTGGGACGGAAGGCTGTAGGAACATCAGATATCCTTTTAAAGTACCCACGCATAGACTTACTCATTAGCAAACACTCACCATGAGCTCCAATAGAGGGATGGTGACTCTGGGGGCAGGCATCAGAGGCATATGGGGCACAGACTGAGGTGCGTGGCTTCAAGACCAGAGCTGGAGGACAGTCCCTTTTTCCCTGTAATGGGGTCCATCTCCCTTGCAGCCAGCAAGCAGCTGCCATTTTTAGTGTGTTGGCCCGCCCCCTATGGTTACCATCAAATCTGAATCTGATTGGTCTGGTGAACTCTGAAGCTCTGCCATGCTGACTCACTGAAATCCTGCCACATCCAACACCCCAATGTGGGAGGCACTTTCTCCTCGAGCAGCCAGCCCCTCCCACATTGCACTTTCTTGGAAAACAATTGTATTCCATGGGCCCCAGGTGGGAAGCAACTGGCCTCGGTGTGTTCTGAGACTTTTCCTGAGTAGCTGGAGGCTCAGCATTGGCTCCAAAGCAGAGTCTACATTAACCTGGTGACCATAACACTTCTGTGGGGACAGATTCCCAGAAAGCAGTTTCTAGGCTCTCAGCCTCACATAGAAATGTGCTGGCTCGGGTAGTAAATAGCCATCAACTGTGATCAGATGGCCATCAGCTGTGGCTAGTTGGCCGTCAGCTATAACCCGTAAGCCATTGGCCACTAATATAACTGCTGTGGCTACGCTAGCAGAAGAAATGGGGGCTAGCAAGAGCGATTGCAGAGAGGCGGATGCCTCCAGCGATAATATAATAGTATGACTCCCCTACCTATGGCTCCGTGGATGTTCCTTTTTGGCCTCACCATGTCCTGCGTTCTTATGTGGGGAGCGGGACCAGAGACCCCACAGGCCACACTGCACAACAAATGGCGCAGCGAGCAGGGTCCCCGCATGACAACTTCCCACTATAGTGACTCCCGCAGGCCCTACTTCACCCAATTTGCAGACCCGATGAGGCTTTATCAGTGGCTGAACTTTAAGGAAGCAGGCAGGTTGCAGCATTACTTGGGGCATCTTGGCTGTTTGCAGAGCTACCCCAGGCCTGGTAATGGTGGCAGCTGTCCTGGGTTACCAGCATGGCCTCTCCCATGTGCTTCCAGTGTTAGCACAAGCAGTGAACAACTGCAGATCACTTTATAACTTCTACTAGGTAGTCTCCCATTGGTCACAGGCAGTGGGTCACCTGGGCCTGCACCAGAGCCCCTCCCAAGAGGCCCCAGAATAAATATACTTGGAGATTGGTTTCAGACCACTTCTGAGCACCACCCAATTAGCCCCACAAGCAGCACACACAAAGGGCAGTCTCAACAGGCAATAGAGCCAGCTGGGACAAATCCCACTTAATGGGGTAAGCCCCCTGCACAGCAGCTTGTTAGTTGTGGATGTGGCCAAACTCCACAGCCAGTTACCCAGAGGGTCAATTCCGCCTACCGACATGCCAATGGCAATCAAAGCTCAACTATAAAAGGATGTCAGACACAATCCTCACAAGGGACACTCCTGGAGCACCCAGCTCAGCTTATCAGGGAGACTGTGCCAGGGACCCACAGGGCAGCTACTACATAAGGCCAACCGGCCAAGTCTGGGAGACATAGGAGATCACCCAATATATAGAAACAAACACAGAGAGGCAGCCAAAATGAGAAAACAAAGAAATATACCCAAATGAAAGAACATACAAAACTCCAGAAACAGAACTAAACAAAATGGAGGCAAGCAACCTAGTAGATATGAGGTTCAAAGCAATAGTTATAAGACTGTTCAAGGAACTTAGTGAGAACTTCAACAAAGAGATAGCAAGTATAAAAAGGACATAGAAACCATAAAAAAGAACCAGTCAGAAGTGAAGAATACGATAACTGAAATAAAGAATGCACTAGAAGGAATCACCAGCAAACTAGATGAAGCAGAGGATTGAATCAGTGATTTGGAAGACAAGGTAGCAGAAAACCTCCAATTGGAACAGCAAAAAGAAAAAAGAATAAAAAAAAATAAGGATCATTTAAGAGACCTCTGGGAAAACATCAAACACAACAACATTTGCTTCATAGGGGCACCAGAAGGAGAATAGTGAAAACAAGGGATTGCAAACCTATTTGAAGTAATAATAACTGAAAACTTTCCTAACCTGGTGAAGGAAATAGACATACAAGCCCAGGAAGCGCAGAGTCCCAAATAAGATGAATCCAAACAGGCCCACACCAAGACACATTATAATTAGGATGGCAAAGGTTAAAGACAAAGAAAGAATCCTAAAAGCAACAAAAGAAAGGCAACTAGTAACTTATAAGGAAGCTCCCATAAGAGTGTCAGCTGATTTCTCAACAGAATCTTTGCAGGCCAGAAGGGATTGGCACAAAATATTCAATATGATGAAAAGTAAGGACCTATAACGAAGGGTGTTCTACCCTGCAAGGCTATCATTTAAAATTAAAAAACAGATAAAGAACTTCCCAGACAAGAAACAGCTAAAGATTTTCATCACCACCAAACCAGTATTACAAGGAATGTTAGAGAGACTTTGTCAAGACGGAAAAAAAAAAAAAAATGAATAATAAAATGGCAATAGCTACATATCTATCAACAATTACTTCCAATGTAAATGGATTAAATGCTCCAATCAAAAATATAGGAGGATTGAATGGATAAGAAAACAAAACCCTTACATATGCTACCTGCAAGAGCATCACTAAAGACTGAAAGATACAAATACAGATGAAAAGTAAAAAGATGGAAAAAATATTTCATGAAAATAGAAAAGAAAAAAAAAAGCTGAAGTAACCAAACTTAGATAAAACAGACTTTAAAACAAAGGCTATATATAACAAGAGACAAAGAAGCACCCAGTAATCCCACTTCTGGGTATTTATCCAAAGAAACCCATAAATGTTACTTTGAAGGGACATGTGCATTCATATGTTCATTGCAGCATTGTTTACAATGGCCAAGATGTGGAGGCAGCCTGGGTGTCCATCGATAGATGAGGGGATAAAAAAGGGGTGGTACATATAAATGCAATGGAATATTGCTCGGCCATAGAGGGAATGGGTTCTTGCCATCTGCAGCAGCATGGGTGGACCTATTGCGCTGAGTGGAGTATGTCAGACAGAGAAAGACGGACGCAATGTGATTGCGCTTATATGTGGAATCTAATGAACAGACTAAAAAAACTTAAAAATCAGAAACAAACTCATAGATACAGAGAACATTTTGATGGTTGCCAGATGGGAGTGGGTTGGGAGTGTGGGTAACAAATTGGTTGTTACAAAATAGTCATGGGGATGTAGGTTATAGCATTAGGCATATAGTCAATAATATTGTAATAAGTATGTATGGTGTCAGAAGGGTACGAGCTTTGTTGGGGTGATAGTTGGGAGGGGGTTGGAAGCCAGAGTGAAAAAGGTGAAGGGATTAAGAAGTATAAATTGGTAGTTACAAAATTGTCATGGGGATGTAAAGTAAAGCACAGGGAATATAATCAATAATATGGTAATAACTATGTATAGTGTCAGGTGTGTACTAGAGCAGTCCTAGGGATCACTTCTTAAATTAAACAAATGTCTAACCACTAAGCAGTACCCCTGAAATTAATGTAAAATAATATTGAATGTTAACTGTAATTGAAAAATTAAAAGGGGTAGAGAAAACTGAAAGGCAATAAGCGGTCCAAATTTTCACGTATAAAACAAATAAGTCATGATGATATAATGTATAGCATAGGGAATATAGTCAATAATATTGTGATAGCATGGTATGGTGTCAGATGGTTTCTGGACTTATCATGGCAATCATTTCTTTAGGTATATGAATGTTGAACAACTGTGGTATACTCCTGAAACTCATTAATATTGCATGTTAGCTATATTTTTAATAAAAACATTAAAAATAAAATATAAAAAAAATAGTTTTGAGCCATAATCAGGCTCTATAAACTGTTAGGATTCTTTGCTGTTTTGTATCCAGAAATTCAGCCTAATCAAATCACTGAGAAGAAATTCACAATGAGCTTGACGACAGTAGCAATTTTATTGCAGTTAAATTGCTAAAGGAATTGAAATAGTTTTCTCTCATTGCCCCTCCCCCAAGAAAACACATTGGATTAACCTTTGATTTTCTGCTTTTCCTCCTCCAGAATGCCTTCTTTCCATCATCTTTACTGTTTAAGGTTCACATGGATTTCAATGCATAATAATGTTCCATCCTTGCAGTGAAACTATAACATATCTGAGAGATAATTCTCTTTCTCAGCACTTGGGGACACTTATTCTTCCTTAAATTATTCATGCTCTTTATAGACCTCCTACTTGCCTAAATATAGATCAAACTGGCTTATTCTACTTTATATGCACAGTACTCAGAACAGAATCCTACACAAAGTAGATGATTATGAACAATACTTTTTCAACAATTCCGCTTGTAGGCAGTATTGCATGATGGTTAACAGCAGAGCTCTGAAATCCTATTGCCTAATTTTGAAAACTGGGACACTAGCTACTCACTGTGTGACCTTGGACAAATTACTTAATTGTCATGTACCTTGGTTTCCTCATCTATAAAAAATGTATGATAATCATAGATTCCTCTGAGAGTTGTTGCTAGAATGAAATGAGTTAATATGTATGTAGTGTCCAGTAAATGTTCTGCAAGTGTTAGAAATTACTAAAGAAAGGAAGAGCTTCTATATGAAGCTCTGATATGTGCCAGACACTGTATGAAGTCTTAAACGTGCTACCTCATATAATTTCTGGAAACATATGATGAGGCAGATATTTTCAATATTCTTAAGGTAAAGAAGATGATGATCAGAGAAAACAAAAAATAAGGGAATATATAGTAAAAGAGTGAGTGAATCCAGATATGTTCATCCACAAAGCACAGACCCTTTTGTCTATACGCATGAATACCTCCGAGTGTATATCAGACGCTTAGAACCTTTCACGTATAGGAGGTCTGACAATTAAGTCCGCAAACTTGTTGCAATGATGTTGCTAACCTTTTCTGATATCAGAGGGATTATTCATTATGAATTTGTACCAACTGGACAAACAGTTAACCAAGTTTACTATTTGGAAGTGCTGAAAAGGCTGCATGAAAAAGTTAGAGGACTTGAACTTTTTGCCAACAACTCATGGCTTTTGCATCACGACAATGCACCAGCTCACACGGCACTGTCTGTGAGGGAGTTTTTAGCCAGTAAACAAATAACTGTACTGGAACACCCTCCCTACTCACCTGTTCTGGCCCCAAATGAATTATTTCTTTACCCAAAGATAAAGGAAATATTGAAAGGAAGACATTTTGATGACATTCAGGACATCAAGGGTAATACGACGACAGCTTTGATGGCCATTCCAGAAAAAGAGTTCCAAAATTGCTTTGAAGGGTGGACTAGGTGCTAGTGCCGGTGCATAGCTTCCCAAGGGGAGTACTTGGAAGGTGACCATAGTGATATTCAGCAATGAGGTATGTAGCACTTTTTCTAGGATGAGTTCGTGACTTAATTGTCCCACCTGGTATCATGTCATGTGATCTTAAAAGTGATCTTTGCATAGTCAGAGGTATTATTCTTGTTTTACTCATGAGAAAACTGATGCTTGTAAAAATTAGTTCATCTATGTTCAAAAGTCAAGTAATGTGTTTCTGAGACAAGATTGTGAACGGAGTCTCTCAACTCCCAAGCTAGTGCTCTTTCTGCCACATGAGGTGTAATGAGAGTTCTTCTCTGTACATTATTCATGAACATGCTTTACTAGTTCATTTAGCGACAGTGAGCTCCTTACATTTCCCTTGAAAATATGAGCATACTTGCCTGAACTGTGCAATGTTCCCAGCAATAACTGATTTTCTTCTCTTAGATCACATGGAGCCAAACTCTCACCATAGTGTTTTGTGTTGTATGTTCCAGAGCTCCTTAATTAACTTCCCCTGGAAGGCATACTGTGACTTGCCTCATCAGTCACCATTTTAAAAGCCTGTCACAGGCTTTTGTGAATAACAGAAGACCTGAAACATTTGTGCAAGAATGATCATCTGTTTCTTTGTACGTGCACACAGTGCTGGTTTTGCAGCCAGATCACATTGTCAGAAGCTGCAGTCAGTTGCCAACTTCATTAAACATGCCTATATACTAATTATAGAACTGTGAGATGGACCGATGTGGTTAAGAACCAAGCAAAGTTATAATTTAAAAACTGTAAGTTATAAACAAGAGTCACATGACGAAATTCTTGTGTTATTTAGAAATTTTAAAAGCAGGAATAGAACAAATTTTATATTAGTAACTGAAAATCTATTTGAAGTAATAATTAATCATGGCTGATAAGAATAAAGTAGTTTAGAGAAATAATCCTTTAATGTTATATGCATACATGTTTCTCCCAACAAAAATGATTCTGAGAAAGTACTATTTGTTTAGCTTATTAATAATTTATTTCTTCCTCTTATTTTGACTATTAGTAACCTCCAATATACAGAAAAAATTATTCATATTTCTGCCTCCTTATTTTACATGCCAACTCATCCCAAACTCTTTTTAATTATGTGACCAGTGGTTAATATTTGGTACCATTTCTGTGTGTGTGTGTGTGTGTGTGTGTGTGTGTGTAAATATATATGATGTAAAAATACTTGCTCGGGAAATGCAAAAACAATGACTATATATTTTTCTTATTACTATCACAATAGTTATGTATGGTGGCATGAAAAAGAATAACACAAATTGAAAACATGTTGGGAATGTTGATCAAGGTGTTAAGGACTGAATTTCTTTCACTTGAATAGCTATTCTTTTCTAACTGCCTTCAGAAACACCAGCCAGTGTGACAATTCCATTAGCATTTGTTGCATGTATTTCTTTAATTTTGTGTAATCCTGTTTATGGATTTGTAAGGTGTTTCTCTTTTACATGTATCCAAGCCAAAATAATATGTCATAAACTAATTCATATAGAAGGTCTCCAGAATTCATATAGAAATTCTTCATATTTATATGCACCAATATCCTTCTTCCAAAAGATCACCTCGATACCACAGGTATTGTGTCTTTAGAGAAATTGAACCTCTAATATCTCTAGTCCCTGGACTACTGTCACTCAATTTACTTTCTCATCACTTATGAAAGAATGAATACTCTTGACTTGAAATAATAGAATAAATACCAAACTCTGTTTAAACAAAATATGTGGCATTTCAAATTGGGCTAAAAATAAATTTTCTGTAATTTATGCCAGTAGAGTTGACTAATAGAATACCAGATATTTAAAAATCTATCTACTTGGCCAGGATTCTAGAACCTGTAGTTCTCCTCTTTCACAGCTGGGAGCATTAAAACCACATGACTTGCTCAGCACTGGTTTTGTACCTGAGATTACTCTAAGCTGAAGACAGAAGACGTTTGTAGTAGCTCTAGCCTCATGTTTCTGTTAACCTGGGGTCTGCCAATTAGATCTACTCTCAAAGAAAACCAGAGCTGGCCCTTAGTTAAAGTGGTAAGAATAGATTTTATTTAGGACCTATTGCAATAGGGGGAAAGAGGTCTCAGTAGAGAGCTGGGCTCAAGTCCAAATACAGCAAAAACAAGTGAGGACTTACAACCAAGGAGCAGGTTGAGGGGTTGGGAGATGAAAACAACTGGGGATTCTGACTAGACCAACTTAACAGGATTCTTGCTGAAGGCAGGCCAGGATGATCAGGTACCAAGAGTGAGGATAGGAATTGGATCAGATTATCAGGGTGATTAGACATAGAGGGTGGAGAATTCTTGCTAAACTGACTTAGCAGGATTCTTGCTAAAATTGGACCATGTAAAGACAAACACAGAAGCCCAAAGGTTTAGTTTGAGAAAATAGTTCAGACAAAACTGACTCAAGTTTGGTCAAAGAGAGAGTCTTTGTCACCACTCTATGAACTGCACAAGACTTATTGCTAATATTTAGTGTGGGTCTTCTATTAACAATCGGACAACTTTGCATCGTTAGTTTTAGTTCCCCTTTGCAGCAGGGTTCCTCCAGAAGTAAACCACAAGATAAGATGTGAGTGAAAGTGGTTTATTGAGCATGTGGTCTTGGGAAGTACCAGTAGGGCAGTGGGGAAGTGAGGGAAGGGAAGAAAGAAAAAAGAGAATGTTTCATTAAATAGTACATCACTATGAGTACTGGAACCCAGTCCAATGGCAGTCAGGGAAGCTAGGCTACTTACCCACTAACTCCTGTAAATCATTGGTTGAGGACCGACCCTGTGAAATGGTAACTTCCATTTTAGTTCTTCCATGTACATGGACCAAAATGGGCTTCACTAATCATAAAAAAAAAAAAAAAACCCTGAGACTACGGCCTGCTATTGTTCTGAGTAGGAAGCCATTGGCTTACAGGTAAATATAGAGTGCCCAGGGTCACATGAAGGAACACTGAGAGTTTACAACATCTATGAATCATTGCTTTCCTTTCATATACGCAGCCCTGAGATCCACTTGCTTATAGTGGGAGCTCCTCTTGGGCAGTTAATGACAACTCTCAGGTTAGTCTGTTGTGGCTCCATGTTTTCATTAAGACAGGTTTATTGAGGTATATTTCATATGAAGAAAAATTCACTTTTATTTTAATACATGCAGTTCTATAAATTTTGGCAGCCTCATACAATCATGTAAATGCCATACAATTGATATACAGACTATTTCCATCAACTCCAAAAAGTGTAGTTCTTTATACTCAACCTCCTTCACTCACCTGGAATCACTGATCTGATTTCTGCCTCTATAGTTTCACCTTTTCCAGAATATAATATAAATGGTATCACACAGTAGGTAGCCTTCGTGAGAAATAGAAGTAGGTGAGGGGCTGAAAGCTAAACTGAAACAAACAACAAAAGTAGAAAATATTCAATATCAAGTGATATGCTAAGTTTTTGTTTCTGGTTTTGTTGTGCATGTATGGGGAATCTGAATAAACCAAAAGAAGGAAAGAAGAGGAGAGAATGCAGGCTAAGAGATAACTGTGAGAATAAGATTGTTATGAAGAAATAAGGTTCCACAAGCATATAACATGTGTATCCATGTAGAGACCCGAGGTCTTGAAAATTAACAGGTTTTTTGTTCATTACAGAAGCCTAATATGACTTAGCTTTCTCTTATAGTGACTTGACTTCTGGACAGGCCTAAAGATAGAAATATAAGTTTCTGTGGCTGGGCTATTGATGTCTTCTGCATCTGTTACTCACAGTGCATGTTATGAAAGGCACTCCAATAGCACCTTAACTGAGAATAACTACATTTTAAGTACTTGTGACATACAACCTTGGATTGCCAAAATAAAAATTTTACACTATGCCCAACACTTCAGTGAAGTAACAGGAATTATAACTCATGATTTGCAATTTATTTGAATTAACTTGAGTGTCTTTATTAGAGAGTCTTAAAAGTGATATTTTGTTTCACCTTTCTCTGTGAGAATTTTCAAAAATAAGAAAAAAATATTTTGAAATAGTATTGTCTACTTTCAAGTAAGTAAAAATGTAGTGTTAACTTGCAGTGTCTATTCCATTTTAAGCCCTCTGTCAACAGCATGCACATCTGTCTCATGAAATAGAATGTTAAACATTTATTAGTTTTTCCTTGAGGCATGAAATTTACATTTACATCCAAGATTTTTTTAAACCGCTAGGTTTGTCTTGATGAGAAAATTTTCACGCAGTTTCCCCCCTTTTTTGCAATACATCAAACGCTTGAATTTTCAACACACATATTTTAGAAAAAGCCAATTTATTTCATCTCAGTCAATTGGATACAATGTATCATCAGTTCTCCTAGAGTGAGATTTAGTTTTTTTATCGCCAGGTTAATCCTTAGATACCCACAGTGCCAGCATGAATATAATGCTCTCATCTCAACAGTATATTCAACCAAAACAGTAAGCAGCAAGAGGTTTCAATAGACATATTGAAACTCACCAGATCCATAAAATACAATTTATTGCTGAATACATAGTCTCCCACTCACTATTTCCTATTCAACATATACTCTTACTCATTTGCAATCTCTGAAATCAGGTCTTAAAATAGATAATGAAGTGTGCTTATCTGTCATTTCCTTCTTGTAAACTTATGTATGTATATTTATGTTATCAAGTCATATGAATTAAATTGTAATATCTCTAGAAGTCATTCATTATGAACTAAACTGTCACTTATATTTTAAAATACACAGTGGGTAACACTTTTTGAACATATGAAACATGTTTTCATGCTAGCATTGTTCATTTTAAAAGACTTTTGGCTAAACTCAAAGACTTAAGATTGGTTTCAAATACCTTATTTTACATTCAACACTTTACAATCTGGCCCCAACATAACTTTTCAGACTTATTTTCTATAATCCTCATGAATTTACAATTAATTCTGTTTAAATTGGTCTGCTCGTGATCCCCTAAACACCTTGCAGTTCTCCTCCATCTGTTTTTATCCATGCTCTTTTCCCAACAGAGTAATCTACTTTCCTCACTTCTGTTTAATTAAATTTTACACATACTTCAAGACTTAAGTCTATCTCTACCCAGCTCTTTGGGTTGTCCCTTTTTAAATCATCTAAAGTTAAGTGATCTCAACATTTTTTTCTGAAACCATGTAAATATATTCATAAACAAAACATTGTATTTGTTTGTTGATATACTCTTCAAAATAACCAGGGAATATTTTCAGCAAATGTCTATTATGGGCTGGCTATAATATAGACTGCATTTCCTACACAAAGCTTAGGATTTCATGG
The DNA here is from genome assembly GCF_964194185.1 of Rhinolophus hipposideros. NCBI lineage: Eukaryota > Metazoa > Chordata > Mammalia > Chiroptera > Rhinolophidae > Rhinolophus > Rhinolophus hipposideros. Next base: position 34,456,244 of record NC_138047.1, read on the forward strand.
AAACCTCCTCCAGTGGACAGGCCATCATCTTCCAGAGCAGCTGAAACTGGGTCATTGATTTGCACCAATGCTGGAGAATATGGGAGGTTTGGCCTACTTTCCAGGCTATGTGGCATATGGAAATTAACTACCGGAAAAAGAAGAAAGTTGGGATACTTTAAAGAGATAGGCAGTTATTCCCCAGACAGATGGAATGGACGTATAACAAAGTTCTTTCTACAGGTGTGCCATTAGTGTTAAGATACCATGAACAGAGATGGTTGCCAAAAACGGTTTCAAATTTTCAAATCAAACATCACAAATGTAGATGTTCTGAATTACAGGAAAAAAGTATTAATTGAGCTGTTTCTCACATAGAAAACACTATATAGAATTCTCCAGGGTGAGAAGCAGAAGAGAATTATTTACTTGATCTTGGTTAAAATTGAGGTCAATAGAAATTTATATATTTTCCAGTTACACGGGTACTATGTTATAACACTGTTTTTTACTTTTCTCTGGAATAATTAATGTATACTCTTAACTTTTGATGATTCTCTACATTGTTTGATGACTCTCTATATTGTTCTTCAAATATATTGCACATTTATTGAGGGGTCAGGTCTTGTGTGTCCTCAAAGAGCAGTGATATCAACAGAATAGATATGTAGAATCACTGACTAGTGAAAATATTTCCATTCGGAAAACACCTAATTCAAGAAATAAATATGTTTGGCTTGGAAAAATCTTAAAATCCATGTGTTTGTTTGTTTATTCTACAAACACATTAAGTGCTTATCTTATGCCTGGCTCTTCACTAAGAACTGAGACAAATTTCTTTTTAAAGTTATGTCCCAACTTAGTTTCCTCATTTGTAAAATAGAGCCATAATTTACCTATTAGTTTCTACTGTGCCCTTAACAAATTACTACAAACTTAATGGCTTAAACAACACCAATTTATCTTGCAGTTCCATTGGTCAGAAGTCCAACATGTGTCTCACCAGGTTAAATCCCCGGCGTAGGCTGGGCTATAGTCTTTTCTGGGGGCTCTGGGAAGAATCCATGTATTATTCTTTTAGGTTCTTGGAAGAATTGGTTTCTTGTGGTGGAGAACTAAGGTCTCCACTTCATAGCTGGCTGCAAGCTGAGTGTTATTCCTCGCTTCTAAGAGCAGCTGCATTCCATGGTTCATGGTCTCCTTCCTTCATTTATAAAGTCAGTAATGCAGATTGAGTCGCTTCTGTATGCACATCTCTCTGACTCACTGTTCTACTCTGCTCTTCCATTTCTAAAGGCCCACTCAAGATAATCCAAAATTAACTATTTATTTAAGATTCTTAATCTTAAATCTACCTGCAAAGTCCCTTCTGCCATTGCAGGTAACATATTCACTGGTTAGAGGAATGAGAGGACATCTTTGGGGAATCTATTATTTAGCCTTCTACATCCTCCTAGGTTTATTATGAATATGAAGTGTGATTATTCATGTAAAGCATCAAGGCACCGTCCAGCAGACCCAAAGGGCTCCCTATATATTAGTAGTCCATGCAGTTGTTGCTGTTGCTACTATTGTTATAAGGAGTCCACATACCGGCAAGAAAAAAATTATAATGAAATAGCAAAGCTAATTGCTAAAATAAATAACAAACATCTACTAAAAATAATCCAGGGTTTCATTTCAGGGTTAGATGTGCTTTAAACTATTCTGAAATAATGCATGTAAGCCAAATGTCTTATTAGTGTCTAACCATATATGTGAACTGGTTTTCTCCCTGCTTTATTCCCCAGTCTTAAGGAGAAAATGCTATCATTGGCAGGGATTAAAAAATGGATATTTCCTGATACAAATTTATGAAATAATATTGTTATTAGATTATCAAAGTAAGCAAGAAAAGCAACATGTGCGCAAGCATAGTAGAATCCCTGACATAACAACTAGATGTATTCCCAATATCAGACTCTGGATACAAACAAGAAACAAGAATCTGGCCTAAGGTTGATAACAACTATTAGTGTAAACATGACATGGCTTTTCCACAACAAAAGCAGACCATAAAAATTCAATTTAAGTTAAATAAAAATACTTTGTTCTCAGTTTTGTGGACAATATAGTGTCAGTCTCACAAAGCCATGATATACATATTACTACATACATTAGCTTTCGTGGGAATTTGAATATGGTCATCACTATTTGTAGCCCTGTTTCACAGGGGAAAAAAAGAGATAAATACAGCACTAAGAAGTTTAAGTGAAGTTTCCAAGATTAACACAAAGTCAATGTTATCAGAAGATATGAGTGAAACAATAGATATTTCTATCTTTTATCAGCTGCCTAGCATGGAGAACCCATTCACTCAGTGAGAAGGCCTTTAGCCTCAGCCCAAACTTGCCCATATTTATAGATTGACTGAAAAAATCAGATGGCAATTCAGTCAATAACCTTTGACACAAATTCAGACAAATCTTGTGCTCCTTACAATGACAAACTACTCTAGAAAATTAACTGTCGAAAGTGCAGCAATATGATGAAGATTGATTATTTTATTCTTATAAGTCTGCTTTGAGTTAGAGTAACAGCCTCATTTGGACACAGATGGCCCCAAAAGGAAAGGACAGATCAAGTCTTCATCTCAGCTGAAAAGGAAAAGATAAATTTTCATGGGATAACAAGGGTGATGATTCTTTTTCCCAGGGAAGGAGCTTGTATTTTGTGTGTCTCTTCAAGATTATCTTTTACAGTCTCAGCAAAGAGGAAGATCGTATTTTTAAACATATTGCCACCACCTCTGAATGAACCACCTAAAGGCAATTTTACCCTTTGCTTCAACTTTTCTAGAGTATTTTGAGAAACTTTCTTTCAACTTTTACTTTTTTTACTAACATAATATAATGATTTTAAATATTTTTTAAATTACATATAGTGTTTTCATAAAAGATATAAAAGGTATATATTTGATTTTAGATTTTATTCTTCAAATATTATAAATAATAGTCTATAGACTAAATTCTATGAGGAGCTATGAGGAATTCAGGTAGGTATATTGGAAAGGATACTAATCCTTTCAAGCAAAAAGATCAGTAAAATTGCCCTTTTAGAGTTCCCAAAATCTATTATTCATTTTATTTTTCCTCAATACTTCCCACTGCCAAGTGCCTTATGGATAAGATAGTCTTCTTAGAGGAAATATTTGAAAGTTTATAGCATTTTCCACAAATGTAGTAGAAGCTCACTAAAGATCACAAATGTGAGTCTGAAGCTATTCCTCTAAGGAAATGCTTCCAGTGGTATTTTCAACCTTATTATAGACCTACAATCAAATGGAGGAGAATAGGGACAAATGAAATGAAACTATGTTATCACAGAGATAAGAAGTCTAAAAACCTTGTATAATGGAGGGTTGGTTGTGAAGACAATCTAAAGGTGGGAGAAGGACAATGGGGTATGGGGGGCATGGGCAAATGACAGCTCCAGCATATATCTGCAAGGACACTGCAGAACTGGATGTGGTGGGGAAGAGATGTCAAGAGTGAGAAGCAGGACATGTCCTTCAATTCATGAGAGCAAACTCTTCAAATAAATAAACAATGAACTAATTAATTAAGCAAAGGAGTCAAGTCTTCTCAATTATAAGCTTTCAAAAAGAGGAAGAAATGCTTCGGTGGTCATCAGAACACATAGAATCATGTGGTTATAATATCAGGATGCCCAGTTGCATCTGATCAGGCTGTTTTGGCAGAATGTAGTCTTAGCAGATGCTGTGGATATTACAGAGTGCAACTATTAGAGAACTAACATGTTGTGATGACTAAGTATGCTAGGAGGAATCACCAAAGACCCAGAAATTTCTCCATCTCTTTATTTGATCATCATTTCTCATCAAATCAAGTGAGACGTTGATTCCCCAGCTGTTGGGAATACTGACTGCTGACAGCTCACAGCTAAATTCTTCTTTGGGAATTGCCCTTGACAGGAAGCATTCTTATCTAAAGCTAAGTTCCCAATCCCAAGACACCCTGCATCCAATGACTGCAGCCAATGGGAGAAATTACACACTCCTTTCGGGAGCTACCTCCACTGATACCCCTAGTTACCGGACAAAAAAATTAAGGCCAACTCACAATGTAATCCAGAGATATGCTCACATGTTAAAAAATGAAAAGTACTAGAAAAAAGGAGCTATAGGATATAGCCAATACATATCAGTAAGACCCACAGTAATATATGTGGTTGTGGAATCTGAAAGACTGGATCAAGTTGGATTAGGTATAAAGTTGAACATGGAGTATGTACTGATATAGGGATACTCTTCCCCCTTATGAAGAAAACTGATATGGGAGGATAAAAGCCAAGCTTGGTTTATAAATGGGTCAGTTCATTACATGAATACATGCTGAAATATATTGTTGATACAGAGCAGTTCCACTCAGAATGGCCCTGAAAACTGCCATGTGGGAAATAATCCTTGCAGGAATCATTTTTGGCACTGCACCTGGTATTCCATGTTGTTTAGAAAGAGAAGTTGTTTAAGCCAAAATATACATAAAATCACAGTGCAAAATGATTTGATTTCTTGTTCAGGGACGCAGAAAAACAAAGATTGACAGATGAGGAAGAAGGAATTCTGAGAGAAACATGTGTATGGACCTTTCTGAGTGGTCATAAAATGACCACTCAGAACTTTGTATCACATGTTGATGTCCATGAGAGAGTACCCACCATGGGAGAGGCACTAAATAACCAAGTAGACAGAATGAATTAGCCAGTTGACATAAACTAACCTCTGTCTGTCGACATTCCTAACTTGTAACAATGGATTCTTGATCAAAGTAGTCATGGCAGCAGGCACGAAGACCATTCTGGACCCAATAGCTAGAGGTCTCACAAACCAAGGCTGATCGAGTTACCGCCAAAACAAAGACCCATTCTGGGCTCTGACATGGCAACATCCCTTCAATCATCCACTTGGTGGCAAGTTGATTTCACAGGACTCCACTCTGAAAGGGACAGCTGTTCATCTTGATGGAATCAACACATATTCTAGATACGTATTTGCTTTTCTTTCTGGCAGAGCATCAGCCAGCCTCCAGGGAACCTGAACTAGGGCAATCAAGAAGTGACTGTTGGACATGTTCTAGAAAACGAAATATTAAACCAAGAAACAAGAACTCATAATATTCAGTGATCACAGGAATATTAGTCCAGAGTTCTTCAGAAGAGACTTCTTATTAAAATGTTATAGGAAAAAATCAGACCCTGTGTGTGTGTGTGTGTGTGTGTGTGTGTGTGTTACATACATTATAAAAATGGAGGGAATCACATCTATTAGGAAAATCTTGCCAACAAATATATAAAATAATAATTCGTTATATATATTTTTTCTAATTATTTTGTAAATTTATGTCTTGCCTTGTACTTAAGTAGATTTGGTGAACTCAGCTCCCTATAAAATTTTTATACATAATTTCCAGTTTTTACTCCAACTGGACAAGGTAGGAATTAACTTTATACTTGCTTGTTTTAGAATATAATCAGTGTTTCTGAGAGGTTAAATAACTTGTTAAAAGTCACACAAGAGGCTACGCTATACTCCAAACCAGAAAAGTAGCTTTGTGAGATTTATTATAAGTGATTTCTTTTCTACCTTTATTTTTCAAATTTTCTGAAATATAATTATGCTGTCTTTATAGTATAAATTACTTTGTAAAATAAGAAAAAAATAGACTCACTAGATATTCAATACATATTCATAGAATTTGCAAGGGAAACAGCAACAGAATAATTGTCATTCAAGATCATCTGGTTCTATTTTTAAAAGACTGGTTAAATTTCATGCCAGGAAATTGTGTTCTCAGCCTGAATTGTCCATATAATTTCAAGCAAGTATGTCATTTTCACTCCCTAATCTAATAACTGAATCGTTGCGTTCAACAACTTAGCTATCTACAAGAGATGCTTATTTAAACAGTATTGTAGTGTTTATGTAACAAATAGTCAGAGTTTCCTATAATGGTTGAAAACAATTTTTTAAGTAGCAGAGGAAAATATTGTCATGATAAAAAACGTTACATCTATCAGTTCCATTGGTAACTTTGTGGTTCGTCTCCTTACTTTACATAACATGCCCTAAGTACATTTTAGATATATATAAAAAAGAAAATGGGTGGTTTTGCAGTCTCTGGAAAGGCAGCCTCATTCATAAAAATAACTCACTGTGTTCTCTGAGGAGATAAAAAAAAATATGAGGGCTAGGATGAACTAGAGAATATCTTGAGATATTAGCTGATAACAAGCCCTATCATACCCTCCCCTTCAAAATTATAAAAGAGTTTTTGTTGTTGTTGTTTTTAAAGAATATGCTATGCATCACAGTTTGGCTTACTTACTAACTTAAGAATATGAGGTGGGGTGGGGATGAGGGAGAAGGTGAGGGAATTAGAAAGCACAATCAGTAACGACGACATTTCCATGGGGATACGAAAGTCAGTTTAGGGAATAATGTTGTAAAGATTTTGTAGGGTATCCGATGGACACTCGTCTTATTAGGGAGACCATTTCAGGGATGGTGTAGATGCCTGATCACTGTACTGTACACCTGAAGGTAAAACTGAACAATAATGAATGTCAATTATAATTTTATGTATATTTACAAGAATTGGAGTACAGCATTAGGAATAGAGACAGTGAAAATACAATGGCTGTATGATGTCAGAGGGATAGTAGATTGGGGGAGGGGGGTTATCACTTTGTGAGGGATATAAATGATAAATGTCTAACTATTACATTGTTTTGTACACTTGAAACTAATAAAAAACTAAAAAACAAAAACAAAAAAATATATTTTTTTAAAAACAATTTAATATGCACCTGTAGTGAGGTGCTTGAAATTTAATGAAATAATTTTCCTCATTTTAGCCACTCAAGATAAGAACAACAGTTATGTACTCAAAAGTCTAAATTAGACTTGTTTCTGTTATTCTATATGACTTCTGAAATCATTATTTTAGCAAGCAAATGGGTTACGTATCTCTTAGCTAACTTTATGTACAAAGGAGTGTGTTGGGATGTAAGCATGCCTAATAACTATCACCCCTTTCCTCCAAAGCAAGCTCAGATAAGCATAAGAGTTAAGCATATGGAGGTCAAGATATTATTTTCACTATTCATAATACCAATAATGGGAAATATGAGTTATAATGAGTGTTAATAGAGTAAGCTGGTGCTTTGCCTATTTAGAGGGGTAAGTGGGCAGAGAAAAATCATATATTGCTCAAATGGAAGATTGAGTCACATGAAAACGTGAAGAAAGGCAGAAATGGTCCCTACCAAACATATTGTCCTGGGCACTTAGGCAAGATTAAAAACCCTCAAGATTTAACTAATAGATCATGAGATCTAGTTAGTGATTCAAGTAATGAAAATCAAACAATGGTCATAAATTGACTAAAATGCTTGTTTCCTCCCCACACTGAAAATTCTTTGATGACAGAGATTGATTTACACCCTAAAATTCTAAACAGATTTTAGGAATAATGAGAAAAGAAAATGAGAAGTTAAGGACGACAAATGGTTTGGTGGTAAGAAAGGTCACTGCTTAGGAGATGTTCAAGGCCAATGTCCCAGAAGAGAAATGGATTAGTCAGCATTTGGGGGCGGGGGGGGAAAGTGTTATGTTAAGAGTAAAAGAGAAGCGAAAAGGGCTTTTCTGGCAGGGAAAATAGGTATGAGTAAAACCACAGGGGTGTATTAGTAATAAACAATAGTTTTTGAGAAAATGGGTAAACATTATGGCCTGGAGGGGAAAGGTCACATTGTGATGAAAACGTGATATGACAGAATGAAAGTCTAGAACTGGACTATGGAAGAAAGTAATGGCTTTGGGGGTGGGGGTTGCTTCATCATATATTATTATATGGACAGAAGGGAGCTATTGAAAGCTTTTAAGCAAGGTTGTAATATAAAAATAGTATTTTAGGGGAAAATATAAGCTGGCAGCAAACTACCAAATGAATCAAAAGAATATTAAGCTTCGATTAGAGAGATAGACCAGACAAATGGCTCTCTTAGCTTTTCTCACTCTTATTTTTCACAGTCTTAGACATCGAGACCTACTGTGATATCAGATTAAAAGTGCATTTGTATACTGCAGTTAAATTACTTTCAGTTTTCAAATTTTACATCAAATATTATTTTTCTTTTATCATTTAAGCTTTTTCAGTTGATATATTCATGTTCTGCTCTTAAAATTAAGAAGAAGAGTAAAGGTCAAAGAGATTCAAATACAAAATGTCCTTCTTTTGACTACTTTGCCTTTTCTCATTCTATTTTTTTAAAGTCTTTGAAAAAATGCATTTATTGAAAAATGTCTAGTAAATCTGATTCCTTATGCGTGACTTGATCTTGTTCTCTGCCACAGAGATTCCACCCTCTCCCTCATCCAATTAATCACCATCTTTTACTTTTTATGTCTCATCTGTTTACTGTATATGTTGTGATCACCCTGTGGAACTAGGATGGGCCCCTACCCAAAATTTGGTTTAGATTTCCAGACTGATGACACCATCCACATGCCAAGAGGCTATGAAAAGCTTCATCACTTACATAATATGGCTTTTTGGGGATTTAAGGGCAGGCTCCCCAAGCTGGTCTTCATAGGGCTTGAGAGAACAAGGAAAGGAGAAGAGCTTAGGGTTTTCTTAATTGTGATTAGGATATGGGGTCAGGATGAGTGTTCCGGTGTGTGGCCAGGGGCTTTCCTGGTTTGAATTAAGTGCCAGATCCAAAAAGGAAAGGACCACTTTCTTATCAGCTTTCCCAAATGTGGGGCACAAGGAAGACATAAGGCTTAAAAGCTGTCATCAGCCAAACAACAAAAACTGGCATCAAACTCTTTATTACATCATGAAATGCATTTCCTCTCATTTGCACTATTGTCATAGCCTTCCAGTTAGTCTCCCTTCCCCTAATCTATGCAACCTGCCAATCCATCTCTCACCATCATGCTTGGTTTGGAGACTTGCAAATTTAATGATGCCATGACCATGTTCAAAATTCTTCAGGGGTTCCAAATATTTTTTGAAAACTACTGTTTTATCTTAAATATTATGTGGATTTCTTCTTCTATGACAAATAGTCACATAGGAATTTTACCATAAAAATAACCTCCCACATACCAATTTAAAATAGACTAAAATGTGTACTAACATTACATCTTCCTGGAGGAGTTACTAAATTGATCTGATAGCTTTTATACTTAACCAAGCACACCCTTAGGTCATGTATAGTTAGGTTTGGAAAGCATCAACTTACACCATAGAATATAAAGGCCCTCACTTACTATAGGCGATCCTTCACTGTCCATCTCCACCCTCAGGCCTTGTCATCACGATCTGCCTCTTCAAAGCAACCACAACATGCACTCCATGCTGTTGTAACAACAGTGACACCCACGTTTCACTCTTCTGTGGCTTCACATCGCGTTTCCTTTGTCTGAGGTGCCCTGCCTCCACCCCTTGCAAAACACTACTCCTCTTTCTGGGCCTGGTAAATTCCATTCTTTATAGTCAGGATTTTAGTTCTTCTTTGAAGTGCTCCCCTAGCTTTTCTCTGAACATTACACATATCTACATTATAGCGAGGATCACTTTGGTTTGTGAGTTTTGCATATCTACCTTCCCAAAAGTTGTCATGGAGAGGGACAGTGTCTTCTCAACTACTTGCTCTGGCACTAAGTCTGCTGCACCATGGGTACTCAATATACTTCTGTTGAGTGAATGAAAAATTATTTTTGAAGTGATATTTATGAGAATAACTGTTGTTGCCTTCCCTTCAAATGCTGTGAAAGAAGCATCTCTAGTAATAATATGGTTTAAAATTTTAATTTATCGCATATGAAAGTTGACTTAACTCTAGTTAAAATTATAAGGGTCATTCATTTTAGAGTATTATAAGAATGTCCTGAAGAAAAAAATCAAAAAAAAAAAAAAAAGAAAAAAAAGAAAGAACAACAGAACAGTAGGGGAAGGGGAAGAGAAGTAAAATAAAGAAGCTTAGGGAAAAAATAAAAGCATGAGCCAAAAATTAAAACACAAAAACCTCTCTGCAAGTTCCCAAGAGTAATGAGCAGGGGTAAGGAAATTCACACAGCTCAAGGCTGACTGGTATGGGAGGAGAAAGAGATTTACATAATTCATGAGGGAACAAACTGGGGCAGGAGAGAGACAAAAAAATTTAAATGTGAAGCAAGCCCATGAAAATATAATTATATTTGCTGATAAGGGGACAGTGGGCTTCAGGTGGGCAGTGAGATAAGCTGAATGCATTATTATGTGTGTGTGTGATGGGAATATGTAAGTAAAAGTTGAACAATTTACTACTGGTTATAAGTTGCTAAATCTTTATCCAAGTTGATTTGTGCTATGTGTCCCTCTCCTCAGACTCTGTCCCGGGGTCCACAATTCCATCCCCAGGACAGAGTGATAATAAAAAGAACAAGAATAATGAAAATTGAAAAATAATCACAATAATATCTATAAGTTGTAGACCACAAACTCAACTGTATTAGAATATATTGTTCTATGATATAAATAATTCTTGTTTTGAGCTCCATAACACTTAGTTGGGAGAAAACAATAGTTTTTTTGAAATCTCACTTCCAGTCCAACTCCCAGGCTCAAAAATCTAATGAAAGTATCAAGGAGTAAAAGGAGAAGAAAGAGAAGGATCTAGACCTCAGTAATCAGTCCCCACATTGACCTCTAATATATCCTCCATCTTGCACATAAGTCGGTTCCCAGTGTGGCAGCTCTCAGGAACCCTCCGCTCTTGGATATATGGCTTTGTGCTCTAATCTGTCCTTCCTAGAGCTCACAATAATTTATGTCTAGATTCAGAGGGAATCCTTCTCCTTTTAAATTATGGATTCAGATATATTGCCTCTACCCAGATTCCTCTCTTCTTCCTAGGAAGGTTACAAAAAGCCAAAAGAATTAATGGCTTTTTCTTTCAGCACTTAAGGCATTGTTAGATGGGTAGAGGTTATTAAACCATAAAGGGGAGAAAGAGTATCATTTCATAAACATTATCCTGCCAGAGTAGTTATCATGGATTATATGTTTATTCCATGCCAGGCACTGAGATCATCACTTTATGCCAGTTAGTGTTTGGGGTCGTGGTGCTTATAAAGGAAATCTCTTGCATTGAAGAAAAGAAAATTCTCAGGAGTAGTTACTAGAGATAATTTGAGTTAAATTCATTGAATTAAGAAGCAAGTGCACAGAGGTCAGTGACACACTAGGGAGAGGCAAAAAGAACAAGGAAAGGAAGACAGAAGGTTTGCAGGATTGTAACAAGTTAAGGGCATAATTTGTGTATAACCAAGTAGAGCTGAGGGCTTAGCAAAACTTAAACTAAGAATGAACCATACTTAGCAGTAATCCTTGATAATAGCACTCTCTCCTATACAAATGATATTATAATGGAAAAAGTCACATGTGAATTAAATCAAAGGTAACTAGCAAGAGAGTATTTTGCAAAAAAGATGCCATTTAGATAGTTCTAACTTTAGAGAGAGCCCAGGAAAGATTTTTTTTTTTTTAGGGAATTGTGTACATCCAACAACAACAAAATATAAGGAAAGAAATCATTTGAGTTATATACAAATAAATGAAATTGGGTCTGTGTACTAGGAATGTTCTTCCATTCCAGGGACATATTTTGTCTGCTGATGTCTCCTTTCACAGTCCATGTAAATAAACTAAGTATGTCCTAGATACACACTTCTTCAACTGTCTTTTCTGATGTTATTGTCACATGGAAGAAAGTTCTTAAGGGCAAAGGGAGTTGGTGTAACACTTGGAAGGCAGCAGAATGTGCCACTCCTAATATGCCACTTTGGCAAGATGATTATTTTGAGCTAAAGTCACTTGAAAAACAGCAGGTGCCACAAAGGCTCTATGACCTCTCCTTTTTCGTCCTGAAAGTAGGACATAAATCCCCATATGGAAGATGTCTTCCCTATACCAGAAAGAGGGAAACATTTGGATCACCAAAGACAGGGCGTCTTACACCTGTTAGAATGGCTATCATCAAAAAACAAGAGATAACAAATGTTGGCAAGGAGGTGAAGAAAAGAGAATCTTTGTACAGTGTTGGTGGGAATGTAAATTGGTACAGCCACTATGAAAAACAGTATGGAGGTTTGTCAAAGAATTAAAAATAGAGCTATCATATGATCCTGCAATCCCAATACTGAGTATATACCCAAATGAAAAATAAAATTTTAAAAGTATCTTGAAGAGATATCTGCATTTCCACGTTCACTGAAGCATTATTTGCAATAGCCAGGATATAGAAACAACCTAAGTAACCACCAACAAATAAATTGATAAAGAAGATGTGATATGTATGTGTGGACACACACACACACACAAACAAACAATGGAATATTAGTCAACTATGAGAAAAAGGAAATTCTACCATTTGCAACAACATGGATGAAACTTGAGGGCATTATGTTAAATGAAATAAGCCAGACAAGAAAGACAAATACTGTATGATCTCACTTATAAGTGGAACCAAAACCAAAAAGTTGATCTCATAGAAAAAGTGGATTGATGGATATTAGAGGCCAAAAGGTGGGGGAAACGGAGGGGTGCAGGTCAAAGGATACAAACTTCCAGTTATCTGATTAACAAATTCTAAGGATCTAATGTACAGCGTGGTGATTATTGTTAGCAAGACTATTATACACTTGCAAGTTGTTATGAGAGTAGATCTTAAATATTCTCAAGACAACGAATGAAATGGTAATTGTGAAGGAGATGTGAGTTAGCACTATGGCAGTAATTATTTTTCAGTATATAATTCTGTCAAATCAACATCTATGTCAACTATATCTCAATAAAGCTGGGGAAAATAAAGAAGCCGAGAAGAAAACAGAAAAGTTCCTAAATAAAAACAAAAATGTCAATCAAAATGTGAAGGTATGTTAGAAAACAACTAATAAAAAATGTGTTTCTAAAAGAACATAATCTGTAAGAAAATAAAGTTTTAAAAATAAGAAAACCAAAAAAAAAAAAAAAAAGAATAAATAATGAAAGCACCTATGTTATTTCATTTGGGAAATTTTATCTTAGTTACCATGGAGATGGTTTCAGAAGAAACCCATATATTTTAGAAGGTCATGGAATGATGTCAATTATTTTATGAATCCACACATGAAATGTTTAGAGCTCATAAGGTAGAGGTCATTATTGAAGAGCTGCTGTGAAATTTTAAATCAGACATTTAAAATTTTAAGATCAGATGTGCACTGTATACATATAATTTATGTTATTTTGTAACATTTTGACAAAAAATCCATTCTATTGAAATAGTTAGTAGCTTCTGTTATAGACATAATAGTTAAAATTAAAATTCCTTATATTTTTTAATAAAAGTTCAGATCAAATACAAGGCCCAGAATTATATACAGTTTGCTCCTTATTTTTCCTAACTGGCAGTGGTGGGAGAGGGGTACGAACTGGGAGTGAGGGGAGGTGACATTTTAAAATACCGAAAAAGAGTGAACTGCGTAATGCAAAGTGAAAACGAAGCTAAAATAATGTCAAAAAGACAAAGACACTGAACCTCATTTGCTTCAGCTTGTCAAACTCAATTTCGTCTACTTCATGTAAAAGGTCTTTTGGAAAATTATTAAGTTCAAGAGGCTGCAAGGTCAAAAATGATCCCTGAGTTTACTAGAACTCTTAATAAAAATTTCAGTGAGTGTAAATATATCTGGGTGTCACACAAAACTACGTTTTATATGTGGATTAACGAAGAACTTCGGAAGTAGCAAGTAGGCCTCCACCAACATCCACTACTACGGGCAATAGAACTCTGAATGTTTGGGGACAGGGAGAAGGTAAGGGTTGGTTATAAATAAGGTTTAAAGCCAGCATGCTTCTCTAATTGTAATTTTATTAAGAAATCAATTCCAGGAAATGGATGTTTTTCAAGAAACGAAATTACTTTGTTTTCTTTTTTCTAGTATCAGTTTTATTAGGTTAAATGACATACAGTATGGCTTACAGTATTTAATGTGTACATTGTGGTAATTTAATAACTGTATATACATCATGAAGGGCTTCCCCCATCTAGTTAATTAATCATGCATCACCTCACATGTTTATCTTTTTGTGTGTGTGAGAGAACATTTAAATTCTACTCTCTGAGAAGATTTTATTTATAAAATACGCTATTAACTGTAGGTGTGTTTTATAGTAAATCCTCAGAACTCATTTATCTTAGAGATGAAAGTTTGTACCCTTTTACCAACCTCTCCCTATTTCTCCTGCCCCCCAGCTGCTGGCAACCACTTTTCTACTATTTGTTTCTATGTGTTTTCTTATAATCTGCAAAACAACTCAAGTTTATGATTATTTTGGTAAAGATTCCAGGAATAATATTTAGAAAACAAAGTTTCTGCTGCAGCAAACATGGTGATAAAGAAAAATATTACAGAAAGAAAAATTGCAGAAATATATTTCCTCCGCCCATATCTGTGCCCATATGAATGTGACTTCCAGAGAAGCTGCATTCATTTTTTTTTTTTTTAATTGACACAAAAGCTGTCTAGGCTAGTAATACCATTCACATATTCTGGAAACTGGTTATGTGCTTGCCTGGCCACCAATTATACATAACTGTACAAATTACCACAGAAGAGTCTTTCTACATGACTTTCTACATGACTGAATGATACAATTTTTCCAGACAGAATTTTTTTGGCAATCCAATTTTCAGACTTCTCTGATGTCCATCCCTGAACTATTTTAGAACTGAGTAATGCCATTTGATCTCAATGTAAAATGTATATGAATTAAAGAATAAGATATACCAGGTAATCTTTAAAATGAGAGGATTTTATTTCTAGTGTATTGATACATAAGTCCAGCTGCCAATATACAAGAAAATCCAAATGTCAAAATGACAGTTACCTTGCACTCATATAGTCTAGTGGTTGTAAAGACAAAACTCATTTGCTCAATGTCACAAAAATGTACTTGGCAGGATATAGATTGCACATTCAAAGGTGTATGTGAAGATAGTATAATGAAGGAAGTGTCTACAAATGTATTTGCAGAATTAAGGGAAACAGTAAGAGATGATGAAGTGTATTGGGACTAGCAAGAGCAAGGAACTATTACCATACCTAAAGCCAAAGGGATAAATGGGAGAACAGTGTTAACAGAATTCAGGAAGAGCCAGAGCCATGAAAAAGGGCCAACCATTGGATTGTGACTGTGGCCGGCATACAAGGAATTAGGAGAATAAATACCCATAACTTTCTCCTATCCCTCAATCTTCAACAGTACTAAGCTCAAATGGAAGGCAAAAGGCAAGAGTGTACAGGTGATGCAGTCCATGGAGGTAACTCTTGAGGGCCCCAGATTTGGGCAGAAAAGAGCAGAGAATGAATATGTAGGGAAAAACAAAGAGGTGTGTTCATCATTTGTCTATTTGTTCTTAAATCTATTGATTTGCCCTTTTCATGATCTGACATTAGCACAGGAAAATGCATTCTCTTGCCAGCATGTTTCTAACCATGTCTGGTCATTGAGAACTAGTGGGCAGAGATTTAAGGATTAGTATTACCTTGTCTTGTGCACCTGAAACTAATAAAAAGAAAAAAAGCAGAAGAAAATTCTGCCATCTGTAACAACATGGATGGACCTAGCGGATATTACACTAAGGGAAATAAGTCTTGACAGAGAAAGACAATATATGATTTCACCTATATGTGGAATCTAAAAAACAAAATAAATGAACAAACAAAACAGAAACAAACTCATAGAGACAGAGAACATTTTGATGGTTGCCAGATGGGAAAGGGGTTTGGAGGCTGGGTAAAAAAGGGGAAAGGATTAAGAAGTACAAATTGGTAGTTACGAAATAGTCAAGGGGCTGGAAAGTGCAGCATAGGAAATATAATCAATAATATTGTAATAACTATGTATGGTGTCAGGGGGGTACTAGATTTATCGGGGTTATCACTTCTTGAGTTATATAAATATCTAATCACTACGTTGTACACCTGAACTAATATAATATTGTATGTTAATTGTAATTGAAAAATAAAATGAAAATAAAGTTAAAAAAAATAAAATAAATAAAATGTTTAAATATACTCTGATGTAACACTGTCCAACCATAAATAATGAGGAAACTCTCATTATATATGTTGATGTAGAAAAACCTCTAAGTTATATTGTTTAGTAAAGAAAGAAAATATGAAAAAGTCTTTACCATATGCTATCCTTTGAGTAAGAAATTAGGGAAGATAAGTATATATTTGCATTTGTTAATATCCATGATAAAAGATACTGAAAGTGTGTGCAAAAAGATATAGGGGTAGGGAGATGGGCTCAACAGGGACAGAAGTAAAGTCGCTGAACAAAGTGTACCTTAAAATACAGTTTTTAAAATTTGAATCATGGAATTATTCTTTTAATGTAAAGAATTGAAA
This sequence comes from Rhinolophus hipposideros, assembly GCF_964194185.1. Lineage (NCBI taxonomy): Eukaryota > Metazoa > Chordata > Mammalia > Chiroptera > Rhinolophidae > Rhinolophus > Rhinolophus hipposideros. The sequence goes on from NC_138047.1 coordinate 34,472,733, forward strand.
ACAATGGAAATGAATTGTGACACAATCTAGTCTATATTATTTTTCTCTGTATTATTATTTAAATGTTTCTAAAGATCTTTTAGCTCAAAATGGCTGTAGTCTTTTCCGAAAATGATCTTGCTTACACACTCTCTTTAATATTTGTCTTAATCATGAATTGTCAACTTTAAAATAAAAGTTATTTCATAATCATTAAAAAAAAGGATTAAAAGAATTCAAATGTCATGCTATCTTTCTCCATCTCTCTCTACCTCAGACATTATCTGCAGAGTGTTTGCATATCCTCCATGGTCCAACTACCATTGAGCAGCCATGGTCCCAACTCTCATGGGGTAGGGCAGAGCAGAACAGAGCAGAAATACCACTTCAGTTTCAACTACAAGTCCAGGTTTGGGGCTGAGGTAATAGTACTTTGTGTGTACTACTGTCTGGGTTGCCTCATGTTTCTCTGTGTCAATACTGAGGTCTTCCATCCCCTGTATATTCATTTACAGGTATTAAATTTCCTCTATTTGCAATAAAAGAGTCATTACTGTTTCTGATAGAACTCTGATAAAGTGTCGAGTTAATTTGTAATTGAAAGACATTTTCATAGATTTAGGCTTTCACTTCCTAAGTTATTTAATAAATTGAAAGTATGATTTGACATCACAAAAACAGATATGTTAAATTATAGCATCATACTATGTTCTTTCATGCTAATGAGAAAAAATTACAGAGTTTATTATGTCACATGTACATGAATACATAGCATATTGTACGACAAAAACTTTAACAGTAGTTTGAATAGATAAAAGTAGTGGGGGAATTAAGTTACTTCATAGCATAAATGACAGTAGAGGCATAAAAACATCTTAAAAGAAACTGTAACTTAGAAGTCAGTTTCATATTCACATTTTGAACAGATATGTTATTGATAACTCACTTCTGTCATGCAAGATTTCCATGGTTTTATTTGAAGTAAGAATAGCAGTAAATTGATGATGGGCAATACTGGGTAGCAAAGAGAACTGATGACCCATTACTAGATTAATAATGCAATTGTACTGTAATTCAGTCTCTCATAATGGTATTTTAAAAATATATTTAAACACTAAATTTTCTTGATATATAAGATGGGGGAAACTGAAACTAAAATCCATAAAAAAATATATATATATGGGTTGATCCTACTCAATATCTATTCATGGAAAGATCCACTGTATCTTAGTGTAGAAATATGACTATTAAAAAAATCTGTATTCCCAAGATATGCTTGAAGACAAGGGTGCCTGCTAATATATAAGCAGAAATCATTGGATGAGACCTCTAGTAAATCTCTTATGAGGGTTTACTCACCAGGCAGGTGGCTTTTGCTTTTATCCCTCCTTCTCATTCCTTCCTGAATTGCAGATGTCATGGATGGCTTTTTAGATATTATGGCCAACTTGGCAGCCATGATGTTTTTTTAACCATGAATCAATCTTTAGAGGGAAGTAAGCTACTAAGAATGGCAATGCACATAAAAACTAGAAGGCTGGGGCATTGGTTATATCATGAAGTCACAATAGCAGTCCTGGACAACCAAAGTCCAGACCTAATTAAATGAGAGAAAACAAACCTTTGTCTTTTAATTTAGCGATGGTCAAGTAACTTACTTTGGCCAATAAAATGTAAGCAGAAGTAATGTGTCATTTCCAGATGGAAACTGTAAATGACAAAGTATGCCACAGTCACTGGCAGTATTCCAGAAAGTTCTGCTCTACCAATTAGGAGTCAGAAGTGAGGATAACATAGATCAGATCTTCTAGCTGAACCTCACTGAACATGTACTATGACAAGTATGTCTTTGTTTTTTAAGTCAGTGAGATTTTGTGTCGTTTACTATGAAACAAGCTAGCCTACCCTGACTGTAATAAGTGAAGAATGCAAGCAAGGAATCAAGGAGGATGGGAGCTAAAAAAAAAAAAAAATACCTAGAATTTGTATTCTACGCCAACATTTTTTCAATGACTTCCTGTTGTCAAAATTAGAACACACTTGTCTACATTATGGTCTCTACATTTCTTACTTTTCTTTGGCATTTCTATTTTTCATTGCATTGTACTACTTTTTTAAGGTTGTCTAAGTCCAGAGTTGATTGTAAAATACTTACATTACTGCTGAAAGATTTCATCTTTTTAACTACTTAACATGTTGTGGTTGCAACAATTTATTGTGGCTGAAATGAAGCATGTGGAGGCACAAAAAGGAACCTTTTTCAATTTGGACACTGCCCTAAAAATGAAATGGGACGACAAGAAAATGAGTAGCTCAATGATAAATATGTGCAAGTTGAAGTTTGATGACCTTTTATAAAGAGGAATACTATCACTCATTGAATACCTATTATGTGCTAAGTAATATCGTGTGCTTTATTAATTCCATTTTGTTAATGTGCACAGCAATCTTAAGGAGCAAATACATAGGGTGCCAAAATATATACACATTTTAAGAAAGCAAAAAACTGTATTAAAATTATAATACTCAATATATGCCAGTACCAAAAAGATGAATACAAGTCAAGTTTAACTTATGCAGTTACAGAGGTGCTCAAAGTGGTTACCATCAGCATAATTTGAATACAGTTTTATCCTTTCTTAAAACGCGTATACATTTTTTGGCACCTTCTATCTAATTAACTCCACTGATGTGAGAAGTTACATAAACTGTCAAATCTCAAATAGATAGTAAGGGACTAAGGCTGGATTCAATTCCATAATGGAGGACACCAAAACCTGTTCTCATTTCAGAGAGAGGATGTTGGGGCTAAATGTCCATTTTAGTCATTAACATCAATATGATACCTTTTTTAACTGGTAACATTCATGTTACTGTAGAAGACTGCTCCTTGTTTTTGTAGTTAGCTACCCTCTATTGTATCTAGAACAAAAGACCCAATATTTCCAACAAAAATAAGATTAATTCTGTGTTATTTGTATTTTAAGCCCTTTACTTAGGGGGAAAAAAAGAAATTAACAAGAGTTTTTATATCTGTAAAAGGTACAATAATTTTCTTTTACAACTGGAATGAAAAAAAAGGTACCAGAAGTTCTACTGCTTCCTGTGAATTTGAGTGATTTGAAATTTCACCATCAGTGTCTCTAGAATGAGACTTGCAGATAACCACGAAGGCACTATTGATTGAACGAAGTATTTGAGAGCGGAAGTCATTGTGAGGCATAAAATTTTCGCCCCCCCCCCCAACTTCTGGTACATGGATTTAATTTCTTAAATGTATGGAGAGAGAAAAGTGTAGTTCCTTGAAATTTCCCATACGACATCCAGTGCTGTAGCAATGACAAAGACACTTACCCTGCGGCAAATATTTTCTTTGCATAGCATCCTTCTTGTCATGTTGTTTTTGTTGGAAAAATGATTTATTAGAAAGTTTCTACAGTATGGAGCCTGAAAAAAGCATGTTGGCTGGATATTAAGGAACTGTAATTGATCAAATGTAGAGGCAAATTCATTAACTTTCAAAAATCTATGTGAGTCACGATCACTCTAGCCTAACCCAGTGGTTCTCAGTATGGTCCCTACAGCAACATCAGCAGCACCTGGGAGTTTGTTGATAATGTAAGTTCTTAGCCCCTCATCCCAGAATTTAGCTGATACAGAAACTCAGGGCTTGGGCCCTGCAACCTGTCTTTTAACCAGCCCTCCAGCAAATGCTGATAATGCTAAAATTTGAGAAATATTGCCCTCGTCCATGGTTAGAGTTGGAAAAATATCTATTTCATCCCCAGCCTTCATCTTTCAAAGTGGTTCTTACTCTGGTTGACATTAGAATAATCTGCAAGTCTTTTTAAAAAATACTTATGCCCAATCCACCCCAGACAAAATGAAGCAGCGTCTCGCAAGTGGATCTGATAACCAGTGGACATTGAGAATCAATAATTTATAGCCGCATTTGCTTGTGGTGTGAAGAATTTTTCGTGTAGTGCCAGTAAATCTGGATCAGAGGCCTCATCCAAATTTGTACCCATGTGTAACTTCAGGCAAATCGTAAAAGGTGCAGATTTCTCCAGCACAAAATTTTGCACATGCCTATGCAAAGTTGAATTATGTGATAATGCACTGTAAATTCTGAAATCTTGCTACTCATGAGTGGTTCAAGGCAGGCAGCGTCTGATCGTGGTTATAACCACAGAACCTCCGACCCCACTAGAGACTTTATGAAACGGAATCTGCATTTTAAAGCGATCTGTTATTCAATACGTTGCATTCAATGTTTGAGAAGCACTGTCCTAAAGCATGAGGCCAAGATAAGTCATCATTATAACATATGGAAAAAAACGCACTTGCTTAAAATTTTTGTATAATATGTCCCATGTCTCAAATTAAGCTTAGCTTTAAATGAGTATGGGACAAAGAAAGGGGAGAAATTTAGAATAAGAATTTCAGCTTCACGTTTTCATTGTGGGCTTCCATTTTGAAACTGACCACAAAACGGCTCTATAAGTCTGTTTGTCCAACAAATATAAAAAGAGGTACCCCTCAGGACTTGCTGTGCTACTAAGAATTTAAGAGCAATTCAAGGTTGAAGAATGGTTCTCTTCACGGCTACTGTTCAAAGGGTGACAAAGAGCACGGATGAGATGATGAGCAACCAGGAATAGCCAAAGTTTGAAGGAAATTACTTGTGGAGCAATACACGTACATTAGTTATTATTACCATTATTAGTATTATTATCATAGACTGAAATAAACAGACACACAAGTGTAAATCAACACATTATAAGTAATATCATTGTAATAACATATCAAAAAAAGTTAAGAGAAAGCAACTAGAAAACAGGAACAAATATGGATGATTTAACATATTGAGTTTGATTTCCTTCAGCAGGTACCCCTTGCTGTTTACATAAGTACAATTATTAAGACATAAGAAATTATTTTTCTTGTAATGAAGTTTCTATATCGTTCTCCTCTTTGGAGAAAGTAATAAACTGCTAGGCAAGCAGTAAATCCAACAAATACCCCCATACACTTCAGCTCATCAGTTGTGTAAATTTTATTGACTTCCCAGGATCATGTTTTTTGGATTTACTGTGTTTACAGATGAAAAGCTGTAATAAAGGTGGATAAATGGATCCCACTGGCCCATAAATAACTGTTCAACCAAAAGGGCTGTGGAAGAGTAACTTTGTATTCCACCATCTGGTGCTTCAGAGAATATTATCAAAGCAGCAGTAGGTGGTGGTGGGAAAATATCCGTTTCATTTTCATCCTTTAGAAAACAGTAGTATTTGGGAAACACACGCATCCTCTTTTCTGGGCCAACTGCCTAAATACCATCCAGTATAAAAGGATTTATTTTTTCTATTACTTTTCTACTTTAGTGAGTCGCATCATGTTAGAAATGGGGGAAGTACTATGTGGGTAGACCTGATATCTAACATGTCCTATTTTCCTCCATCACAGGAAGAGCACCATCAGGAATAATGCAGAATTCCAAAGCTGGAGAAAACTGGGGGCAAGTTTCTGAGTGAAACATGAGTAGAAGCCACCGAATTCTCAGAGAACTAAGAGAGGTCAGACCTCAAAGCTTAAACTACATTAACCTCCACATTAGTTAAAGCATCTTACATGAAGTCCTAAAAGTGAAGTATGAATCCACTGATCAATCCATTCTTCTTTCCTTTATATTCTAATCACTCCTAACATCTTAATTTATCACTTCTTAGCCTCAGGCATTTTGAAACCTCATCTTGTTTATGATAATTTTTTTCTTGTGAAATAAAATGTTTCCTTAAGCAGACTCTGTACCTTATAAATATTATTTTGTGGATCTTCATAGGCATAGAAACAGGTGGATAAAAAGTTGCAATTTAATTTTTAACTAGTCCTATTTATGTACCTTTCAGCTCATTCTGATGAATGCAGAAAACTTAATGAAGTAATATTTAGGTCAAAACCTGAATGGAGGGTGAAGACAGAAAGAAAAAGAACTTACTGGTTCATATCTCAATATCTTACCACTCTTATATTTAGAAAATATCCACATCCAATTCTTCCAAATATTTTCACATTCCTCTTTCAAATGCTTAGGATTACCAGCATCTTAGATAGTAGAGAGTGCACCAAATGAAAAACTGATAGAAAGAAAGAGGTTCTAGTGCAAGATCTTGTGTTAACTATGAAATCTTGGATAAAATATGTCACTTTATTGTGATTCAGTTTCCATATGTACAAGACATTTGATAAGATGTGATAAAATGTATATTTCTTTTAAGCCCTGAATCTCTATGATTATATAATTTCCAAACCCTCTAAAAGTTCTTCTATATGCTCATCAATTAAAATCAATTCTAGGAAACAGGAAAAAAAAAAACTGCTGAAAGCCTTACATTACATTACATTACATTACATTACATTACATTACCACCAACTTACATTAATTGAGCATTTACTAGAAGTTAGGCACTGTTTGAGAACTTATGTATTATGTTGCTTTATAATTACAAAACTCTATCTCTATTTCACTTGTGGGAAAATTGAGACTCAAAGAAGTTAACTAATTTGTCTATTGCTTCTTAGCTAATGAAAGGTGATGCTAAGGTTTGAAACCAATCAGTTTTCAGAGAGTGCAGCATTAACATTTTACAGCTGTGATGTGCCACCTAATATTATTTTTACTTCAATACATTTAAGTTTTTGTTATAATAGTTTTTATGCATATTTCCATCATTGGGTAATCTGGAGAGCAACATAAGGTCCTAAAAAAGTATGGTTGTTCCAATGGGCTAGTTTATAAAGAAGCATTTCAAACAACTCATAACTAACTAAACTAGTCTCTGATATTACCTGGTATTTCCAGAGATCACCTTTTGATTTTGGAGAATAATCTATATGATCAGGTAACACAGATAAAATTCAAAATGATTCATGTATTCAAGTGAAGAATGTGTGCCCAATGACATTCCCATACAACATTTACTTGGTAAAATTCAAGTATGGCTAGAATACCTCACTTAAAGACTTGAATAAAGGAAAGACAATATTTTGAAGATTCAAAGGAAGGGCAAGATTTAGATTTAGCCAGTATCCTCACAAGAAAATGACCCTGCAACAAAAATATCTTAGGAGTTCAGTTCCTAAAAAGAAATTGAATAATCTATACTAGAAGAAGCAAAATTAATTGAACAAATCAAGAAGTTAGAGCAAACATAATTAATAATTTTAAAGAAGTAAGAGAGACTTTCAGTGACATAAAGAAAGAATAAACAGTTTTAAAAAGAACAGGTAGGACTATTAAATGTGATAAAACATAATCATTGAAAAAAAGAATTCACTATGTGAGGAAAATAGTAAAATCCAATCAAAGAACAAATTAGTGAACTAAAAATCTCTCCAGAAAAAATCAGAAATGAATATATAAAGAAAAAAACACACAATAAAAGTAAAAGAGGGTAGAGGTGTGAAATAGAAACATCATCATCCATGTATTAGGAATCCAGCTAACGAGAATATTACAAATCTGGAAAATATATTTGAGATTTTCAGACAAAAATGACATATTAACTGAAAAGGAATAAAATTTAACCTGACAATGATTTCTCAATAATAACAACAAAAACCAGAGGATAAGAGAATAATATTGTCCAAATAATTAGAGAAAAATAACAGTTATTTTGGAATTTTAAATATGGCCAGATGATCATTCAAAAACTCAGTTGAAACAAAGGTGTTTTTAGACAATAGCAATAAAAACAAAGAGAATCTACTATCAACAGACCTCACTAATGAGATTCCTAAAGGATATATTTCAGAAAAAAAGCAGGAGATCAAGTGCTGTATTACATAGGTGCCTTAAAAATTAAAAATAAACAAAAAACAGTATTTATTTCTATCCATTGACCTACACAAGATCTTTACACTTGCTATATTGACACACCATGGAATGCTGTCGCATATCTATCTTTTTTGCAAATTCTATATTCTCTCCCTGTTCTCACACGTATATGTGGTAAAGTCATAATTGTTACTGCCTCAGATCAAAGCGTTTGCCCCATTGGCTGAGTTTCCAAACCATCCTGAGACCAACTGAATAAACCTTGTGCATACCTCTATTACAGCCTTTGTTGCATCTATTAACTACTTAATAAATAATTACTAAACAATTATTTTGTTCCAAGCACTATTGTAGGCACTAAGAATGCAATCACAGACATATGGAGTCTCTGCTCTTACAAAATTTCCATTACTAAACAATTAAAAATTGTTTTGCTGCAATTAATAGTTATAGAATTGTTTTCTATTAGTTAAGTCCCTAAGGGCAAGGGAAAACTAATTCATCTTTGGACTCTCATGTTTCAGAGCCTGTTTACATTCAGTTCATCACAATCTGCTACATTCAGATGGACACACATGAAGATGGAGGGGGCTAGACAGAGCCACTAAATCATGTTTATTAGCAGAATAAATCCTAATCAGTACCGGGCAAGAATCACTATCTTATATCTAAGAGCAGTAGTTCATCATTTATTTATTTTAGGTGTAGTCATCACTGTACTCTATTGGCCACACTCAGATCATACAAAGTAGAAGAATTATTCAATAGATACTTGCAAGTATCACAATTCTATTTTAACATGCAAATAAAAGCATTACATACTAAGACTTTAAGGCAGAAAGAAAAGGTTTGTATTATTTAAAATTTGCTTATTTAAAATTATTTAGGACCAGTGAGCAGTACTGTGTTTTCTGCCACCTACATCATTTTGGGGAAATCCTTAACTAAGTTTTGTTCTCTCTATCTGTAAAAAAATTTACTAATAATGCCTTCCTCAACCATCCATTATGGGAATTAGATACAAAGAAACAGAGAGGGAAAGCTCTTTAAATCTCAAAAGGACAATGCAAACAAGAGATTCTATTGAAATGTAAGCTCCACAAAAGTAAAAATTGTTATGTTTTTGCACTACTAAATCCACAGTATTAGACTCAGAGTTGGCACTGGATGAATACTTGTGACTACTACTGAATCAAAAATTGCTAGTGTTAACAGATCTATGGCAGAAGTAAATAAAAAGATAAAATACCCAATAATGTCTTCTTCCCAATTGCAAATCTCCAAACTAAATTAACCTTAAAATGTAAGAGTTTCTTAATTTGAAATCTGAAAGAGATTTATTTCTTGACATTAGTCAATGAGTAATTATACCACTACATCTATAAAGCCAAAATGAAAAACTTCCCTCTATAATGTTGAAGAAAGGGTTGCACTAGACATTAATTGTGGGGAGAAAAAATAAGAAGTGTTTTAACAGAGTCTAATTACTTCGTGTGTGAGTGTGTGAGTCTGTGTGTGTGTGTATGTGTGTGTGTGTAAAGCTTTAGAGAACGCCCCTGTATCTGTTTAATTTAGTAGCTCAAAAGTAGGCTCTCTTCAGTGTCATCTTAATGTGATCTATTATATTTAATGTGATTATCAGATAGTCAAAGCAGTGCAGTGCCATCTATGTCATTAAATTCTTTTGGCCCCTGTTCTAATTCTACAAGTACTCATTGAGTCTACACCCTCCAAAATAGATCATGTCACCCTACAAGCTCATGCCCTCATTGTAGTGATAAAATCATCTGCCTCTCTGCTTTCCTGAAATCACTTTACCATAAGAAAAGCCTAAGTTAAAGGCAGTGTCACTTCTCACTATGGGCTTCCAGATACTTGTGCAATTTTTACAAATTTTCCATGATATAATGTATTAAGCAAGAAATTCATCAATAGATTACATCTTAAAAGACTTAGTCAATGGTACTGTAATAGCTATGGACAATGTCAGAGGGGTAGTAGACTTGGGGGGGGGATCATTTTGTGAGGGGTGTAAATGTCTAATCATTATGTTATTTTGTACACCTAAAACAATTTTTTTTTAAAAAGCTTACTGTGACTCTCTATCTAAATATGAAGGAAAAGTAAACTTTTCAGAAAGGTTCAGCCTGATTGTGATGATACAAGTGTATGAAGAGCAAAACTTATTAAGATTTCAGTAAATGGAGTGTTGTCAGTCTCTCATAGAAAAACTTTGAATAATATGTGGCATCATATGAATTATTTATCATTCACAAGATAATATATGTTAGCATGCACTGCCAAAAATAAGTGGTTGGATAGAAAATGTTACTCTGCACATAGCACACTCATTCCTTCAACAGCATGGGAAGGGTCATTATTACAATCAACAAATGAAACAAGGGGAAGGCTGGAAGCTTGGGTCCCAAAGGTTCAGTATTTTATATTCTAATTTGTTCTTTTCATCTGTCCAGAGAAAGTGGTGCTGTTCCCATTGGAATATGCCCTGCTCTGAAGTCTGAAAGAATCTTGCTGGATAAAATAGAGTTGAGGGAGTAGCCTATGTTTTGTTAGCTCAAATGACAATAGTCATGGCCCCTACTGCCACTTCCTGGCTGCTAATAGCCTCAGCCAATAACTAAGAATCACCTTTCCTGGGAATTTGACTTGACTAAAACTAACTTGGGTTGGGGGACCCTCTACTAGACTGCCTTTAAATGCTTATTAACTCTTTGTGACCCTTACCAGTAAAACCAAACCAACAAAACCCTCAAACATTACACTGACCTGGTGAGTAGTTGAGCGTCCTTACCGAAGTGAAGAGATTCTCTGCACAAGTCCAGTAGCAATAAATGAAATTACTAACTAGATCTGTGTAATGAAACAAGGCAGGAAAGAGAGAGGGAAAGAGAGAGAGAGAGAGAGAGAGAGACTAGCATTAATCCTAGCACAGTCACTTGATTTTAGTAGTTTACTTCATTTCTTTGTTTATTTTTTACTTTATAGAATAAAAGAAGACTGAATGGATAGATAGCTTCAGAAAAGAAATAAAAAAACACCCTCAAGATCCAAAGATCCAATGGATTGGAGCTGTTTATGGAAATTACAAGCAACTACTATACCTCTTAAGCCCTCAACAGTGCTTTACAACCATGTGCATTCGGTGGTGTGGGTAAAGATGACTCTGCATCGGTCATATATAAGTTATATGCAGGATGTACTCACTGAGAAGCAATGCCTTTTAGAAATAGATCTCCTTAAAATGATTTTCTTTTGCTTGTGTGAATTACATCCCCTACAGAACAGCTTTCATTTCTCTGGGAAATGTACTTTTATGGAATTCCTCATGTCCTGATATTCCTGAGGCTGGGAGCTCCTCCAGAGTAAAGTCTGAGACTTAATTCAATTAAGTTCAGTTATCAAAATAAGTAGCAAGATGGTAGAGATCATCAAGGGGGCCTGACCTACTGAGAATTATGGAGATAGTTCATAACACAAGGTTTTCATTAGAGTAAAATAGATATTGGAAACATTAATGATACCGCTCAATCCATACAATCAGAAGCAGTCAAGGAGGGAAGATTAGGAGGGAGGGAGAGGCTGCTCTCCAAAGAATGTCCTAGTCCTTTCCCCTGGGTTTAAGACCTGAGCCAGAGTTTAGACATAATAATAACCAAGTACTGAACTCTCCAAGCCCCAGAGAAAAAGGACACTGCAACCATATAGCAAAAGAATATTGTAATAGTTTCCCCAGTTCTTTCTTAAAAGGAATTTATATTGGTAACTGTACATTTGGTAAAGCAGAATAATACCAAGACATTCCAAAGACTTATTGGACACAGGGTCTGAATTGTTATCCATATCTACACAAGTTGTCCTGTGCCATGTATGACCTTAACTCCAAGGCATCTAGTGAAATTAGCTGAGGCCTTTGTTGTAATATCATTGAGTTCTACTCTCCCTCTTGCCCAGTCTTCTTTCCATTTTAATCCACAAATACCATATAATCCGAAGAAACTTCCCAATATATTTCCTGCATGTATATATCCATCTCAGAATTTATTTTCCTCTGAAGTTTTGTACTTATTCATTAAATAATCTGTGCAAATATGAAAAAAGCAAACACACTTTATGAGAAATGAGGGCTTAATAAAATCAAATGCCAATTTTATTTTAAAACTTTTCAGTTCATAAAAACTAAACAGCAGGAAGAAAAAAAGTGCCGAACAAGCACAACTTTAAAATTAATAATTCTTATTGGCAGTGAGTGACAGACAATAGTGTGAATAAAAAATAAAAATATGAAATTATGCATGACAACACCATAGAATATTAATAATTTGTGTGAAAGCATAACTCTTTTTCTAAGGAAAATGAACTCTTGATTCATGTTAATTCTCCTCAGTACTATCTGTAAAATTGGGATTTGAAATCATTTATTTATCTTTAATAATTACTGGAATGTAAAGAATATCATAGTAGCATTTGAAACTCTTCACTTCCATCTCATGTTCATTCTCTTCTCCCCCAGAAACCTGGTGAAAAATTATAAAATATTGAGAATATGTGAAGTTAACTGGTCATGTGATTAGGAGAGATTAATGTCTCCATCTGCAAAAATAAATAAAGGCAACAAGACTCCAAAATGCTCTGAGTATACAAAGTGCTGAAATACAGAGAAAACACTGCATGGCGTGTTTTTTTTTGGAGCTTATACTCAAAGTGAAAAATGGTCTGCAGTTTGGTATTTCAAAATTAACTTTTGCCAAATTAGATCTAATTGTTGTCCTATTCCCAACTCAAATGTCAGCATAAAGTCCTCAGTAAATTTATAATCTAATGAGCAAAAAAAGATACAAATAACATGCTCATAAACATATACTTATTATATATACATTAGATATATATTACATATATATTAGATATGTATTATATAGATTTCAAATTCAATATTTCATGAAAACCTACTAGAGACCAGCTGCTATACTTAGTGTGGGGAGTTGCAGAAAGAAAATTAAAATGTTAATGTTACTCAAGGACTCACCGACTTCGGGGTTCTGTTTATAAAATTAGTAAACTACAAGGATAAAATTACACAGTCTAGTCCTGAATAGCCTCAGAAGAGAAAAAGTCAGAGGAAGAAAATCAATTTGGAAATGAATTAGAAATGAAACAGGTGACTTTCCTTGTATTAAAATATGGCTGCTAGGAGCAGACATCAGTGAATTGTAGAAACAGAAGGGACCTTACAAATTATTTATTTAAATTCCTCAATTTTATCAATGAAGAACTGGGTACATGAATATAAGATGAACTAGCCAAACTTGTAGAGATTTGTTCATCATTTGTTACCTATGTAAATTTGGTCAAGTCACTTTCCCACTCTGGGTCTCAGTTTCTTAATCTGTAATTTGATAATAACAATATTGTCTTCCTTGTTGGGTTGTCTTGAATATTGAGTAATGAAATATACACAAAGAGATTAAAACAGTGTGTGGCAGATGGTAAGTATTCAACAAAAGTAAGTTCCTAATGTTGATGCTGTTGAGAGCCAGCTTTCGTGATTCTCAGTTAAAACTCTGTTCAGATCTGCATTGCGTACTTAATTTTCTAAGAGGGTAGATGTTATGGTAAGTGTTCTTATTACAAAAAAAAATAATAAAAAGGATAAGAGGAAACTTTTGGAGGTAATAGATATGATTATGACATAGATTGTGGTGATGGTATCACAGATGTAAATGTATCACCAGGCTCCTTAAGTTGTATACATTAAATATGTAGACCTTTTGGTCAGTCATACATCAACAAAGTAGTTAAAAAATATAATAACTCTGTTTATCCATCACACCAACCTCAATACATAAGCTGATTCACAGATGCTAAAACTTTAAGACTTGAATAGCATACTTAAAAAATGAGTCTGCAAATGATAACTTACTAGTGGAAGTTTTTGAAAAATGGGAAATTATACAAAAGCAATCAGAAACAAAAAAGTGGAAGGAGGAATCAGTGTCAGGAAAACAATGAGTCTCAAAGTTCTTCATTTCATCTACCATAAACAAACATAAATATGGGATACTCTTACTTCTTGAAACCATAGACAACCACAGGAATCACCTGGAGTGATAAAAGGGAGAGAAAAAATAAATCTCTTCAGTTCTTACTTCTCTATTCTCTTTTTTTTCAATTAAAATGTATTGGGGTAACAATGGTCAACAAAACTACATAGGTTTCAAGTGTACAGTTCTATAATACATATATATATATATATATATATATATATATATATATATATATAGCATTATGTGTTCACCACCTACAGTCAGTTCTCCTTCCATCATTTTATATTTGACCCTCTTTACCCTCTTCTGCCAGCCTCTTCCCCCTTACCCTCCGGTAACCACTAAACTGTTGTCTGTGTCTATGAGTTGGTGTTTCTTTATTTGCTTGTCTTGTTCCTTTGTTGCCTTCAATTTAATATCCCACATATGAGTGAAGTCATATGGCCCTTGACTTTTTCTAACTTATTTTACTTAGCATGATAATCTCAAGATTCATCCACATTGTCGCAAATGGTACTATTTCATCTTTTCTTATGGCAGATTAGTATTCCATTGTGTGTATATACCACATGTTCTTTATCCAATCCTCTATCGAAGGACACTTTGGTTGTTTCCATGTCTCGGTCACCGTAAATAAAGCTGCAATAAACATCGGAGCACATGTTTTCAGATTTTTGGGGTAGGATACCCCAAAAATGTGTTTTTTGGGGGGGATAAATGTTTTCAGATTTTTGGGGTAGGTACCCAGAAGAGGGATTGCTGGGTCATATGGTAATTCTATTCTTAATTGTTTGAGGAACCTCCATACTATTTTCCATAGTGGCTGTACCAATTTACATTCCCACCAGCAGTGTATGAAAGTTCCTTTTTCTCCACAGTCTCTCCAATACTTGTTATTATTTATCTTGTTCATGACAGCCATTCTAACAGGTATGAGGTGATATCTTATTGTGGTTTTGATTTGTCTTTCCCTGATAGCTAGTGAAGTTGAGCATTTTTTTCATATGTGTTTTCACCATTTGTATGTCTTGTTGGGAGAAGTTTCTGTCCATGTCCTCTGCCCATTTTTTAATTGGATTGCTTATCTTTTTGTTGTTGAGTTGTATGAGTTGTATGAGTTGTACGTAATATTGTATGTTGGATGTAATATTTTGGTTGTTTGCCCCTATCGGAGGCATTGTTTGCAAATATCTTCTCCCATTCTATTGGTTGCTTTTTTGTTTTGTTGATGGTTTCTTTTGCTGTGCAGAAGCTTTCTAGTTTAATATAGTCCCATTAATTAATTTTTGCTTTTACTTCCCTTGACTTTGAGGTCAAGTTCATAAAATCCTTTTTGAACCCAAGGTCCATAAGTTTATCACCTATGCTTTTATCTGTGCAGTTTATTGTTTAGGTCTCTTATTCATTTTGAGTGAATTTTGGTACATGGTGACACACATCAGTCTAGTTTCATTCTTTTGCACATGACTTTCCAATTTTCCTAGCACCATTTATTGAAGAGTCTTTCTTTTCTCCATTGTATGTTTTTGGCTTCTTTGTTGAAAATTATCTGTCCATATTTATGAGGCTTTATTTCTGGGTTTTCAATTCTATTCCATTGGTCTGTGTTTGTTTTTTTCTGCCAATACCGTGCTGTTTTGATTATTGTTGCCCTATAATACAAACTAAATTCAGGGAGTGTGATACCTCCAGCATTTTTCTTTTTTCTTAGGATTCTTTTGGCTATTCAGGGTCTTTTAAGATTCCATACAAATCTGATGATTTTTTTGTTCAATTTCTTTAAAAAATGCCATTGGGATTTTGATGGGGATTGCATTAAATCTGTATATGGCTTTAGGTAATATGGCCATTTTAACTATGTTGATTCTTCAAATCCATGAACATGAAATGTCTTCCTGTTTCTTTTTGTCTTCTTCGATTTCTTTTTAAAATGTCATCGTTTTCAGTGGATAGGTCCTTCACATCCTTGGCTAAGTTTATTCCTAGGTATTTTATTCTTTTTGTTGTAATTGCAAAAGGAATTGTTTTCTTTTTTATTTCTTTTTCTGAAATTTCATTGTGGTATATTGGAATGCAATGGATTTTTTGTACATTGATTTAGTAGCTGACAAATTTACTGTATTCATTTATTGTCTCTAATACCTTTTTGGTGGAGTCTTTAGGTTTTTCTATATAAAGAATCATCTCATCTGCAGAAAAGTGCCGATTTAATTTCTTCATTCCCAATTCAGAAGCCTTTTATTTCTTTCTCTTGCTTGATTGCTCTGGCTGAGACTTCCAATACTATGTTGAATAACAGTGTAATAAGGGACTACCCTGTCTTGTTCCTGAATGTAGAGCAAAAGGATTCAGTTTTTCACCATTAATTCTGAGATCAGCTGAGGGTTTGTCATATATGGCTTTTATTATGTTAAGGTATTTTCCTTCTGTACCCATTTTATTAAGTGTTTTACTTATATATGGATGTTGCATCTTGCCAAATGCTTTTTCTGTATCTATTGATATAATCATATGATTTTTATCTTTTGTTTATGTGGTGTATCACATTGATTGATCCATTCTCTTTTAAAACAGTAAAACAACAATGATAAGAAGAATTTGAAATCCAACTTAGGTGAGCCCATGAGAGAGTATCTAACTTGATGCAAAAAAAAGTTCTGGGAATTTGAAGTCATTTTCTGATACATCACCAGAGGATTACCTGATCAGTAGAGTGTGATAGTTGAAAACAGAGACTTTAGGGTCATATAGAAATTGCTTTTACCCAACCTCTACTTAGTTCTGTTATATATAAAATGGGGTTAATAATAGTACATCCCTTACAACAAAAGTTTAAACGATTAAATAAATTAATGTTTAATGAAATATACATCATACAGCAAGAGACACGTGAAGTACACAAATGTTAATAATTCAAAATCTGTTGGTCAAAACTAGTTTTAAAAAGTTTAACCAATGTGTGATTTAAAAACTAAAATAGGAATGAGGTCTTATTTCTCAAAGTTAAAATAGCCAAAAAAAGAGGCATGATAGTTTTTGAGGAGTGTTTAAAGGCAGGCCTGAGGAGAGAGTGGGAGCGGGAGCAGAAATAGCACTATTGACAGTGGAAAGAACAAGAAAAGGAAACCTGCAAACAAAAGAATCAAAGATCTCTACAACTAGAAAACTGCATCCATGCCAAAACTGAATCTAAGGAGATCAAATTGCCAAATAAATGAAAGAGATGAGTTTCTTTACAAACTATTAAATATCCCAACAACATTGCAAATGGACATTTTAATCTGTAAATCTGTAACTAAATTGAAATTTTAGGAAAAAAAATGATACTGGAGAAATATGCCATCACTATAGACATTACATGTAATCCATTAGATTTGTTAGGCACTCTTGGGGAAGCCAGTCTGCTGTCATCCTGAACCATTAGAAACAGCAGTGGGAAGAGGGGACACTTCTGACTCTGAGCAGGCAGCTTGTCTTAAAGAACATCACACATAAACAACATTCCACCTGAATCACCTCTCCCTGGGAAGAAGAAGTAATAGGAGGTAAGTGGGGTGGGAAAGTGGCAGGAGAGGCTACAGGGATCCAAGTATATGGGGATGGAAGGAGTACTGATTCTGGAGTAGTGAACACACAATTCAATATAAGATGATGAATTATAGAAATGTACACTTGAAGCCTATACAATTTTACTAACCAATGTTACCCCCAATAAATCCAATAAAAAATTTTAAAAGAGTTGATTTTCAGTAGAAAATACTTAAGATTGAAACCCAAATATTCAGTCTTGACAAACATTACACTATAGTAACACCTGTGGAAATATGACATGAATCGTGATGTTTTTCTTACCTATAAATTTATTTGTTATCTCAATCTATAAATATTTGAAAGTACATGTTGTTTACACATAAAGCTTCAAATCTACTTTCTCTGGAGACTCCAAAAGGTGACTCAATCTTTGTGAAGAAATACAGTGGTTTAAATAATTGAAAATTAGAAATCTTTAGAGATAAAACTGATTTTTCTCATAGTTGTATATTTTCTTCAATTCACGTGTTCACTCATTCATTAAAAACCCTATACTGAATTACTTAATTTTCACACCATCGCCATCACAAGCCCTTGGTAAAAGCCAGGGTCATCGGTACATTCAGTCTGCGTTTATGTTATGAGTAATTCTTAGGATGTCATTAGCAACTGTGGCATAATTGGATATACTAGATTTGAAGCTCTGGGAGGGAGAGTCTTTGAAACTTTGAATCTAGATCTCAATAAGCTCCCCTATCTATAGTTAAACACAAAGAGAGAGGGGTCATGGTCAGTCCCAAACTCTGAGATGCTGTCTAAAATACAGCAGAGCTCGGGATCCCAGACGAATAAGAATACCTTGCCTGCCTTTAGCTAAAGAGAAATAGAGTTTCTGGGAGGGAGCAAAAAACGTGTCTTGGTGTCACACCGATCAACCTCCCCAAGAATCTGTGGGGTTACAGACACATTTGACAGAGGCAGCTGCAGAACTTTATAGCTGACAAGCAGTGCTGAGACACCCTGGTGTGAAACTACACAATTAAGGGTTTAAAGCTGCACCAGCAGCTGTGCCAATCCCCCAGCTCAGCACTTTCCCTTCCAGCCACCTCCAAGCCTGCCCAAGCAGGAGCCAAACAGGAGCTGCAGTAGCAGAACTGACATTCAGTCAAAAGGCAAAGGCCACCAGGAAATGGTATCCACCACTTTGGAGAAAGTCTGTGCAGATACGTGGGAGACCAGAGGCAGTGTTTCCTCAACAGATGATGCATCGTCATGTGTGAGGACAATAAAAACCTGTCACTTCCAGTGAGTGCTAAAGTTAAAGAAAGAGTTTTGAATCACTGGACCTGAGTTAAAATTCCATTCCAGCTACATACTAACTGTACCAGTGTGGGCCACTGACTTTGTCTCTTTCAGAATGTCAAGCATTTAGAGTGAAAGCCTTCAAACTTTTACTCCAAAGGGTTAGATAATAAATATTTTAGGGTTTGTGGGCCACAAGGCAAGCTTGAAGATTTTGTGTGAACACTTACAGAAAAAAAAAAGAAAAGGAAAATAAATCACAAATATTTTACTGATGAAATTTAAACTATTTATGAAAAGTAAAATTTAAATAGTTGTCAAAAATCTTATTTTCTTGTGATTTCTTTTTTCCAGCAACTTGCAAATCATTCTTATCTCATGGGATGTGTGAAATACCTGGATTTGGCCCCTGTGCTATAGTTTGTCAACATCTCACTTAGTGCATAGCCTGGTTCATAAAACGTTACCAAATGTTGCTAATTAGTTTTTATTAAATAATTATTTTAAATTAATTAATAAACCATTATTATTATTATGTCTAGGTGTTCCACAGCCAGGAACTCTCCTGATCTGTCAAGTCATGATGAGCAACACACATACTCATTTGGACACAACCACCAATACCCTGAATCGAACACACAAACATGTAAAGAACAATGCATTTTAGTATAAATTTATAACACAACTTGACATTTCTTCTACAGTCACTCATGAAATCCAAGTATGCATCAAGTACTGTGTACTGAGGGTAAAAACGTAAATAAGACCATGCCCTTGTCTTAGAATTGATTACAGACCAGGAGTGGAGATTATATAAAAGACACAGGATAACTGGATATGACAAAGTGGCAAATGCCCAAAGGAGGTTTAAAAGGGATCATTGTGGAAGCATAAGTCACAAAGAACTTCTCCCAGACAAATATATGAAGTTTCACACCAAAACCTAAAGTTATGACCAATTAAGCTCCATCAGTAAAATTTTAGATTTGAGCCAGATATTTGAAAGTCAGTGTTTGAAAAACATTTCTTCTAATCCTCAAACCATATCTGAGCAAGAAGAGAGTTCAGGCAGAGAATTGTTAGCCTTGGAGATGAGAATAGACAATCTTTCTCACAGAAAGGAAAGAGGAAAGATCAGTAAAAAAAAAAAAATGAGAACTATAATAGGTTTAAGGCTGAAAATTGGGAAATCAAGGTCATTGGGGCTCGACTGTTTTCAGGAGAAAGTAATAGATAAAGTAAGAAAGTAATACATAAAAATGGTCAGGCTAGACGCCTGTGGTGCATATGGTAGCCAAGAACGACAAATGGTGTCACTGACAAATGGTGTCATTGCTATACATAGGCTAGGGGGTCACAAAGTTATTGAAACCACATGTAGAGTTAGGTGACTTGACCCATAGCAGATGATGACGATTGGAGCACTGAAAAGCAGAGAAGGGCACCAGAGAAAAATCAAAGAAACAAGGGGCTCAAGATTTGGAGGACTGCTAATGTCAACATGGTTAATCAGGTTGTCCTATCTGTATAGGGAGGCAAGTGAAAGGAAGACATGGCCGACGAATGGGAATAAGAATCACAACTCAAATGCCTTCTAATCAGGGAGACGAAATAAAGGAGCAATCAGAGGAATGAATAAAAACCAGTAGCAAGCAGGGCCAATGACAACTAGTGGAGTAGGCCATGGTTAAAAGAGGAAAGAAGGAAAAAGGAAAGAGAGAGAGAGAGAGAGAGACTACTACAGAAAACACCTAGATTTAGTCCTAACTTAGAGTTTTTGACCCATAGACTAGAAACAAAGAGGGATTAGCGGTTATCCAAAAGGTGAGCAGCATACTTATTATGAAAGTTTGGTAACTGGAAGGTTTGGAGCACAGGATAAAAAACAAAACAAAACAAAACAAAACAAAACAAAAAAAACAGACTTTGTTAGCTATCAAAAATTCAACTTTAATTGGGTGTCCTGTATTTTATCTGGTAACCCTAGTTCTATGCAAAGCTAAAGGGATTTTGCAGATGTAATTAAGGTTTTTAATCAGTTGGCTTTGAGTTAATCAAAGGGAAATTATCCTGGATGAACCTCAGCTAGTCAGGAAAGACCTTTAAAGAAGGTAAAGTATTAGAAATTCTCCTGCTGGCTGCCAGGGAGAAGGAAACAACCATGATGCCAACTTCCTGTGCAAGGTGTAACCCGTGAGGACCTTAGTGCTACAACTGCAAGAAACTGATTTCTGCCAACAACCACACATTAACTTGGGAGAGGAGCTGGTTGCAGATGAGACTACAGCCTCAACTGACATCTGGATTGCAGCATCCTGAGAACTGGAGCAGAGGAATCAGCTAAGTGACACCCAGACTCCTAACTCATAGTAACAAGGAAATATTAAATACATATTGTTTTAAGCCACTATGCTTGTGGCGATTTGTTACATGGCAATAGGTAACTAATATAGTGTTATCTCAGAATTTATTAGTGAATTTATAAATCAAGAACTTGGTTTTTGAATTCAGGCTACCTCTGACATTTTCTAGGTTAATTGGGTCAAAAGAATTACTATTATACTATAATTATAAATGATTGGGATAGATGTAACTTCAAATCCAAGTTATTCTGTTTCCTAAGAGTGAACATCTCATGGCACAAATCCTAAAAATAGTGTAGAATAAAGCAAATACCACAATCCTTTAGCTGTCCCGACAACTGGCTCATCCACCATTAACATCGGAAATTCCTCCTTGCTCCTGTACTTTCCCTGTTTCTTTTAAATAAGGAAGATTATAGTTTCCAATAAAACTAGACTACCCATAAAACAATAGCCATCTCAGGAATTAAACAAAACTGTAGTAAATTCGTAACAAATCCTCACGACAACTCTGCAAGGCTGGGATTATTATCCACATTTCATTAATGAGGAAACAGGGCTCAGAGGAATTAAATGATTTGTTCAGGTCACACAGATGGTAAATCACGGAGTTGGAATTAGAAATTAGTGTGGTCTCTCATCAAAATCTATGCTCTCACTGTTATGAAACAAGCCTTCTCATTAAAACCTAGACTCCTCCATCTCAAAATCCCGTCCATAATCCATCCACCCACCATTCCACGATTTGTAACTGGACCCAATATTGCCATTAATCTTATAATCCAGTTGCCAATGAATTTTACCTATGTAGTAGATTTTTCATAAGTTGTCTGTACATCCTCTGCAGATACCTGATACAATAAACATGTGGAAGGCCAGATAGTGGCAAATTTCTCTACCTAAAAATAGGTTTCTGCTGAGGATTTCAATGCTCATCTAATTCCATAAAGCTTTTACTTTTGGATATGAAGAGAAATTATATGAGCTTTGCAAAGAAAAATTACAAATGGCTTTTGCAACCAAGGATAACTATAACGCATGCCCAGGGCTTAATAATCCTCAGCATAAAATGATTATACTTATAATTCTATAAAAATGATTCAGTTTCAGTATCCCATATTTTCTAATTTTAGATTTCTAATTCTCAAAGAAAACATAGGTAGCGTTTTGCAATATTTGCTCTAGTAGGCAAGGAGCTTAAAACAATTGATGAGAAAACAGGATTTAAGTACGTAAGTCAATCAGTAAGATTGCATCAGATCCCAGGAGCAGGGATGGTATTGATATTATCAGATAATTTCTACTAAATATATTGTATCTCTTAAGTAAATATTAACTAGCAAGAGAAACATGTCTATAGGGTATCAATATCTTGAGAATACGTTTTACTTTGCATAGTGCTTTTTATTAATAGAGAATATATATTCTTTTCAAAGGTTCATATAATGATTAAAAGGCTACAGTAACCTTGAAATAAATAAGCATATAAGCATTCATATAAAAATAATAAATGTACACAAACATGTCTTTACATATACACATCTGTGTATGCATATATTATGAGCATATGTGTGTGTGTGTGATGATACATTCTAATGATTTTCCCCAACACTGACCGGTATGAATATCAAGTGCCCTTTTGTTCATCTAACGATTTTTGGTGACAGGTAAAAATTTACCTTGTCTAGATTCTCCAGCAAAAAGAATGTAAGCTTCATCAGGCAGAGATTTTTGTCTTTCTATCTGATATATCACATGTATTAGAGTAATGCGGAAGACAGAGTAAATACATGTGGAATGAATATAATAAATAAATGACCAAAAATTTTATTATTTTTCCATTTATGCAAACTGAGAATAGGAAGAAGATACGTTAAAGTGTTAGCAACACATCTTGCTTTAAAATGAAAAAGCAGTTAAATGTGTGAGTTTTCCTCCTTCTGGATACAGGTTTAGCCTAACTTCCTAGTTTATTTCGACAGGAAAGGTTACAAGGTAGGATGATAGCAGAATGCATCTTTCTTAAAGGTGAAATGTAATAATTTGCAGTATTATTAGGATCATTTTAGATAAAACAGCTTGAAGATGGATGGATAATTGACATCCTTTTTAATTTTTCCCTTTATTTTACTTTAAATTTTGTTTTACAATAACGACTGCCATTCTATATGAGTTCTTCTGCACATAATACATACTTGCAACATCATATAATAAAGTCTTACATTTTTCAAATGAAGACCTTGTAATCCTTATAAACAAATCACATCATTGTAAACATGGGCAATACTAGTCTCTATCTTAATGTGAAAGGCATACTGGTATAATAAGCAATGACAAGCATAGTACTAACTAAAAAGCATTAAAAAAAAATAAGAAAACATTTATCTTCTCTTGATGGACACACTGTCTTCTCATTATCTCCAGAAAAAATATTGACAACACATCCATCATGGAATTTTTATTTATGTATTGAATATGGTACTAAAACTCACTTAGCTCCTGTGTGCTTCTGCACAAACAATAGCATTTAATAATAAATGCTATTTTAAACTTAAAATCATAATATTAAATCAAAAGTTTTCATCATGTCTTCATTATTCAGTGTTACAAATTATTGTGTTGAATATTCAAATATATTTGTGGTGAATTCATTTAGGCGAGTGATACATTGGTTAGATTGTGAGAGACTCATTTTAAAAATCAGAAATCCCATCTAGCTCTAATTGGAAAGTTAACCCCAGAAAATTGTTTTAACGGTCAATATCCTGCCACTCTGCCTAATTTATCCACAGGGAACAGTACGGGGCTGATGAGTCAGAGGAATCAGTCAGAACTGAGAGGCTACTGTATGTGGTGGTGGAATCCTGCAAACAATTATTTCACTTCTAGACACCACTTAGGTAAATAATGCATAACATTATAACCCAACATGAGAGTCAGTATTTTGACTTAGGAACAGCTTTGTATTTTTTTCACAGAACAATTAATACCTGGGTAGATGCCATTTTAATTGATGAATTGTTTCTCATAATGTTGTCAGATTTACTTTCACCTCTTCACTTTGGTGCTTTGTTGCACATAATTTTTTAGTGAACCCGTGGGTGACTGATAGCAATACAAGTACATTCAAGCACCATGGAAATGGCCTGGAGACACGAACCTAAGGCCAGACCTTTTCTGCACCACAGAAACAAATCAGCTACGTTCTAAAGGAGAAATCAGAAAACCAGCTTTCAGAGTAACAGTAAGATTCATGCGGAGGTATTTTATTGAGGACATTTCTTGAACATGAGAATGTTTTCCTTACCCAATTTCCACTGGCTTTCATATAGTCCGTGTGCCACTTTTACATATGCCCTTGCTGTTGCTTAGGCTTTAAGTTCATATGTCTGCAAACCTATATGAAAAGCGTATTACCTATCAATCCATGAACTAGGGGGAAAATACGTAAGCAAAGCTATCTTATGCTATAAAAAGAAATACAGTGACTAGAGCTCCTGGAGAGTTTCCAGTCTTCATAATAAAACATAGATACTTAGCCCAGACCTCTACAAACATCTTTCTATTGCTAAGGCACATGTCACTGGTACTCTGTATTGTGACTCCCCAGTTGCTGACATGAAGACTATATGAAATCCCAAAGTGATGTTTGCCTTGAATAGTTCAAAATAAACACCAGCAATACCCACAGGTCTGCTAATCTCAGGATCAGCAGTAATGCCCACAAAGTTGGTTAATTAAAGGGAGCAGAATACAGATTGTATAAAGAACTTTTTAACAATGAGCTGCTTAAACAATAAATAAACAAGAAGTTATTCAGAATACATGTTTCTGAATAACTTTCTAGAAAACTGAATAATGTATATTTCAAATTAACACAAAATTTGACCTCCGCTGTTTAGCTTCCTCCAAAACTGTTAGTCCAGACTGGGACAGTA
The DNA here is from genome assembly GCF_964194185.1 of Rhinolophus hipposideros. Classification (NCBI taxonomy): domain Eukaryota; kingdom Metazoa; phylum Chordata; class Mammalia; order Chiroptera; family Rhinolophidae; genus Rhinolophus; species Rhinolophus hipposideros. Next base: position 34,497,745 of record NC_138047.1, read on the forward strand.
AAAGATATTTTGATGTCTGGGTAACTTCCTTAGCATTGTCCCCACTGATGAAATACTGAAATCAAGAGGCAAATTCTGGAAAATCGGAAACAAGCTATTTGCAGTTGACTGAAAGGGAATCCATAAGGCACTAGGGGCCACATGACAATGCCACACACTTCACGAAGTAAAGCATTGGGTGTGGGACTGGGTTCAGGGGTAAACGGAATCATGTCTTCTTGTATTTTCTCTTGTTTCCATTTGTCTTAATCTATTTAGGCTACTACAACAGAATACCATAGACTGGGTGGCATATATAATAAACATTTCTTCCTCAGAGTTCTGGAGTCTAGGAAGTCCAAGTTCAAGGAGTCAGAAGGTTTATATCTGGTGAAGACCCACCTACTTGGTTCTGGTTCTTACTGCTTCTTTACATGGCAAAAGAGGCATGGGAGCTCTCTGGGGTCTTTTATTATTAGTGCCCTTGCACTAAACCCATTCATGAGGACTCCACCCTCATGCCCTAATTATACTTAAGAGGCGCCACCTCCAAATACTATCACTTTGGGGATTAGAATTTCAACATATGAATTTGGGGGAGGGGCACATTCAGTCCATTGCACCACTGAAAAGCAGAGAACAGTTAGCAACAAAGGGAAGAAAAACATTTAAAAACTTACACAGAGAGAAAATAAAAGAAAGAATCCAAGTAGAGTTGTCAGTGAAACCATAATTTCTTGACTTTTAGTTCATGATTTTTTTTTCACAATTTTGTTATTTCAAGTCTAATTCTATCAGGGACAAACTAGTGTGCATTCATTTGTATGCTTACTCTTCCTGTCTCTTTCTATTGAATTTGAAGGTATTTTACAGAGATTGAAAGTAGTTCTTTAAAGTAAGTTTTTTTATAGACATGTTTTTTTCCCCAAGAGATAGGTAAATATCATGTTGGTGCAAAAGCAATTGTGGTTTTTGCATTTATTTTTAACCTTTTAAACTGCAATTACTTTTTCACCAACCTAATAGACAAAGTGTATACACACAGGTATATTGCTTATTTTCCTGAAGAAGAACTGGTCTTGTAATTTCCTGCACCAGGACAGACAGATATCAAGACACATATCTATCCATCTACTAAAACATTGGCACACTAATTCCAACAGAATTACTGTGCTGGCAAAAAGAAAGGGGAGCCATAGCCTCTTCCACTCATGTTCTTATAGGTGAAAGAAATAACTGCTGAATCACTGATGGCATGCAGGGCTTCAAGCAGTCTTTAGGGAAATAAAATGACTACTTGAGAATAATTTATTCTGAGAGTTGCTGAATCTTTCCTGTTGGCATAGCTCATTACTGCACTTAATGGCTTTCCTACAGTTGCTGTTTTATCCTATATATGAAACTGTAATGAAAAGGTTAATCATAGCTCACCAGGGTTTATTATAGTTGGAGGCTATTAATGGCTTGAATGGAGTCCAGGTACTTCAAACCCTCCAGCATATTGAAAGAAAACAGTTATTAACTGGGTCTTTGCCCTATATACTAAGGAGTGCATGGCAATTTCCACTCTGAAAAAATCTGAATGTAAAAGAACATGGGAAAGTCAAAAGGTCTCTTCTAGCACCTGTTTACTGCTAGCTGCGTAAGTCAAACTTCATATTGCATAACGCAGTTGGATTTTTTTTTTTTTTAACTGACCTAACAATATCCAGTTAAGTATTAAGAATGCCAGCTCTGGCTTCAGAGTGCCTGAATAAGAAACTAAACTTTGCAAGTTTTTACCTGTATAACCTTGGGCCAATTATTTCACCTCAGTATGTCTCAGTTCAGTTTCTGTATCGATAAAATAAGGAAGAATTTAATCTTTAGGACTGCTGTGGTAATCCATGAAAAGGGCTTAACATAGTGCCTAATATGCACTGAATGTCAGAGATTATTATTATGGTTAGTATCACTACTATTGTTACTCTCCCAGTAGGATGACAATAAAAGATAATAACTTAAAAGGAATCTTAAGACCAGCACACTTTAAAAAAAAACAACACTTAAATAACTTCACGTACAAAATTCCATTTATAAATTTGTTTAGTACTAAAATGCATCAACACCCTTATTCATCTCTAGGATTTTTAAGAAATAATGCTGCCCCTTGTCTATAAATTTTACACTGCTGACTCAACTGTCCTCCAGTTTTAATAAGGTTTCTGTCACGGTTATGACTATTCACTGAGCTGGGTACAACCGTTCTCATGGAAACTAATGAATGCCATGCATTTTTTCCAAATAGTGACAATGAACATGATAGGTCATAAGAGTTGACTGGCAAACATAATAGTAAACTTCTCCATAAAATAATGATATTCTCAATTGTAACTTCCTTATAATACATGTTTTTATTGGAATGGAGCCAGTATATCTTTGTATGTTAATATCATAACTATTATTGTCAAAGCATTTTCAAAGCAAGAGTATTTAACCTTTTGTGGTGTGAATTTTTGCATTGCCTATTGCCCATAAGTACAGTTTTACTGAATCACAAGATCACACGTGTTTGTGTAATTTTCTTTGATGCTAGGGAGTCCCGCCATTTAATGTTGCTCCTTCTTATGAAGCTTAAGCCAGCAGCTTAAAATACCAGATGAGGGGATTTGCCACCAGAAATAACTGACAAAAGTTTGCCATAAAGAGGCCAATGACATTTCTTATCCAGGACACAATATTTGTTTTCCCCCATGACAGTCATGACTTTAAAATCCCAAATTTATTTCATTTCCTTGTGATCAGAAGGATTCTCTTAATTTGCCACACCCCTTGCTCAGATCTGGCTAGGATAAGATAAGGGGGATTTGGAAAATGCAAGCGAAAACAAAGGGGAATAAACTTTTACATTAATTATTTGCAGAGAATGTATTAAAGATAGTGGATCCACTGATTATCTTGTAGATAGGACATTCTAGGGCCAGATGAATACATTTCCCCTTTCCCTCTTACATTTGCGGATTCAAAGCTAGCCATCTCCTCCCCATCCCAGCCCAAAATAGGGCTCTCTGAAAGTAAGACTACATGGAAGTGAAAGGTAGACCATTCTCCCGAGATAGAGAAGAAAAGGAGAGGCAGCTCATTGCAGTGAGATGGAAAGGAAAAGGCGATGAGGAAAAAGGGAGGAGATTGCAAAGGGTTAAGGAATTGTCAAAGGAGAGTGGAAGGACGAAAATCTAGAAAGTGAAACGGACTTCAAGAAAGTGCCAGTGTGGGGTAGTCTGAGATGGCATGAACACCACAGCTGGGGATGACAGAATAAAGAGAGGACAATCCAATAAAATGACACCACTTTCACTCTATTTAATTTAGGATTCAATCCAAAGTAAAAGATTATTCCCTGTACATTTTCTTTGTGTTATTGCTGAATTGTGTTCCTCCAAAATTCATATGCTGAAGCCCTAATACCTAGTACCTTAGAATGTAACTGCATTAAGGAGGTTATTAAGTTTAAATGAGGTCTTTAGGGGGAACCTTACTCCAATACGACTGGAAGTTTGGACACAGACATAGGTACATATGCAGAAAAGAGCAGAAGAAGACAAAAGGAGAAGACAGCTATTTACAAGCCAAGGAGAGAGTCTTTAGAAAAAATCAATGCTGTTGACACCTTGATCTTGGACTTCTAACATCCAGGGTTCTGAGCAATTACATTTCTGTTTAAGCCACCCAGACTGTGATAATTTATTATGGCAGCCCTAGCATACTAATATACTTGGTCTCTAATGTGCTTTAAGTAACAGTAATATCATTTAATGACAGACATTACCACCTCATCATCCAGCTTTTAATGCCTGGACCTGGAAATTAACAAACATGAAGTGCTGTGATGCATCCAGCATTGAGGTAAGTGCAAAGTTTGCAAGAATAAACAAGACATTGCCTATGCTCTTGAGATGCCTGCATTCTCATTGGGGAGACATATATGTAGAAACATAAATTTGGGTGGAAGCCAGTCAGGGCTTTATGAACAGAGCATGTGGGAGAACCAAGGAAGAAATGTCTGCCCAGTCTTTGTTGTTGGGAAAGACCCTGTGACATGGCCTGAGAAACTCTCTAGTTAAAGTGCCCTCAAAAGATAGATTGCAAAGAAAATACTAAAACATTATGTTTCTGTTGCCATATGTAAATATTTCGTGTATAATGTAATTTTAAAAGCCTAGGGATTTTAAAGCTCTAATATTACTCAAACTCAATGTCCCTTGATGAAGCAATATTTTAATGTTTACAGTATCAATTATGTGCTATAGGTACATCTCTTATGGCAATTATTACTATGAATTCAGGACTCTTGCCAGCAAACAGAAGACATCTGACTCACACTTGTTTAAGAAACATAAGAACATATTATTGACCATGCAGGTTAAAATTCCAGACACACGTTTACTGCAGGTACAACTGAGTATCTGGGAACTCAACTGATTTATGAATCCTACCTCTCCTCCTCTTTCTCTCTCTTTCCTCCATCTCTTGGCACCATTTTGTTTGGTCTTACTTCATTCTTATGCAAACTATTTCGCTCATGTGGCTCTTTGCACTTCTCGGTTTGCATCATAATTAAAATTAGGGATACCTACAGACCAAGAGCTTCTCCAATCAAATATTTAAAATTTTAGTATTTTATCTCTAGATATACATTATTTCACATGTTCATCCTGAGCGAAATGGCATGGCTGCTGAAATAGAATATACTTACTGGTCAGACCTGACCTGGAGCAAAGTCCACCTGAAGAGCTGGAGCATAGATTGGACAAAAGACTAAACTCTACCTGGACCACATCGACTATATTAAAATTGTGGGGTGTTCAGATAAATTGTAATGGATGATGTGCAAACAAAAACAATAGGTATATGCATCTTAATTCGTACATAATTATTTATATTTCACATAAGTACATGTCTTATCTCTCCTACTTTGACTCCTAAACAGTTCTTCAATTTGTTCTGTATGAAAAAGAACAAAAATACATATGCTATATAATGTGTGTCAAGCTCTGTTCTTTGCATATGTTAACTCATTTAATAAGTACAACAAATGTATAACTTCCCTTTATTGTCCCTCATTTACAGATAAGAAACATTAGCCAACCAGAAGTTAAATTAGCTTCATAGGGTCATATAGCAATAGGGGGTGGAGCCAGAATTCAAATGCAGCTTGGCGCTGGAGTTCATGAACTTATTCACTATGTTTTAGTACTGCTTCCTATAGGTGGTGTTTAGTTAGAATGTACTGAATGACTAAGTGACTGGAGGCACGAGAGAGATAACTTCAGCATTAGAACAAGGAACTGAATCTAGAATGCTTGATTATCATTAGAATATTTTATCAAAAGACCTTACTGCTTTTGCAATGACTCATTCTGAATATCTTCTAACTTAATTTTTAAAAATTTTCTGACTTAGAGTGTCATTTCATTGTTATGCTTTCCACCCTTACTTCTGAGTGAGAAGAGATTTTTTTTTCAACCAGGTTTCATTTATTTATTTCACCTCATTTAGCTCAAAGACACTCTTCTAAAAGCTGCAAGAGTCTAGGGAGTTGTAAATCAGGATGGTAATCTGTGAGATTCATTTTACCAAATGTTAACAGTCCTGTCAAAATATTAAAGATGTGATTTAAGACCGTTAGAAACATATTTATACATGGAAAATTTTCATAATACTTTGGTTTGTGTCTACAAGAAAATGGTAATGTGGGCACGTGTGCATTTTGCTTTCTGTGTAAACATAGTCATGTTTTCTACACTCATTCAACAGCATCATTTTCCATTTTAAGTCAACTTTGGTCTTATCTACAGAATGATTCATTAGAGACTAAACCTAATTAATTTGTCTTAGAACTATGCATCAATGAATAGTGCTCCTACACACAGACACAAACACACACATACATACATACACACACACACATCTCACCCCTCACCTTCTACCCCACAGCCACCCTCACTGGTGCTGCTGTCACACACAAAAAATTCTTGTTTAATAGACTCAGGAGTATCAGAAGCTCAGAATAGAACATGTGAGGTTCTCTTAAGATAAAAAAGTATCAATCTACATACTAGATAGAAGTTTGGACTAAATAGAAGGCCATTCAAAGTTTCCCTTTCAATCAGGAAATCCCCCCAAGTAGTAACATCAACCTCAGAGCTCTCTACAGCTGCCTCTGCTCTCCAGAAGCTAAATGACAGACAAGTCTTTCAGTACTTGCGACAGGTAACAGATGTCCCAAGCTTCGTTCAATAGTTTAAGCACAAAATCAGAGAATTCTCAGCTATGAATTTTTTCCTTCGTTTCTATTTTTAACAAATATACTAATTCAGCAGAAAACAGTCAATGCATAACTTAAAAGCTAAATGATAATAGACATATTTTAAAAGTTACCGTGAGTTTTCTTTTGAAGAATAAGTGGCACATTTTTAATTCGCTAAAGGTTTTTAGGATATAACCAAACTCAGTGAATCTTACTTACTACGTTGCTATAATCACAACAGCAACTATATAAATATGGAACAGAAAACACCATGAGGAACATTGTATTTGAAATTATAGCAAGAAATAAAATTTGTAGTGAGAGTATATCCCACGAAGAAAGAAAACAGAATTATAAATTAGTAAAATTAAAAAGAAAAGTCAGACGTTAGTAATAATATTAAAAAAAAGTGGTATAGGTGTTTAATTGATTTGAATTAATTTTATATAAGCTTAATATATATACATATATATGTACATTAAATATATTTCTTTATATTTCAAAATCACTAGAGCAAAGGGTATCAAAATTCAAGTCTAAAGACCAACCCCGTAGCACAGTGAAAACAATTCAACAATCACACACACAAATTTCAAGGTTGTCTTCACTTTTTAAAAACCAGCCATGAAAGTTTTTGCTACTTCTGGTATTCTGCCATAAATATTTTCTTAATCATTCCTTTTGGTTCTGAGCCCATTATACTCTCCTTTGCTTGCATAGACATGAGTTAAGAAGCTGTTTACATAGTTTTTCAGGTGTTAATAGTTCCCTCAGTTGACATCAATGTGCAGAGATGAACATTTAGAATCCATTTATCAGCTTTGCCATCATTTAGATTTTCGGTTTCATTCATCTTCCCATGAGCAACACAGTATAAACTAACACTGACCCATCAAAGAAAAATGAACCTTGGGCCCCTCACTGTTTTCAGTTCCATTCAATATGATTATCAGTTCATTGTGTGTACAAACTTTTGGTATTCAGAATTGGGAAAAATAACCAAAAAACTGTCAGCTTTTCAGAGCATATAATCATTTGGGAAACTATGATAGATATCAGTGAGTATTAAAAAATAGTGGTAAGCTATCATTTTAGAAGTAGAAAAACTGAACAATTGCTGTCTGCTTTTGGCTTGATTGTATTTGAAAAGACAAAATAAATTAATATACATCAAATGGTTGGAAAATTTCTATCAGAAGATACTGAAGCGTTAACATCCAGTAACCAGAGAACCTGTGGCATTGAAAGTTCTTAACAAAAGGCCCGAAATAAAGGACTAAAATAAATTACTACAATGCATTTAAGTGAAATGCATATAAGGAAATCATGTAACGAACAATCTTTTAAATTAAATCCGACTTGTACATGGGCTGAGGGAAAACAAACATAAACATGCAATCTTCGAAAAGCAAATGAGAGAAATATGCAATGCTTTCAATGCCAAGCTAAAGTCCCTGATAAACATCCACAGTTGTCCAGCTAACATGCAGTGTGACCTGAAAACATAGCTTGTCTTCCCTGGGAGCCAGGGTGGACATGAGGCCGAGGATCTGGTCAGGTCACCCAGGGCCCATGAAATCTGGTAAGACGCAAAACAGTGACGCAAAAGGCCCTACTGAATAAGTACATGGAGAAAACAGCAACACTGCTTGGCGTATCTCAAGGCAGGCGTCTGCTTAGAATAATCAAACCACTCATGAAAGGCAGAAAAGACCTAGAGAAAGATAAGTGAAATTATTTTTTTAAAAATCAATACATACTTGAAAGAAAAACATGTCTTGAGCAGTTTTTATGTGAGTTATTGTGCTAAGTGCTTTCACTTGTTATATCCTTTAGTCTTAAAAATAATTTATGTGAACAGCTCAGTACAATTTTTGGTACATGGTAGGGCTCTGTAAGGTAGAAACAGCCATTACTATTATTATTATTATTATTAATCATGCACATTGCTATTAACTTTTCATCAGGAAGTAACTATATTAGGTGACGAGGAAAGGTGTGTGTCATGGGTGGGAAAAGAGGCGACATTTATTAAGTGCCTACAATGTGCCAAATTTTCACATGTCTTAATATATATCAGTTTAACTCTGGAAAGTAACTGTATTAGCCCTAATTTATAGATTAGAATGTTGTAATTTTCTCTTTCCTCTTAAAATGTTTTCTTTTTCTTTTCATCTCTCTTTCTACTTTTGTTTTTGCCTTCCTTCCTTCTTTCTTTTTTCTATTTATTCATTTATTATCTTCTTTCTCCAAGGTGGTGAGAGAATAGTTTATTTAGTTTAGTTAAAGAAATAGATATAATTTAAAATAAAATATATAAGTGTGTGTGTATATATTCATGTGTGTATCTTTGTATATATACATATGTGTATATATAATCTTAACGAAGGGAAAGTGATAGTAAAATATATTTAAACTAAGATTTAGATTAATAGATCAATTAATGACACATAGTCACTTAGAAGAGAATTGAAAATTGCTCTCTGAGCTTCCTTACATTCATCACAAAGAAGTATGAGCAATCTTATAAGGATCACTATGTATGTAGATTAAAAACAAAACAGATAATAAAAAATATTCTTATTTTTTCCTGATATTTAACCAAAGTGAATGCAGACTAAAACTATTCTGTTCCCCTTCCCCTCTCAAAAATCATTCCACCAAAGAAGAATTAAAAATATCAAATCCATTCTCAATGAAACAAAGACACATTAATGACACACAATATGAAAAGATAGAAAAAGATATTAGAGGAAGAGTAAATGGCTTAGCAAAGATAATTTCAAACCTAAGAAAAACAAAAGATAGAGAATTCAATTTTCCTAGCCAAACTTATTAGAAGGGCTTAGGAATTGCAAGTACAAGTTACATTTAAACGCAGAAAGGAGGTGAGGGCTGAAACAGGGGAATTGCTTGAGAATCTGTTTAAAAGCAATCAGATCTTCACATAGACTTCATCTCCCTCCTACTTGTGAAGTAGGTGACTATTCTTCCCTGCCCTTGAAGGAATAGGAAGTAGAGTCTATGGAGAAACTGATACAGAAAGTCCCTTTCCTTGGGAACAGAGAATGTGGTGTTGGGGTGGGGGGAGCCTAGGGTACCTTAGTAAGTACAAGGGTTAAGGTGGAGTACCCCTTGCCTGAATTGGCTCGGAACAGTAACAGCCCAGTAGTAAGCAGGAGGCTGAAGGACTCTTTTCCGGAAAACTGCACCACTCCAGAAAAGAGTTCTACAGATACTGACAGGGGAAAATAAATTCATATCACAGTGAAATCAATAATCTACAAACTACCATTATGCAATCAAGTTTTTAATGCTTCACTCTTAAAGATGATCACCAAGATTTTGAGCATGAAAAATAAAGCATGACAGATAAAACTAAAACATTTAACTCAAAACAAAGACAAAGCAGATTAGAAAAGTAGCACTGTATATATAATGTATATATTATATATAATATCTAAGAGAGATAAAAAAGGATATTGCACTCTTGCAAAAAGCAAAATCACATTAAAAGAAAGACTATTCAAAGAACAAAAAAATACCTCCTGGAAGTGAAAAAAATATCAAAAATAGCAATTTCAGTAGAATGGACAAAGGAAGTTTGGGAAAGCTAACAATTTATATTTTTTTAATATTTATACATTGATATATAAAATAGAAGAGATAAGATAATTCAAGAAGCAATCCAGGAGTTTCAACAATGCAATTTCAGAAAAAGATAACAGAAATACTTTGAGAAAGAAATAAAGACATTTCTCCAATCTAGGTAGACATGACTCTCCAGAATGCAACCCAATGAATGAAAACTTTCAGACTAAGGGGCATCATCATGAAATTTCAGAACACCGAGGATAAAGAAAACATTCTAGAAATTTCCAAAGAGATTTACAAATAGGTCATATACAATAATGGAATACCAGAATTGCATGAGATTTCTAAAAAGCAACTCCTGAAACAAGAAAACAAAAGCTAAATTCTTTCAATATTTGAGGAAAAATAATTTTACACAAACCTACATTCTTAACGTTGAGAATTATGACATTCTCAATTTTACAAAGTCTCTAAAAAGGTACTGCCCATATACATTTTCTTAGGAAGTTGGTAGAGTATAATCTCCAGAAAAAAATGAGGTAAGTAAATAGGAAAGATTCTTCAAAGCAGTAAGTCAGAGGGAAGTTCCAAGCAGAGAGCTCTACAGAGTGAAACATTTTAGAATGAACAGGAAGTAGCAGGTTCCAGGAGAGAATTTTTTTTTCCAGAAATAAGCAATAAATTATGTGACAGTTTTTGCCATGTGGGAACTTACAAGGACTAATGTTTTATAGACTCACTGGGAGCATGCTAACACTTAGATGCAAACATCCAAACATTATTTTAATCAATCATACCCTCAATATTTAATTTACATATTAGTAACTCTCAGTTGCATATTGAAAATCTTTCACTTCTCTCTTTAATAGGCTCATCAGCATAGAATATGGGGTGAAAAACATCACTTCTCTCCAGTTAGCAGTATTATTAAAGACAGCTTCTTAATGTGGGAAACAAAATTTACAAAGTTGTGCAATGGGAGTAGTGAAAAAGTTCTATTTAACTGTTTCCTATAGAGAAGAGATCCCCCCCTCAACTAAACAGCATGTATTCAGACACTCCTCCTTTTAACCTCTCATTTATCACCTTCCATAAATGCTGACAGAAATCAAACTATGCTTAGGACTCTTGTGAACCCGGTGAACAGCTTGTGACTTTTTTCGAAGCATTTTTAAGACTGTGTCCATGAGCCCCATATCTGGTGATAAATTTGTTTTGAGCTCTCAGAGGCCTGTAGCTATCTGGGTCACTGCTCCACTCAGGACATTGTATCTCTTGACCATATGCTTTGAGCATAGCTCACACAAGCTCTGCACAGTAGGAACCACTCTTGTGTTGGATGATGCTGTTCCATTGATTGCCGCAGACCAAGGAGAATCATGCAGGGCCCCCAAGCAATTCACTGTTATTCAAGTTACCCCCCTCCTTTCACAATTGCATGAGATCCTATTCCCATAAAGGTATTATATTAGAATGTGGTCTTAGCTACAATTTAATAAATTCAAAAGAGAATTAACTTTTTTATATTTTAGTAATTATTTTTCAATGTGTACTTCTATGCCATACTCTATATTTTCATGTTTTTATAAAATAATATAGAAATGGGGATTTTTAAAATGAGATTTATTTTAAACATATAGAAATCAAAGATGTGAAAGAAAAAGTGAAGACTTAAACACTTTTAGAAGCCACTTCTAAATGAATTATGATTCTATATCCGAGAAGACCTCTGAGGTCATCTGAATTATACAAGCTGGGCTCAATAACTATGGTGAATGGTATTTAATCCATATACAAGTCTCTTTCTAGACTAGGCTGACATTTGGCTTCAAATATGAGATATCCGTTTGGTTCATATTTGGGTCTCACAAAAATAGGATAAGAAAAAAGTTGAGATTTTCCTTCCACTTTAAGAAATGTTTCAAGGAACCTCCAGAAACAGAAAGAAAATTAGAATTTGCTTATATCTATTTGTTAAATATTTTCTGATATAAGACATTTTTCTTTTATGCATATTCTTAGTTCAGAAAGAAGCAAACTTATGCATATTCTTAGTTCAGAAAGACAATAGGTAAGAATAATTATTAGGCAGCTGAACCAGAACCAGTAGCAATTAATATATCTGATATGCCATTGGTGAGATGACAGAGGAACTTATAATAAATATACTTTGAAGCTCACTTTGGAGAATTTAGGAAACTCAACAGTTGCACAACTTACCTTGTTCAAGTGGACTGTTGAAACCAAAGTTAATTTAGGCAGTGTCAGTTAAATGTCTACATTTATCTTTACCATGAATGAAAATCTACAGCATTTCCACTGAAGGCAGACAAAAGTCTTAATGGTTGTTAAATCTATTCAAACATCTTTCAGGTAAATTTTTAAAGTTTCAAGTCTCTTATAATGAATTTGTCCATTTCATGGAATAAGTTCTTTCTCCTCTTTATAATTTTTATATTCTAGGCATAGGCTGACATTTACTAAGGGCCTCTGAAGAAAAACAAGATGTCCTTATTATCCTAAGGATCATTCTTCACACCAGAACACATAAGCCTGGGAAGGAAAAAAAAGTGAAGCAATTCCATTATATAGCAAGATTTATCATCTCAGTTTATTTTGTGGAACTTGGAGTTTCCAATTATATTTTGTATGGCAGATTGGAGAAGCAATATTGTTGGACATTCGAAATTCATTTGTGTCTACTTTTTGTTCATATTCACTAAGAGTTAAGATGACTTTTGAACCCTGGGATTATCTTTAAAATATTTGTCTGTGACGAAGGCTTTACTGCGGACAGACTGCATTATTCACTAAAGGTCTAGTTTTGACATATGGTTCTCCGCATGAGTTCAACTGCTGGCTGACTTTCAATCTGTAAGCTTTACTGCCAGCTAGAATCAATAGCATTTTGTAATAGGGATACAACCATTACTCTTTTGTAGAAACAGACATTTGTCACTTGATTCCAAAGTCATTCACGCTCTGTGCTACACATTTAGATTGTTCATCAAATAATATCTTTATATTCTATTTCATGTTTATATATTCGGTGTCTCAAAGGAATTCACAGACATGGGGAACTGTGTTACATATCTTTAAATCTATCATAGTTTTACAGCAGTGCTAGATACATTGGCAGATGCTATTGACTACTGAATTGCAATTTTATGTAGATACTAAGTACTAAATGCATTTTATATTCTGTTCCTATAATTTAGCAGGAAAACCCATTATAAAATATGAATATTTATAGGTTACACAACCTTACCTTCCTCAATACATTTTGTCTTTGGGAAGTCCAATGAGTAAGTAGTAACATCTCAGCAAGGCCACAAGGTAAAGCCAGCGTATCCCAAAGAAAGCTGGATGTAAAGTGTTGTCAGTGCCATCACAGGTAGGATGTAGGAGGTAAATGATAAACACAGAAAGCTCTCACCACCTAATTTTTTTAATCAAATAGAGATTCATTGTAAACTGAGGTTCCTTGTAATAAAATTGCACTTACCATCTGAGAGAACAGAATGTAAATAACTCACTACCCTAATGAAGCAGAGAATACTGTGGCAAAAGTGATTACCTAAGACAGAATCCATACAGTTCTCAGAACAGAAAGAAAATGAAAAAACAAAACAGTGCAAGAGAGAAAAGCTATTCTTGACTAAGAATAAATGATGTTTTCACAAGTGTATACAATTATGTCTAACTATATCCTGAACAGTTGACTTCTCATTTAATAGAATAAAATTTGTGATTTTTTTGAAAATCCTCATAAAATTCCAATGAAAAATTATCCTTTTGTTATTTTTATAGCTATATCACAGGACTAAGTAGACACTATTGACGATTGCAGTCAAGATTCTGTTACCAGAGTGAGAAAAAGATGGATTATATGTTGAGGGTAACTGCAGAGAATTCCTTTTACCTCCCTCCTATTTCTTCCCCTGTCTTAGTTTTCTCCTCTGTTTTATTGGAGTATACACATTCTTATGGCTTCCTGTGAAAACATGTTTTGTGTGCTTTTTTTCTTTAGAGAGGTATTGATTTTCTCTTTATCCAACATGCTCTGGTATTTCAGACTTTCAGTATGAATTCTATGTCTTCAATTTTGAGAAATTTTCTTGAACTGTTTTTTGATAATTTTCTCCCTTTTACCTTTTTAAAATTGTTTTCTTTTTGTTTTCAACAGTCTTTTAATACTATTTTTATTTTTAATGACAGTTAACATACAATATTATGCTAATTTCACCTGTACAATAGTGATTAGACATTTAAATAATTTATGAAGTGATAACCCAGATAAATCCAATACCCATTTGACACCATACATAGTTATTTAAATATCATTGACTACATTCTTTATGCTATACTTTACATCCCTATGATAATTTTGTAACTACCAATTTGTACTTCTTAATCCCATCCTCTTTTTCACCAACCCCCCCAACACCCTCTCATCTGGCAACCATCAAAATGTTCTCTACATCAACAAGTTTGTATCTGTTCTGTTTACTTGTTTATTTTGTCCTTTCGATTCCATATATAAGTTAAATCACATTACATCTGCTTTTTCTGCCTTTCTCTTTCTGAAATACTCCACTCATCACAATACCCTCTCGGCCCATCCATGGTGGTGCAGATGGCAAGAATTCATTCTTTTACATGGAGTTGTAATATTCCATTGTATATATGTACCACCTCTTCTTTATCCATTCATCTTTTGATGGACACCCAGGTTGCCTACATGTCCTGGCTATTATAAATAATGACGCAATGAACATATGGATGCATATGTCCCTTTGAAGTAGTGTTTTGGGTTTCCTTGGATAAATACCCAGAAGTGGGATTACTGGATCCTTCTTTGTCTCTTGTAGCTCTGGGAGGGTAGGGAGGGGGCGCCTAGGCTCAGTGCCTAAGGCTTCCCTTCTCCGCTCGGCAGTGAGGGCTTAAACCACTGTTTTCTGCCTTCTTCCCTCAGTCTTTTCTCTGAGGTCTCTGCCGTGAGCGTTGGGTTCAACCATGTTATATGTGGCCCTGTGGGCCATAAGCGGAGCCCTAGCAGTCCGAGTTCTTCCTTCTCCCGCAGCTGTGGTAGTTCCTGGATGCAGAGAGCTCGGAGCACTGAGCTAGGTCTGCGTCCTTCGCCTGCACGGCTCCGTCTCTGCTCTTCTCCCTTCCCTCCTCCCCTGCTCAAGCAATTTGCCCACCTTTAGGTGAATTCAGTAGTGGGCCTCTTCATCTTGCATGTCTGCTGTGCAGGGAGTCCTTTGTGGAGTTATTGTTGTTCGATTAATTATAAATTCCAGGGGAGCTTTACAGAGACTCACCTCACACCGCCATTTTGATGATGTCCTGTTTGTTTCCATTTCCATGAGATTTCTTTTTCCATCCCTTTACTTTCAGTCTGTATATTTTGGGGGGGTTTCTTTTTTTTTTTTTTAAGAGTTTATTTGAGCCAAACTGACATATGTCAGGGAGCAAGATCTCAAATGCTCTCAGTCTGTATGTATTTTGATCTGAACTGAGTCTCTTGTAGCAGCATATGTAAGGGTCTTTTCCATTCATCCACTCTATGCCTTTTGATTGGAGCATTTAATCTCTTTTTATTTAAAGTAATTGTTGATAGATATGTAGTTTTTGCCATTTTATTATTCACATTTCTTCTTTTTTTTCTTCTTTTTCTTCTTGTTCTTCTTCTTGTTCTTCTTCTTGTTCTTGTTCTTCTTCTTCTTCTTCTTCTTCTTCTTCTTCTTCTTCTTCTTCTTCTTCTTCTTCTTCTTCCTCTTCTTCTTCTCTTTCTCCTCTTTCTCCTCCTCCTCCTCCTCCTCTTCCTCCTCCTCTTCCTCCTCCTCCTCCTCCTCTTCGTCCTGCTCCTTCTTTTTCTCCTTCTCCTTCTCCTTCTCTTCCTTCTCCTTCGCCTTCTCCTTCATGAAGTTTGTCTAATATTTCTTGTAATAGTGGTTTTGTGGTGCTGAACTCCTTTAGCTTTTTCTTGTCTGGGAAACTCATTATCTGTCATTTGATTTTAACCTTTGCTGTGTACAGTGATCTTGGTTGTAGGTCCTTGCTTTTCATCATTTTGAATATTTCGTGCTATCCCTTCTGACCTGTAAAGTATCTGTTGAGAAATCAGCTGACAGTGTTATGGGAGTTCCCCTGTACGTTACTAATTGCTTTTCTCTTGCTGCTTTTAAGATTTTCTCTCTGTCTTTAAATTTTGGCTTTTTAATTATGATGTGTCTTGGTGTGGGTCTCTTTGGGTTCATCTTGTTTAGGACTCTTTGTGCTTCCTGGGCTTACATGTCTATTTCCTTTGCCAGGTTAGTGAAGTTTTCTAATATTATTTCTTCAAATATGTCTTCAATTCCTTGTTCTCTCTCTTCTCCTTCTGGTATCTCAATGACATGAATGTTGGTACACTTGATGTTGTCCCAGAGGTCCCTTAAACTATTTTCATTTTTTTGGATTCTTTGCCATTTTTGCTGTTCTGTTTGGGTATTTTCTGCTACCTTATCTCAAATCACTGATTCAATTCTCTGCTTCATCTTATGTACTATTGATTCCCTGTAATGTGTTCTTCATTTCAGTTATTGTATTCTTCATTTCTGAATGGTTCTTTTTTATGTTTTCTATCTCTGTTGAAGTTCTCCCTGAGATCATTGAGCATTCTGATAACAAGTGTTTTGAACTCTGCACCTATTAGATTGCTTGTCTCCATTTTGTTTAGTTCTTTTCTGCAACTTTGTTCTGTTCTTTCTATTGGGATATGTTTCTGTGTCTCCTCATTTTGATTGCCTCCCTGTTTTTGTTTCTATGTATTAAGTAGACCTACTATACCTACCAATCATGGTACTGTATGTAGTAAGTGTCCGTGGGGTCCAGCAGAGCAGTCTCCCTGGTCACCTGAGCTAATGCTCCAGGTATATCCCTTGTGTGGTTTGCATGTGCCCTCCTGTTTTAATTGAGCCTTCATTACTCTTTGCACATCAATGGGAGGGATTGACTCTCAGGCTGATTTGTTGTGAGGACAGGCCATGACTATAGTTAAGGAGCTTTTATGCAGGGGGTCACCTTGCAGAGTAGGATTCACTCTAGCAGAGCTCTGGTGCCTGCCCAGTCTGCCCTTTGGGTATGTCATCCTCAGAGACAGCTGTGTAGTACTACAGCTGGGTTCAAAGGTGCCACTTGTTGTGCTGGCCCCAGGGCCTTCTGGGAAGGGCTCTGCAACCAGCCAAGTTCAGCTGCAGCCTGTGATCTGTCAGTGCCACCCAGCATGAACCACAAAGCAAACCACAGATGACAGCCACCCTTGCTGGACTTGAAATTGCCTCAAAAGGCCAAGCCATGAATTGTGTCCCATAGCCACTAGTACTGGGCGTGGGGCTGCTTAGTAACAGAAAGGGCACCCTGAAGCCAGATGCTGCTTTTTTGGTATTTGTGAAACTTTGAGACATATTAGAATAATTTGCAGCATGAGTCAAACATACTGTTTGTGTGGAAAAGCCACTGAAAGCAACTTGAGTGGGTCCACAAGTTGAGTGCAACAAGGTCTCAGGAAATCACCAGGGATAGGCAACCACTGTTAGCTGGGTTGATGGAGACACAGTTATGGCTCCCACTTGCATGTCCATGCTGTGTCAGAGAAGGGCTCAACAAAAAAAGGGTTGCTTCTTCCAGCCTTTCTGTCTGGAAGATAGCTGTCCTTCCAGCACTTACTCTGAAGCCAGACAATTCATTTCCTCCCCATATATCCCAGGCAACTTTTACACTGCTGCCTTAGTGCTGGAGCTCAGAGAGAGTGATTCCATCAGTCAGTAAGTCTGTGTGCAGGCCCTTAAAGTGGAGCACCTGAGACTCCAGTCACCCTTCATCTCACTCAGCCACAATCTTCGTTGGTTTTTGCAACGTGAAGTTATGGGGATTTCTCTCCCTGGCACTGGAATCCTGGGGCTTGGACCCCCTTGCTCCTCTGGGGGAGGACCTCTGCAGCCAAGTTATCCCTCCTGAGTTTTAACCACCACACACTGCAGTGGGAGCAGCCTGTTCCACATCTCCATCCCTCCTACCAGTCTTGAGGTGGTTTCTTCTGTATGTCCTTAGTTGTAGGACTTCAGTTCAGCTAGATTTCCGGTGATTCTCAATGACATCATTCTGTAATTTAGTTGCAATTTTGATATAGTTATGAGAGGAGGCCAGCACAGTGTTTACCTACTCCACCATCTTGACAGGGAATCTCTCCCTTTTATTTTATCTCTTTCTTCTTTCTGGAACTTCTCTTACTTCACTCTTGGAACTCCTGTCTCTCTTCTTTTTTGTTTTTTCTTCCTGGGTGATTTTTTTCAACTTTATTTTCTAAGCCATCTATTCAATTCTCATTTCTCCAACAATAATGACATTTAAACTTCCAGGATCTTTTTCTTGTTCCCCAATTCTTTATTATAATCTCCTTTTCTGCTTTTATTTTTGTTACATCTTTTATTTTTCTGACAGTATTATGTGTTTTTTTTTTCTTTTAGTCTTCTCTGTTTCCCCCTGCATTGTCTCTATTTCCTCCTAGTTCACTTTAGTCATTGTCTTTCACATAGAGACTTTTTTTGGATGATCCTTGGATTTCTGTTCCTGTTTAAAAGTAAAGCATGAAAAAGCTCACTGTAAATTTTTTTGTGCATTAAGAAGGAAATCAGAGAGCTCAGTGCTGGGCTTCATTAAAAATCATACTGCAGTGCTGTTATCTTTATGTCAGTCTTTCATCCTCGGACTGATGACAGAATTCTCTGAGCCAAGTGGGGAAAGGGGATAAGGCCCTTATCATTCAGTATTCATATTTTCACATATCTTGCTGTCTTCACTATGACAACTTACCTCTGCCTTTCAACTCAGTTTGGGACCTGGAACAGAGGTTATCAGGTTTTACTCTACAGAGAGTAAAAGTCTCATCTTTGTTAGGATGGAAAGGAGCGCTCTCCATTAGCAGAAACATGGGAGTCTAACTGCTCTTGTGCAAGTGATATTAGACAAGCAAATAAGGCCCATGACAGAATCACAACACGATACATTTATTTGTTTCTTTGTTTATTTACTTATTTTCACTCTCATTGCCACTTTAAATGTAAAGTGTGTCATTTCCAGTTGACCTACCCATCAGGATTAGTTTCAGGTCCACACTCCCCTTTAACTTACAAGCACAGACTCAATTTATAATGAATATCCTCTATTTTAAACAAGCCCTCATGTTTAATTTAGCCCTATATTTAATTTAGCAGTAAATGTTCAACCCCTTCTTCAATTTGAGAGCTTCAGCAAACAAAAACTTCTAGTCCAAGAATAGGTATGCAGTCAGTTTTTCTTTTATGCATTCTTACCCATTCATTCTCTCTCCAGTTGGCTTAGGTAAGTTTCTCTTCTCTCATGTTAAAGATTGGTGAAAAATCATATTTTTGTAAAGAATGTCATTATTGTCTGAATTTGGGTGCTCTGGATAACAGATGTGTAAGACTCAACCTCTGTTGGGCACGTTTTTGGGGTCCTGGGAAATTCCCATGCATTTTAAACTTCCATTGCCTCTCCTCAATGTGGAAAATGCATGTTTTCCTATAGAGGGCATAAATATCTCCTTTCAAACTTTGGTTTCCCAGAATTTCTACCTCACAAGGACATTACTCTTAAGACCCACTTGCCTGTAGGCAGAAGAATTAAACAGCCCCCAGATAGCTCTCTCACTTTGCCCTAACAAATCCATGAAATGTGTGGTAATCTACATTCTGCTATGTTGGATCATTTTATCTTCTTCAAGGAAGAATCAGGCATCAGCCATTTTTGTTCCCCTGATATAGGGAACACAGTTTAGTATTTCTAAGTGGTCCAGGGAAGCCTTCTTCACTAGGCTCGAAGGAAAGAAAGAGAATAACTGCATGCATAAAATCTCTACAAAAAAACTGGCTGATAAAACTTTTATTTACCACTCTCTGAACAATTGTATATTCTACAAATAAGTGATGAGACCAAGAGGCATGGAGTAAATTCCTCCCTATTTCTTTTATAAATAATGACCTGGGCAATCTGGGACCTCACAGAAATTTTACACTTTTCTATATCATTATATCTCAGAAGAAATTTAGTTGCAAAGCTCTGTTACACAAACTTTTGATTCCTCACTATCAAGGGTATTTGGTGCCTTTACTTCTTGAGTATATCTGTGTTCTGCTATATTTATTACTTTCTTTTGTTGATTTTTTCCTTGTAGACAATTAGATAAAGAATGGGAAAAAGTTAATAAGTGGATGAATGAATGGATGCTTACATGGATTATTATGGATATTATGTGATAAAAGATACTACTGGAAGTCTGCTGATGCTTGAAGGACCTAGTCCCTCACCATATTACATGGATTGAGTTGGATCTGAATTTTCAAAGCCCTAATAAATCCTAAGGACCAATTTCCTTTATTCTGTTAAAGTTTATCTTGCTAGCCCTCAACTGGTTAAATAAATAAAACAAAACTGCACATGTTGTCACACTTTCTAAAGAAACACATATAAGACCATTAAAAAAAAAAAAGTGAAAACTTCAGGCACCGGATGAAATAGGGGAAAAGAAAGATATTTGGCCAGAAGCTTTAGGGTACTCCATGGCTCTATCTCTCCCTCTTTCTTTCTGATTCCACTAGAGTCAAGATTAATGATTAGTCTTGATATCTGAGAAATCAGGTTATCTGAGTTCTTTCTTATAGCATCATTGTCAGTTATGAAAAAAATGTACTTTATAAATTCATCTTTGGAAGATAATTTATTAAATATTTATCATGCAAGATATACTGTCCTAAATTCTTTGGATATGAAGATGAGAGACACCAAATAATATAAGAAATGCCTAACTAATGGCATGGAAAAAGTGGGGTGAGAGCATCAAAGACAAACAAACAAATAACTCTTTTCCTAAAAGAAACAGGACCGACTCACAGAGCTAGTAACATTTTATCTACTATTTGAAAGAATAGCAATTCAAGCTGGGGTTTGGGAAAAGCAAAAAAAAGGAAGAAGGGCATTTTAGGCTAGAATATAGCATGATCAAAAGCATGGACATATGAAATAAAAACTGGGAACTTTTGAAGAATAATATAGTTAAAGAGAAATGACATTGGGTTTAGTAGTCCTAAATGAAACTGTAAGGTAGTTTGAAGTGAAACTGGAAAAGTCCTTTTATGTCGTGTTAAGAAGTTCATAATTAGTTTAGTGGTTACCAGAGGGTAAGGGGGAAAAGGGGTTCTAGCAGAGGGTAAACAGGGTTAAATATATGGTGATGGAAGGAGAACTGACTCTGGGTGGTGAACACACAACGGGATTTATAGATGATGTAATACAGAATTGTACACCTGAAAGCTATGTAATTTCACTAACAATTGTCACCCCAATAAACTTTCATTTAAAAAAAAAAAAGAAGAAGTTCATATTTCTCCTATAAGTGGGCCAGAGACAATAGCAGTTTTAAGAGAGAAAACAATAAGATCAAATATGTAATTCCGAAAATTAACTCTGAAAACAGTGTACAGAACACCAGGAGTAACTAATGCCTAGAACAATTTATTCAACAAACTACTTATTGAGTACTAGTACAAGCCAGTCTCTAGACTAGGTACTAGAGGAAACTAACAACAAGGACAAGGTCCTGCCCTCAGGGAACTTATATTCTAAAGGGAGAAAAGTAGATCAGACAAATGCTATGTGGGAGATAAATTGGGTGGTGGAATAAAAGTAACTTTAGCAAGGGTTGGTAGGAGAAAGTGCTATTTAAGTTAAGTAATCAAGGGCAGTATTTCTAAGATATGATCTATGAACCACCTGCATCAGAATCACCGGGGAACCGTGTTACAGTGGGAATTTCCAGACCCCGACCCCATACTCAATGAATCAAAATTGCTGGAGGTGGGATCTAGGATTCTGCACATTTTAATAAGCATCCCAAGATAAATCTTAACCATGCTGAAATTCGAAAACACTGGACTCCAGATTGGGAGCCTAGTTAGAGGAACATTGTGCAGAAGAAAGAACATATGAGCAATGAGGATAGAAAGATTCAGGGAGATTTAAAATATATTTAGGGAGTAGAATCACAAGAAGGCCATATGACCTAGCTCTTGACCCTGATAGACGTAGTCAATTGCCAAATAATTGAATGTGCATGATGAACAAATTCATACCAAGGTTTTAACAATTTATAATGTTTTGATATATTACTCTCCTTCACTTGCGAAGAAAAAATATTATGTTCCAGCTGAAGATTCCTGAGGAATAAATCTGTAAATGTAGAAATTTAGGCTCCTTGACAGGTAGAGTAAAAGATATTTTAGACTGGCATAAATGATTATGATGAAAGTGAAGCATAATGCAGAAACACCCAAGTGACAGAGCAGGCAGACAATTTAATTCTAGGGGGGAAAAATTGCAGCTGTCATACTTCAGTTTGAATGCTGTTCTAACACTACAGGTAATTTTTTATGCTAAATATTTGAGTTCTTCTGGGAATTAACATAATTGCAAAAAGTTGAAGAAAAAATTATGATCAACACAGGCCCCTAGCAGGCGCTTCATTAATCCCCAATGTTCAATTTTCAAATTCTCAAACACAGAGAGTTTGAATATATGGCCTTATGGTGATTGTACACATATTTTTACTATGGTTATGTAAGATGCCCTTGAAAAGACACCACTAAAAGTGTCTGCTGTTTATGTACTCAGAAAGTGGTACATCAGGAGATGCTAACAAAAATAACTCTCCTCTCTCCGCCTGAGAAGCTTATATGCCCACCCCAAGGGCATATATGCTGAGAAGATGTTTATATATAGTAGTCTGATGATATTGAATTCTTTTACAGTACTTCAGAGTTTATAGAACTATTTCATACACATGATCTTAATGAATTTTCACGGTAAATTCATGAGAGGCTAATTATGCCACTTTAGGCATAAGAAAACTAAGGCTCAGAGAGTTAAATAACTAGCCCAAGGACATACATCTAGGTAATAAAAGGGCCCACACCCCAGCCGACACATTTTGACAAAATGTCCAGTGATTTTTCTTTACGAAGTCCCACATTTTAGGTTACGTTAAAGAAAGGACCTTTGCCTTGAGATCTCTTTCACCTTTGTTTTAGCTCATTCTCTCCCTCCTCTCCTTCCCTTCTGTTCTCTCCCTCTCTCCTGGTACACCTTCCCAAGGACTCAGTAGGCCTATGCTGAGGATTATCCTGAATCTTATCAATGAGACGCTGTACAGGTTTGCCCTTCTTTGGTAATACCCTGGACTCTAAACTTTCTTGACTTTCAAAGTTTAATGGTACTGCTGACCCATTCCCAGAAGGTCTAGTTTTGAGGTAGCTGAAGGAGCACTTGTCAGTGATCTGAAAGATTCACACCCACCAAGATTTCACTGCCTGATGATAGCTCAGATTTTTCTCATGGTTTCTAGACTATAAATTCAGATAAGGCAAAATAGAGAGACTCAGCCTTGGCCATGAATGGACCATGAATGTCAGTAGTAACCTGCCTAGTTAGTAGCTTCGGTTGTTCTCACCTTCTCCCTCTCCACTCTCTTCTCTGTTTGATCAGAGATCTCAAAGAGAACACATCAAGAACTAAACTATAGACCCACCTATTTTGTTTTGTTTCTTCCCCTTCCCCTCCCTCTTCCTTCTCCTCCCCTAGCACGGCCATGGAATCTGCAATTTGCCATCACTCTCACCCTCCCTATCAACTTACATTAGTCCAGCTTCACTGATCTACTTGACTTTTCTGGCTTCTGAAAGTATTTGAGTTTGTGACTCCCAATCTAGCTCTTAAGTATTCACTTCACCTTCTGGAATCATTCCCCTTCCCTTCTTTACCTCACATTGACATTTGGTTTCCCTAGTGCCAGAGGCTCCATTTTCTAACTTAATTTGCTCAACCTTAACTCTATGATCCTTAGCTTGCTATACTTCCTTAAATAGAAATGCTATATTCAATTTTAACTTTATAATATATAATTATATATTTTTTTATTAAAAAAGTAAAACATGAGAATATATTGATGATGATCAGTTTTGGGTAGTTGTAGGTGACATTTATTTCAACATCGTATAGATTTTCTTATCTTAAAATATTTTCCAAAATAAATACCAAAAAAAATTTAGTAATTCTTTCTTCGCCAAATCCCATACAATTTAACTATTGAATGCAGCCATTCATTGAATGCCCCCTGAGCTATTTCTTCTTCTTCAAGCCATGCATTTGCAATTTTAGATATATTTTTCTCTTTCCAGCATAGCAAATTATGGTGTGGAATATTTTTGTCTGAAGACAATGTATTTTATAACTATTTCAGGGAACAATGCTTGATCAAAAAGAATAAAGTTTAGGGGTGGAATATCAGACATTTGTTCTCTAGCTCAGAGTTTCAAAGCAGGTCATCAGCAGAGAATCTATATCTAGGTGGCCACATCTTTTCAAGATCAAGAATCAGCAAGGGTGGTTCTTTGCTGTTCTGTGGGTTTGTGATTTGCTTTCCCTCTTCAGCGCTGTAGCCCTTAAAGGCTGCTTTTCTCAGCCTCTGGTATGGCCAGAATGCTTCACTCCTTACATGTTACCCATTTATCTTATGCTCAAGCATCATAAATCTGCTTAAAAATTATATTCTCAGGAAAACCAAGCCTGCATTTGTAGTCTAAATGGGGCTGCTTCTGCCATATGCTACTTTTGTAATTGTAGGTTCTTGTGAAGTCTGTCTTCCCACCAGGCGGAATGCTACGTGGAGATGGGACCAGACCCACCTTGCTCATTGTTGCATTCCAGTGCCTACCCCATTACCAAGTCTATAGCATGTATGAGACAAACATTTGTTGAATGAAGGAGGGAAGAAAGCAATAATGGGGTGGACAGGCAAAATTACTGTTTTCCAGAGTGTACACATATATGAACCAGTCAATGGCCTGGAGCTTTTGTCTTCCTATTACCTACCAATTTGCACATTTAACTTCCTCATTTTTTTTTCCTGTGCTGAGATTCTAAATGATAGTGTCACTGGAAATATTCACAAATGGATGATTGTGGATTTTATAATTATTAACAACTTAGGGCTTTTGTGGCCGAAGTCTCAATGACTCTCGAGCCGCTGAAGACCGAAAGAAAAACATTCAATTCTTAGTAATGTCTGTTTAATAAATCAGCTTCAAACGAAGTTAATTAACTAGAAAGCTACAACTTGGAAAACCCCATGAAACCTCTTCGAGATTAAATGCTGATGAGAGGCTTAACCATACCCAAGTTGAATCTCTGACTTCACTGTCAATCTTGTGGAATGAGAAAAGTTGGCCGCTGGTGGATCTACCTGGTTACACAGTGATAAAGAGTACGTTACAGCAACTTCTCAGACAAATGAGTTATAAACACACGTCCAACTTGCGTTTCAAACTTGCCCTAAGGGAGAAGGCTCCTAGAAGCCCATCTCAAGTGAATTTGATTTCATTTTAGTAGAGATGTTTTATAGTAGAGTAGATATTTTTAAAAGGGGGAAGGTAGGTGTCTGATTAAAGTTAATTAAGAAAAAAGTTAAAGATTATCTTAGTCAGGTCAGGCCTCTACAACACAGTCTTACATCCATAAGACTGGATGGTTCGTAAAAAACAGAAATTTATTTTTTACTGTTTTGGAGATTGAGAAGTCAAAGATCAAGTTGCCAGCAGATTCAGTGTCTGGTAAAGGCTTGTTTCCTAGCTCATAGATGGCCATTATCTCCCTATGTCCGCACCTGGGAAAGGGAGAGAGAGTTCTCAAGTGTCTTCTTATAAGGTCATAATCCCACCTTCCCCCCACTGGGGCAGTGGCCCTACCCCACAACTCTGCGAGGCAGGGTCACACCCCTAAAGTTTTGGGAAGCTTTTCTCTCACATCTTTGGACATAGGCTATCTGTACTGCTGAAAGCAAGATACTTCCCCCCACCATCCTTTTGAAACTGAGGAGGCCGCCCTGATGATCTCTGAATCACCTTTAGGGTCATTCTTCCCTAGTCTGTAGATTAAATCCTAACTTCCATGGAGATGGCTGATTTGGCCCATGGCTCATATCTACACTAATCTCCTTATCAAATGGTGCTTTGGCCTCCCCTTTAGTGTTCTCTTACAAACATGAGTTCTCATTTTTTGCAATATGGATAGGCTGAGATTTTCCCAAATCTTTAAATTATGATTTCTTTCTTTCTTAATTAATTTCTCTCTCCTCCCTTTTTACCATAAGCAGTCAGGAGGCACCAAGCCACTCCTTCAACACTTTGTTTAGAAATATCCTCTGCTAAATATTCTGTTTCATCACTTATGAGTTCTGCCTTCCACAGAACACCAGGATATGAACACAATTCAGCCAAGTTCTTTTCTACTGTATAACAAGGATCCCTTTTCCTCCTGTTTCCAATCACGTGTTCCTCATTTCCATCTGAGACCTCATCAAAATGGATTTTACCATCCATAGTCTTGCCAACATTCTGTTCATGATTATCGAGTCTTCTCTAAGAAGACTGAGCTTTCTCTACAGCTCTCCTCCAAGCTCTTACCAGAATCACTTTTAAATGCCCCTTCCCAACAATACTGGTTCTAACATGTACCTCACAATGCTTTCAGCCTCTACTCTTTTACCCAGTTTCAAAGCTGCTTCCACATTTCTAAGTATTTTTTAACAGCAACACCCCATTTCTTAGTACCAGTTTTTGTCTCACTCAGTTCAGGTTGCTCTAACAAAAATATACTTGTCTGTCTTTCCCTCATCTTCCCTCCAGAAAGCAACCGTAATCATTGTCAGGAAGGGCCAGGAGACCCTGGATATTTATTTGTCCCACTTCCCTGAGTCTGGCAATGTCTATCTTTCCTTTCAAGTATGAAATATTTAGTGAGCTAGAGCCCATGAGAAATACAGAGGAAACCAGAACAGATAGATTTAAAACCCTGCTTAGTATCACAAGGTTATTCAGGGGCAGATCTAGTTTTGAAACCTACGTGTTTATCCTTTTCCTACACACTACAATTTAATTATATAGGCAAACTCTGCCAGGTGATCCAGGGTATAGGAAATACAAATGAAGTTCAGGAGAGAAGTACAACAGTAGACAATCATTTGATTGTCTAAAAAGTACAGATGTCTTGAACAATTTCATTGTCATAGTCACTTTACAGAGTAAACCTGATCTAACCTGTGCAGGGCACTGTACTAAGTGGTTTACCTGGATCATTTCTTTCAATTCTCTAATTCTATTGCGAGAAAGGAACTCTATAATTTCCTTCACTGTAAAAGTGATAAACAGAAGCCAGAACTTGACTGTGCATTTGGAATCACCTGGGGGAAAAGGGTTGAAAATCCTGATATCTGAGTCTTTCTCAGGAATTTCTTATGGTACTGATATGGAATGGGGAGAGCTACGCAGCAGGAGTTTTTAAATTTCCCCAGGCGATTCTGATAGGCAGCACAGTTTGAGAACCACTGAGTTAAATTACTAGCCCAAGGTCAACCAGATAGGTCACATACCAGGCAACTTGATTTGGCCACCCATGTCTTAACACTATACTATTCTGCCTTTATATTAGGTGTACTTTGTAGCACTTCATGCTCACAAAGACCAGAAACGTAGGTAGATTTACTCCCATTTTACAAATGATGCACCCGAGATAGAAGGTAGTTGACTAATATATCAAGTGATACAGTAAATCACTTGCAGAGGTTGAAGTCTCACTCTAGTCCTTGTAGTGTCGACACCCACGCTCAGTTGTTTTTTGTTATTCACTTGTGAACATGGAGTATAATGTCCCTAAACTAGAATCTTCACTGTGCACAGTACAGAGGTAGAAACAACAGGATTAAGAACTTGTCATGCTCAGAAGCTGATACTTTTATCTATTATAATCTGGAAAAAATGACTTCCTGTTGTAGCAATGTATTTTCTCAGACTCACACACAAAGTGGTGCATAATAGTGATATAGAGTGAAAGGAATACTCTCCATATAAAACTTCAGGTACATGGTGTTTAAATTAACTTCTGTAAACGGGCCTCATAATCTGGGTATCATTTACAACGATATTTTGGGGGGAAAATAAGAAACAAACTTTTTAGAGACAACTGCAACATAGGGGATTGTCCACACTATAGAAACACCAGATGTTAATATTATAAATGTTAATTTGCATGTAGAGAGAGAGATGTGCTTTAAAAAATGTAAATATAAACTGAATTCATCTGTTTAGAAATATCAGATGAACATATGATATTACACAATGGATGTTGTTGATTTTTTTTTTTTTTTACCTTCAGAGGCCAACAGAATGGCTTTTAAATCTGCAATGTACCGTTAAAAATTGTTTCTATGAATTACATTTCCCTGTTCCAAGCAGCTAGCATCTACCATGCAAGCCACATACATGCAGTGGCTTAGTTAGGGAAGTGATAAAGAATTATAGTAGGAAGTACCCACCTGATTGAATTAGTCCCCAGTCATTTAAACCACATCAAGCTTTGCTTTGACTGGCCAGGCCTTTGCACTAACTAGATAAACCACTGATGTTCCCTCTTCAGGCTCACAAAATGAAGATGATCTTTTGTGATCCTTGATCTTTTCACTGCATCTTCTTTCCCCTCCTAGAAAGCTGGCCTTAGTTACCTCAGTCTACTCAGATCCAGAAGACATCCTTTATCCTTGTGCCTGTCATGCCCTCCTGCCACATTCCATATCCTATACGTATCTTTTCTTCCTTTGCACGGAAGACCAACTGAAACAGCAGGCCACCACAAAAGCCTTCCCAAAGGCCGCCATGTGGAATTTCACCTGCAAGTCCCTTGCACTACTTTAGCACAGGAGACTGTGGCTATGTCACCTGTTACCAGGGGCCACCTTGCACTCCTTCCATAAATACATGAATGTCTGCTCGGTGCTAAGCACCAATGTCGGCAAGCACTGGGGATATTAAAGGAGTAAATCCTAGATGCTTCTGGTCTGGCAGGAGATACGAATACATAAAGGAAATTATTAGAATGCAGTTGGACCAGAATTATTGTTTTTGAACATTTTATTTTAAAACAGATAATATGTTTGTATATTAAAAGGTTACAAAGAGATAAAACCGTGAAATTCTGTCTTCTACCTTTTCTTTCAGTTATTCAGCTCCTCTCTTCAGAGGCAACCAATGTTAACAGTTCTCGTATATTCTTCCACTGACAGTTCATGAATATATGAAGTATATATGTCTATATAAGTACACGCAAATATATAATTTTAAAAAATTTTACACAGGCTTTTTAAAACCCAAAGTTTTGCAGCTTGCTTTCTCTCTTAATTTTGATATTTTGTATATCACTGGATCAGTACATAAAGAGCTTTCTCATTTGTTTTTAAATTTGGATACATAGCATTCTATCATAGGGACAGACCACAATTTATATAACCAAACCCCAATTGAAGAATATTTTGGTTGTTAATCCTTTGCCGTTATACAAATGTTATAGTGAATAACCTTACATGAGGTCTGACAGTTAAATTCGCAAACTTGTTGCAATAATGTTGCTAACCTTTTTTGATATCAGACGGATTATTCATTATGAATTTGTACCAACTGGACAAACAGTTAACCAAGTTTACTATTTGGAAGTGCTGAAAAGGCTGTGTGAAAAAGATAAATGACCGGAACTTTCGCCAACAATTCATGGCTCTTACATCATGACAATGTACCACCTCACACGGCACTGTCTATGAGGGAGTTTTTAGCCAGTAAACAAATAACTGTATTGGAACACCCTCCCTACTCACCTGGTCTGGCCCCCAATAACTCTTTTCTTTACCTGAAGATAAAGGAAACACTGAAAGGAAGACATTTTGATGGCATTCAGGACATCAAGGGTAATATGACAACAGGTCTGATGGCCATTCCAGAAAAAGAGTTCCAAAATTGCTGTGAAGGGTGGACTAGGTTCTGGCATTGGTGCATAGCTTCCCAAGGGGAGTACTTCGAAGGTGACCATAGTGATATTCAGCAATGAGTGGCACTTTTTATAGGATGAGTTCACAAACTTAATTGTCTGACCTTCGTATGTATTAATATGAATTCTTCTTAACTGAACTGCCCTGGAAAGTGTAAGAATGGCTATTTCCTCACACTCTTACCAATATGTTACCAAACTGTTGATCTTGGCTAATATTATGGGGGTGAGTGGAAATCTGAGTATCTCAATTTAATTTGCATTTATTTTGTTATGAGTGAGATTAGGTCTCTTTTCACATTTAAGAACTGTTTGTATTTTCTATGAGTTTTCTGGATATTTTTGTTGCCAATTTTTCTATTAAGTTGTTGTTTGATACTGATTTATAGGAGTACCATAAATCAATGAAATTAACTTCATGTGTAGAGTTGCATATATTTCTACCTTTGGTTAATAATTTGTCTTTTGAATTTGCCTTGCAGAAATCTGGGGGCTTTATAAAACTAAATTTATCAATTCCAGAAAGGGTAAGAATTTTCATATTGACACAAAACACCGAAGACTTCACTGAACTTTTGAAAGTATGTCTGGCTTTCAAGTTAGAGGACAGGAAAGAAATTATGGTTTGTTTTCTGTTTGTTTCATTTCTATATTTATAGTACATATAATACAGGGACATATGATGAAACAAAGTAGGTTATTTTAAGAAGCAGTCAGTTAATATCTGTTGTTCAAGTTATTGAGGCTGTAAAACCAATTATTCCAAAACTCAGTGCATAAAACAACCATTTATTATGCTCACAGATTCTGTGAGTCAGGAATACTGACAGGACACAGCAGGAATGGATCATCTCTGCTATACAATGTCTGAAGCTTGCTGCAGTCTCAACTGGAGCCTGGCATTGTAGTATTACAAAGGCTCAGTCAAAGCAGGGTGCTGGCAGCACGTGGAGACATTAGTTGGGGCTGCAGGCCCGAACACTTTTATATGGTACCTCATGTTGCCTGGGCTTCCTCACGATATGAAGGCTGTATCCCACTGGTGAGTGTCACATAAAGAGAGAGCCAGATTGATGCTGTATCATATAATTCACAGCGTCACTTCTGCTGTACTCTGTGGGTCAGAGCAGTCATAGACTGTCCAGGTTCAAAGGGAGAGAAAACAGACTCTACCTCTTGAGAGAAAGTAGTGAGGTTCTGGAAAAACGTGTGTGACTGGAAATATTTCTCTGAGCTTTTTGAAAAAATAGTCTGTTAACCCTGTTCAGGGATCTGTCCCATAGATCTTTAGTCCAAAGAAGACATCAGTCTCCATCTGCAGGCAGAACCCACCTGTGGACCCATTGGGTTAGAAGATGTCTGGCTTTTCTAGCAACAGCTAAAAGATTGCCCCTACTTCAAGCGATAGGGCAGGTTCCTGAGCCACTTTTAATGAGAGAGTCTGGTTAACGAGGTTCCTTCATCAACCACCTCAGGGTAATAATGGCAGAAACAAGAAGCAGACAATACTTACTTATCTAAGAACATTTCTTTTCTCCTTCCTTCTGCTGGTGATTTTTGTATTCATTATTCCTTTTATCAAATAATGGGAAAGACAAGATGAAAAAAATCCCATCAGCCCACTTAATTATGCATTAGTCACTCTGGCATGGTCAGCGCTCAGGAAAAAAAAAAAATGCTGTTTACCAAAGGTAGAGTGTGCAGATTACCTCTGGGTGGGTTCCAATTATCCATACTTGTTTTATTTTTCCCTTCATTAGTATCATTGACTATTCTCACATTTAAAAAGAATTTCTATAAAGAGTTAATTAATTCATACAGAACATACCTTACTCTCTTAAACTAGTCAATAAATGCAGTGTTTCCTTTGGCTGAAATCTACAGGGATATTTTAATTTAAAAAAAAAAAACAAAAAACTGTTGATTTATAACCATGGCTTTTCACTCAACAGAGCTAAATATCACATTAAATATGAACTCACATGCCCTAAACTGAGTAGCTAAGGTATAGGTCTACTTGGTTTTTGTACTGGGTCAGGATACAGAGTGAAGACAATTTTACAGGGTGAGACAAAGAACTATTAAGGGTAATTGTCTTGATTCCAAAAAGGAACATCTAGATAGTGTAAAAGCACTACCCAAGAGATACCAGGAGTCTGTGGATTTGTTTGGGAAATTGACAAAGGAAGTCAGCTGACAGGATAGAGTAGCGCGGAATTCAGAACCATTATGGACATGTTAATGCAGCAGGCACCAAAGGGTCTCATGTCTTAGCTACTGTTGTTAGCCAGCTATACATGGGTCTCAGTAAAAAACACTGGGTGCATTCTATCACTTAGTAAAGGTGGTATTTTTGTATTAGAAGGAACAAGTAGCCCAAAATAGCAAGCCCCTAGGGAAAAGGTTCTGCTTATTGAGGAAGTGGGTAGTTGAAGTCACACAGTGAGTTTCTGGAATCCTGGCTTAGACACAGAGGAGATTCAGCATATAAACCCAGTACCCCAAGAAAACGCATCGGGACATAGGCTGATGGACCTGAGTACACGATTTAATTTCAAGTCCCCGTCCATTATTTAGAAAAAGTTATTTTTACAATGATTTCCTCCTTGTTCCTTTGCAGATTGGTTTAAAAACTTGGACCTATCTGAATCTGTCTAAGTTTGAGTAAGGATTCATGAGAAGTTATGAAAAGACAGATTCCAAGAACATGAGGAGGGGGCAGATAGCATGTTTTAACAGGTGTTGTAACACAAAGAATGGTCTTACACCTAACATATCCATTGTTTCCTTTCCAATGTATCATCACTTTTGTCAAATCTTCCAAAAAGATTCAACTCTTCTTGATTCTTTCAATATTTCAGTGCTTACTGGAAGGGTAAGTAGGATAAGACTCTGACAGGGTTGTCACTTTGGACTTCGCAAACAGCCCCTGCATAACATTTTACCTCAGCCTTCTAGTAATGGATGGGGATAATTGGATACTATCCTCCCAGCAATGAGAGCGCCATGACATCTGATTTTATATTCTGTGCCCTTTTCATAACAAAAGACACCATTACAAAATTCCTCATGCTGCCCTGAGCAGGTTTTAAATCAGTTGGAAAACTTAATTATACCTCTTTACACTGATTTGGTGCCCTATATAATCCAAACTGATCCATGTTTCAGTTTTATTTTAAGATTTACACTTAGGTCTGATCTTCAGTATCATGTCATCCCCCTCTCTCTAAGTATTTCTTCCAAATTGCAAACTGTATGGATAATTTCAAATTCTTTTCTTAGAAATGAGCTTATCAGGAGAAAATTTCTTTTCTATATATTATTTGAGCAGCGTACAGTGCTTTGCTGGGCCCAACATTATTTTAGTCTTCATATTACACTTTATGGAATAGAGCCACATGTAAAATAATAATGGTTAGAAGACATCTATTGAGGATTTACTGCACCAGACTCTGTTTAAGATTTTCATAAGTAATATATTTAAATATCTCATATATACATATACATGAGATATTACATAGGTATTTAATCTATTTTATTAATTAAATTAATAAAATAATCATTTATAAATAAATTAATATATTTAAATATCTATGTAATATC
Source organism: Rhinolophus hipposideros (assembly GCF_964194185.1). NCBI lineage: Eukaryota > Metazoa > Chordata > Mammalia > Chiroptera > Rhinolophidae > Rhinolophus > Rhinolophus hipposideros. The sequence goes on from NC_138047.1 coordinate 34,531,193, forward strand.
TCATATATGTGTAAAATATTAGTGCTTTTATATGTCATATCTCATTTAAGTCTCACAACACTTAAGTCTCACAGTAAATACTATAAGAAAATCCCCATTTTACAATGAAGACATGAAAGTTCAGAGAGATAAAGTCACCTGCTCAGGGTCACACAGCAAAGCGTTTAATCTTACCATTAAGACGTACTGCCTGCAATGGACACAAAGACACCCTGGAGACCATAAAGAACCACGTCCCAGGACAGACTGTATCTAATCAAGGGACTAGTGGAGTGTGCTCGCTGGATTTTACAATTCCTGTGGATGCATGACTGCTGTACCACGGTGTACGAAGATGGAAGGCTGAAGCAATCTGTCTTGATTGGAAGGAGTGTTTATCACTGACACCATTTCTCCTGGCCCATGCCTGGTGACAAAGAGCATTCCGAGGTTTAGGCAGTTATATGAGCGTTACAGACAATGCACTCCCTGTTGCCCACTCAGGCTAGACTTCCATCACCCCAGCTGCCCATGCCACAGCACTGCTGCTTTGTGGCCCTCCCCTTTCTGAAAGGTGGAGTTTATTGTGCTTATTTTCTCCCTCTCTAATCTCTGTATGTTGGGTGAGTGTGAGGCAGATAAGTGTCCCAGCAATTTCCTGGTCTTGAAATCCAGGACCTGGACTTGCAACCTGATTTAGAGACTCAGATACGGGATATGAGTCAGATGCCATAAATGAATGAGACCCTTGAAAGATATGCAGAAGGGATGAGTATATCTTTCATGAAGGAGAAATGTGAATTTTTAATAGCAAAAAAATTGGCTTGTGGTGGTCTGCTTCCCGCAATGTGCTTGCTGGACTCAGTTCCTCAAGTGCCTTATTAGGAAGTTCACTCCAGAGAACCCAATCATGGAGTATGGGAAGCAGGAGGAAAAGGGGAAGATGCTAAGAAAGGGTGAAATTTCAGATGGAGTCCAAGACACAGTCTGATCCAACAGGGTTGCTCAGGGACTCTAATCCTATAAACATAAAAATACACGTAAATTTCAACAGCCCCAGCTTAGTTGACTACCACAGCCTTTTTAACAACATAATTATGAATGATGTATGATTTATATATATACATATATATATATATGTATATATATATACTGTAATTGCAAAAACAAATAATTTTAATAATTTGTGAATAATCTCAAACTTATAGAAAATTGTAAGTACAGTACAATTTCCTGAATCATTTGAGATTAAGTTGCTGACCTAAAGCTCCAAAGCCGCCTAATACTTCAGTGTGCATTTCCTAAAAAATGATATTTTTCTACACAACAATAATACAATCACCTAAATCAGGAAATTAATATTGAGATATCACTACCTTCTAGTCCTCACATCCTTTCAAGTTTCACCAATGGTCGCAAAAGTGACTTGCTTAGGATCATGTGTTACATTTGTTTGCCATGTCTCTTTAGTCTCCTTCAGTCTGGTACAGACTTCAGTTTTTCCTTGAATTTCATAAATTTGACCCTTTGAAAATATTGTTTTGTAGATGCCCCTCATAGTGTTTCATAAATTAATATTCTCTTCTCTAAACCCATAACCAATGATGTTTTATTTCACAGCTCTTACCTGAATACTGCAGAAGTGTCTAACTGGTTTCTCTAAATCTAATCTAACGTTGCCAATCCTCTAGACCACTGTCAGTGAATGTTCTAAAACAGAACAACAAAAAAAAACTGTCCTTCCCGGATTGAAAGCCTTTAATATTCTACTTTTCTCCTAAAAAATCAAGATCAAGTTAAGGCAATCAGAAGTTTAAGTTTTACCAAGTAACCCAATCTGGCAAAATGATATGTGACCAGAAATGAGTCCAGATACCTTTATACAACAATGTTGAAATATTTTAGGTGAGGATCTGTTAACTTAAAGAACTGCTATCAGTTCCTTATAGTTTACCAGACCATCCTGTTCTTAAGCATGAGTATCTCATCAAAAAACAAAAAGACAATGTAATCTGCAGTTATACTCCACTCTTAATCTTTTCCATTCTGTGATTTTTGGTTTCAAAGCCTGGAATGTCATCATAAAACGACACAATATATCTGAATGTCAGCAATTTTTAACACCCTTCCCTTACACAATGTGCACTTTGTCATCTAAAAAGAGAGAAACCAATTCTACCCCAGCTATGGAAGTTGAATCAGCAAAATCATCTAAGAGGAGTGGCGTTTTTGATATAAGAAGGTTTTCTGCTGTTGCTTGGAATATACTTTTCAAATATTTCAACCAGAAATATCCTTTAGGTACGGTTAGTTCCTCTAGTGCAATAGCCCACTGTGTTTAGTTTTTGTTTGTTTTACTAAGATATTAAAAAATATCCTGAAAAGCCATTCTACTGTTGGTTTTCTTTGGCAAAATTAAAACTTTGATAAAATTATGCATGTAACATATGCACAATTAGAGAGAACTCTGTTTTATGACAAAAATAAAATAGATATAACTCTACTTTATATAGATAAAATTAAAAGTATAAGCATTTATGATACATTTTAGGAGACTAGCAAACCCTGATCTACAATTTCATAATACTTTAAAAGATAATTCAAATTTTCAGTCTTGATTATACATTATAAAATGGGAGTATCTTAAATCATAATAAGGTGTAAATTTTATTCAAAACTTCTTTTTACAAAGCAGTCTAATAGTTAATGGGCCATAAATTTTTACACCCTAGAATTTATCATGTAAATTTACCATATAAAATGCCAATGAATCAAAAATAAAGGATTAAATATAAACTCACTTTCCATTGTGTTTGGCATCAAAGAGCTACAGAATAGAAAGGTTATTAATATGTTATTATTTTAGGTTTTTAATGATTTATTTATTTTCTCTTCTTTATAGAATCATCTTATCTGTCTACTTAATTTACTTCAGCAAATCATTCTAAAAATAATCATTATGCAATAAATCAAATAGGCATTAAGCTTACATTTCAAATACGTTTTTATAATTTATATATTAAATTGAATATAAGAAAGAATTATCTCATAATAATTCATTTCCAATGCAGTATTTGCAGATTGAGCACATACATTTTCCATCAAAATAACTCTTTTTTTATAGCCCACCACAAGATAATTCCTCAAAAACTTCAACAAGTACAATAAGCCCTACATCACTTCAAAATTCAGAAGTTTCCAACAACATTCCATATTTCAGTTTATGACATAGTGAAATATATATGAAAGCAAATCTTTCATTCATCTATTCATTCACATGTTTGTTGATGAATTTCTATATGATCAATTAACTATAAGATTTATATGTCCTTTATGTTTGTGTCTATAAAGATAAAATATAAAATTAAAATTATCCAGAAATGTGCTCGCTTCGGCAGCACATATACTAAAATTATCCAGAAATAAAAGAAGTGAAACTTCTTGTAGTGAAAGGGTTAGACATGAATTATTTAGGTAAACTAGAAAAAATGAATAAAATAATCCAATAACTAACTAATCTGAGAGTTTTACTCCAACCACTTCCATATGAATCACATGTCACCTGTGGTAGTCACAGAGAAACACTCCCATTTCCCCCTAATGAAGGATTTGCTGCCCAGCTGTGGGGAATGTGATCAGCAGACAGCCTCTATCTAGCTCTCAGCACCTTCTGAGTCTACCTCAGCTACAGAGACCCACCTCGCTGCAAATCACAAGGTCCTGGGACCGCCCACGTCCCGTAACTTCACAAAAGCGAACTGGCATCACTGTTTGCAGGCTGCTCTCCACATTCCCCTTGCCTTTCTACTGCCTGCTCTTGAAGAACAATTTTCCCTCCATTCACATCCCACAATCTTTTAAGTGTATTACTAAATGAATCCTTCCTCTCCTTTTAGTGTTGTGTTGCCTCTCTTTGCAAAAGGTTAGCTTGAGACTAACATAGAGGTATTGTTTCAGGTTCTACATTCCAACTGCTACAGAAATTGACACTTTCACTAAAGATTTTATTGAAAAGATGGTCTTTCTTTTTCTTTGAAAGGGGCAATGACTGTGTGTATCATTAAAACACAAATATCTGGAGCTTCAACCTACTGAATGCCCATTTACGGTTCTCCTCTCCATTAAGACTCTCTCTGGCAATTTTCTTCATTTAAAGCAGATACTGAACAAATTTTTGAATTTACTTTAAAAAGATGCATAGATAACTATGGTAGTCTATTTACTTCCAATCTATTTCAATATGTATTTTCTCTAAATTGTGAGATCTCACCATAATGAGTCTAATAATCTTACCTCTCACTATAACCCTGTGTCAGGGTTGGGAAGCTCTGACTATATTTCAGAACTTTCTGTCAGGTTGGGCACCAAAGGCTTATCTAGAAGTTTTGAAGGTTTTGGAACAGTAATACCAAAGTATGCTATGGTCCAGCCATTGAGTCCCGGATTTTTTTCCCAACTATAATTTTGTAGATGACACCATATCAATTGAAAAATCTAAGACAGGCGGTAAAAGTGCCCGTTCTTAAAAAAGAAGTACAACATTAGATTGTTGTGAAGACCAAATACAATGTAAACAAACCTATTTTGTAACTTTTAAACTCTTACTACAATAAGAAGTAATGAAAAGAAAAAGTATAATTAAATTTGAGTCTAAACTTCAATTTAATAAAAGTATGCTAGGCTAAAAATAGAAGCATTATTTTTTTCTACATATTTTTTGCTTCACAAAATGTAAACCAATAAGATTTCTGATAGCTTTCATATTAATCAATCACTCATTTTATTAGTGTTTATAGCAAATTCACCTCCAAAAATATTTAAAGAGCTATTAAACAAAATAGTGAGAAAAAAAATTAAAGACCCTTATGAAACCCAAAGATTTAGGAGATACATGCAAGAATCCTAGTATGAGAATTGCTGTTGTACATTAAATTTAACTCTGGATAACTTAGAAGTCAGGATTGATAAAGAGACATACTAAAGAAATACAAATGTAAGAAAATTATTGTTCTTGTCTTCTAGGAACTTAAACTAATGAGGAAAAAATATAAAGAAGTGCTGAAAAATATACCATAAAATTGAGGGCAGAGGTAAGAGCCTGGTTCTGGAAAGGGACAATGATACTATCACTTTAAAACTATCACTTTATCTGTAATCTTGAGAGATAGATGATTAGTAAAGCTATAGACATATTTTTAAGGGTGATAGAAGAGACTGGAGGTAATGTATTTGAGAAGACTTTTATCTTCTTACTAACATAGTAAATAAAGTTATCTGCTGCTTTGTACATAGGCTTATTGTTTCAAGGTCAGTAGAACAAGTTTGCAATGGCCGCTGAGAACACAATAGGAAATAGATTTTTTTTTTATTATACCTGTCACTAACAGTAGTGTACCAATAAATAAAAACTAGAAACAGCTGGAGTTTTTCTTTTTTTCTCAAAGTATTGCAAGAACATTCTCTAATGATCTTCTTTTAGGCTAGAGAATATTTGGTAGACCATGCAATTTCTATACATAATTCTATATAGACAGTTTTGTTTATTAAATATACATAAGATTAAATGATTTATCTCCCTTTAGAGTCTAGACTTAAGGCACTATAGACTGATTCCTTTAAATATATGGAAACTAGCAATGTTTATTTTATGAGTTAGAAAGTCTCATAACTCTCAAGGCCCATATCCAATTTGTACCTGTAAAATGACTTTTTATAAACCAGAATAAGCATCTAATCTCTTTTCTGCAAACCATAGGCTATTTATCCAGACCAAACAGAGACGTTTGAACATGTTAATTTTAGTGTGGTTTTAAAATACATGGCTGGGCTATGCACATAGAGCATACTTTTGAGACCGTACTTCATTTTAACCCCTCCGGTCCACTTACTCTTTTCAAACCTGTTTTTGAGGAGTATTCTTATTAGCAGTCAGAATCAAAATCTATAGAAATAGCATTTTCCCCCCGTAGAACCAAAAATGGAGAGCCTGGAGATTATCCTGCATCTTGGATGTAGTTGCTATGGGCTCAGAAGTCTGTTGGGTTTGATCTACATAGAAAGTGAAGTTGTAACAAATGGGAGAGGTATATGCATTCCATCCAGATCATTTTTATTGCATTATTACTGTTCAGTAGATAATTTTCTTAGTTTATAGAATATTTAATTAAAGGTAAAAATTGGAATTAGCCTAAATGTCTTTCAAATTAAAAATGGTTAAATATTACAAAACAGCATATCCATGCAACTATTAAAAATATGAAAGGTCTATCACAAAATATTAAGTCCAAAAATCAAGTTGCAGAACAGAATACAGAGTAAAATATTTTCTGTACAAAGCAATAAAAGTTGAATGCGTGCATATGTGTTTATAAGGGAAACAAAAATATTTTGGAGAGTCCACAACAAACAAACTTAACAGTGATAGAATTGGGGGAGTGAAAAACTATCACTTTATATTATATATATACATATATATATAATATGTTTATTATAAATATGCTTTATTATATAGAATTCTACATCATTTGAATTTTTGCATAATTAATTAGATTTATAGTTAAACATAATCAATACAAATTTTTAATATAAAGAAAATTTGTTGAAGACAAGAATAGTCTTCTGTTTTTGTACATTGGCGATTTCCATATGGAAACAGTAAATATTTATTTTGTTATAATTATTGAGTAAATTATAATCTCTTCTCTGTTATTGTCATTTAGATGTGTTCAAATATGCAATGTATAATTCCATCCAGTTCTGCTTTTGTTTTTGTTTCAACGTCAAACTTTTTACTTTACGAGTATGTAAAAGTAAGTAACCTAGTTGGAAGGTATCTAGGTCTTGCAACTCAAAGGTCATGTTGATAATAAGTGGCAGCAGCATCTAACAGTTTTGGTAGAAATGTAAAATCTCATGCTTCACCCCAGCTCTACTGAATTATAATCTACATTTTAAGAAGATTGGCAATGGGTTCACATTCCCATTAAATATTAGAAGCACTGCTCCAGAAGTCCCTTCTTTACTCTACAACTCCATAACAAGTGTCTTATTTTCATTCAGATCAGGCTTATGGAGAGCCTAGAATGGTGGGGGCAGAGCCCCTAGAATTAGGAGGGCAGAAGCCTTCGATTTATCTCCATATTAACTTTCTAGTGTTTATCACTCCAATCATCTCCTTCATTTGAAATCACCTCAGGACACATAAGAACAGGGAAGATCACAAATCCAAGCATATAACTACTCATACCGTGTTTCCCCGAAAATAAGACCGAGTCTTATATTAATTTTTGCTCCACAAGACACATTAGGGCATATTTTCAGGGGATGTGTTATTTTTTCATGTACAACAATCTACATTTATTCAAATACAGTCATGTCATCTTCTTCTCAAACATGGTCATAACGTACTAAACATATTTTCTGGCTGACGATCTTAACTGGGACTTATTTTGGGGGTAGGTCTTATTTTCGGGGAAACATGGTAGTCAGATAGAACAGCATGATCCTCTGTGGTTTTCTGACACTGAACTGAACATTGTTATTAAAAGATATACCACACATAAAATGTGGTTTGTATAAACATTTACTTGCTCACATTTAAATAAAAAGTCAGAAAGTAAAAGTCAGGGTGAAATGTAACGTGGTCCGAGTAAAATAAGTAATGTTCGGCTATGAAATGGGGTGGGGAGGGAATGCACATATCAAAATGCTATTTTCTGAGTTTATCTGAAGTATGAAATACTTTGGAATAAAATTTTAAAAACAAAGACACTTTAGCAGTAGTGATTGGCACTGTCAGTCACTTCAGTCATTCATTATTTTTCTATGGATTTATACCCCACTATATTTTTTTTTAAATGTAAAGTAACATTGCCTGTCAACTTGTACACAGTAAAAGCTTTTGGAATAAATGAATGAATAATGCAAGCCTCTTCTGTGTAGGGAAACTTTCATTTCCTGTAATATTACAGATTAGATACCTTGAAAACCCTTTCCCACAAAATAAATAGAACTGCTGGGTGAAATATAACATATGTACTTTTAAATTCAAAGCTGTACTACCTAAATTTAAATGAAATCATCAGGGTCCTCGAGCAAAGAGGTCACTGAAAACCAGAGTGGTTAGCCCAAGAACTGACACTCGGCAGCCTTGGGGAAACTGTTGCTATCAATAACCTGGAGTCTTGGTTTTTAATGTTCAAAGGAAGCTAAGTGACAGCCTGTGCAAAATGAAAACTTGGAACTGATATCTCACACAAAGTCAGGACGTTCAAAAGACTACATCCTCAGTAAAAGGTCAACTTGAAAGCTCTCGTGTAAGGATTTATAATCATGGGCTAAAGTCACATGTTATCAGAGCTAAATTTCAACCACCTATGTTTTCTGAGAAACTAGAAATTAAAAGAGTGTTCTGCAACTAATGATACGCTCACAGTTTCTGGCCATTAAGATGCTCTCTTGATAAATTATCTCTCACTATAAGCTACACAAGACTCCCACAAATAAAGCTCTCTGATGACATGACAGTCAGCAGGCAAAAATGGAGAAACATTAGGTAATACAACTACTAAATATCAATGATAAAATAAGTGTGTTTAAAATGATGAAGAACATAAAAAAAACAAGATAAAGAATTAAGTTACAATGAAAAAAGAATAAATAGGTAAGAAAAAGAACTAAATAGAATATCTAAAAATGAAAAATATAATTATGGAAAGATAAAAGAGAAGCTTCATTGGATGAATTGATCAGCCAATGAGAGAATTAATAAGAGATTATTTAAAATGTACCCAAAAAAATAAAATGAAAGAAAATATGAAAGTATTAAGAGTCTAACATAAATCAAATAGTTGTTACAGAGGATGAGAATAAAATGGAAAAGAGATATAGCATTCTTATAAAAAATGCCTGAGAAATTTCTAGAATTGATGAAAGGCATATTTTTCTTATCCTAAATTCTCATAGTGTGTAAATAAAAATAAATCCACACCTATACATGCACATTGCAGGGTAACCATAGAAATTAAAATTATGGGGAAAATTAAAGGCAAAAATTAATATTCACAAAAGGACAATAATAAAACAGACTTTTTTCATTCAAACAATATCTGTAGAGAGTTTAGAGAATAGAGCTGCAACATATTATTCTATACTCATTTGAAATATCATTTAGGAGTGAGGACAAAATAAATTCAAATAATCAAACACTGAGTTTACCACTAATAGCTTCCTGCTTTACTTTTTGTTTACAAAGAAGTAAGGTCTATACGTTTTGGAAAAAAGAAACATGAACCTAGAAGAAAGAAGTTAATTGCAGGAGACATTGTAAGGAAGACAATATGTAAACAACAGTTATATAAAATAATAATAGTAATATCTATTACTATTAGATAAAAAAATAATACCAAAGGTAATTGGTCTGCATCTGCTGGATATTTTCCCAAGTATAGCAACAATTATTATATAATATTTGACTCAAGGGGGGATATACATTTCTAGAATAGCTATTATATTTTCTTTCTCCTTAAGGATTTAGATCATTGATCACAAATCAACTGGCTGCTGACCTCAGATACCTTAAAGAAGCAAGAAGTATTGGAATATAATGATAAATGGGAACTGACGTTCAGTGTCAGGAATGAAATAGGAAATGGCGAAGGTAAAGGAAAACTGGAGAATCCCTGAACCAGCCCAAAGAAGCAGTGGTTTACTCAGCTCAAGCTGATTGTTGCCATGCAGAAATTCAGGCCAGGTGTAGCCAGATCTTTTTCGAGGAAAATCAAGAGACAGGAATTTATGCAAAATACCAGATATTTATCTTGATATCAATTTTAAATTGATATTGGCAACTGACTCAATTTTTTAAATACTGTGTGAAGCAACACCAGACAGAGCAGTTAAACACAATTGCAGAACCAGTTCTATTATTGACCATCCATTGATTGTGGTTTGTGGACCATTGGCTTGTGGGTTGTATTGTCTGTGCAAGTTAGTGGAAAGGAGTTTTGAGAGTCTGTACTTTCAATTCTCTCCTCACACCTTTTGGGTTATTACCAGATATATATATATATGGTAATAATATATAATATATCTGGTAATATGTATATATATATATGTTTATATATGTATATATATCGTGTTTCCCCGAAAATAAGACCTACTTGGACCATCAGCTCTAATGTGTCTTTTGGAGCAAAAATTAATATAAGACCCAGTCTTAATTTAATATAAAACCCGGTCTTTAATATATATAATATAACATAATATAATATAATATAATATAATATAATATAATATAATAGACTGGGTCTTATACTAATTTTTGCTCTAAAAGAGGCATTAGAACTGATAGTCCAGGTAGGTCTTATTTTTGAGAAAACGTGGTGTATATATATATATATATGCGTGATATATATATATATATATATATATATATATATATATATATATATATATGTTGTATAACAAATTGCCAAACTGTCTTCCAAAGTGGCTGTATGATTTTGCATTCCCATCAGCAATAAATAAGAGTTGCCTCACATCAAAAATTTGGTGTTATCAGTGTTTCGGATTTGGGCCAAATTCCCTACTAACATATGGTGTTGAGCATCTTTTCATATGCTTATTTGCCATCTTCTTGAATAAGGTATCTGTTCTGATCTTTTGCCATTTTTAAATCGGGTTGTTTGTTTTCTTAATGTTGACTTTTAAGAGTTCTTTGTTTATTTTGGATAATTTTCCTTTATCAGATGTATCTTTTGCAAATATTTTTTTCCCAGTCCGGGTCTTGTCTTCATCCTCACTTCTTTTTTAAGATCTGTTTCTATCTGCTGGTCAATATGGTCAGCTTTCTAATCCTCACTTCAAAATTTAATATTTTTATCTATTATCTGATATTTTTAAAAGATTGCGGTGTATTCTTAGATTGTCAAAATATTTACCATAATTCTTATTATTTAATTGATTATTACCGATTCCATTATATTTTTTAAAATAATGATAGCTAATCTAGGTTATCGGTCTTAGACATGTTTTAAGCAAATATTAAAATTACTCTTAAAACTCTCCAAATTATGAAATGAGCGATCATCTTGCCCTGAATTTTAACTTATAATTTCCAATGCACGCAAAGCCAATAGCTAGCTGGGAATAAAATATTCAAAATCAAAGGGGAACAAAAGGAAAGTAGGGCTATTCCAGAACCATATCTTTCACTTGACCGAAAACAAAAACTATGTTTGAATAGCATTTAAAGACTACCTAAGAAGAATTAGAAATTGTTGTCACACTGCTAAAATGAAAGATTCAGTGGTAGTTTGGAAATTCTGTATAGAAGTGTTTATTCCATTCCAGTGGCTCACTAGGAAATGTCACACTTCATTATCTTTTGTGTGAGTATAAATAAGTGTGTAAAGGCCCTTCACCAACCTTATTTACAGAAGTATGCTTGATGAAACTTTTTGTACTTTTTCATCTTTATTATTTTTATCTTGTACCACTTATTATGACTTTGCCTTTCTCACAACATAGATAAAAGATTTACCCAGTACTCTTGGTAAATTTTTATTCTAAGGCAACAACTACCCAAAATGTCCTTTTAAGTTAGCATGTAGCTAGGGCTCTGACCAGAGCTAGATTTGTCGGAAGAAAAAGTGGCCCAATATGGGTGTGAAAAAAAGGGAGACCGATTTGAAAGTCCCAAGGAAAGAAAGGAAAGCAAAGGCTGAGTATGAAATATGAGGTCCAAAGAAGATGGGCAAAGGGCATTAGGTATGAATTAAATAAAAGTAAACAACTTTGGATAAATTAATACGAGAAAAGGTCTTAGAAGTGATAGGCAGAGAAATGTAATATTGTAGGAAATCTGTGGGCTGTTGTCTAGTTAAGGAGAAAGTTAATAATGAAGAGTCCTGTGAAAGACCTAAAAGTACAACCAACAATCAAGAATTATTTCATCAAATATATGATTATGTCCTCCCTTGAAAGATATTATTTGAAAACACTTTTTTCTTTTCTACTGACTGTAAGTTTCTTAATAAACGACAAGGAAAAGAAAACAAAACTTAGGACTTAAAATTACCCTTATTTACATTTTTTCACTAGTAAACTGCCACTAATTATTAACAAATCTTTGCACAAAAAAAAGTTCTTGAAACATTTAACATATAGGTAGTTATTACAACTTTTCAGCTCTCTTTTTATTCTTTGTTTCTTCTTGGAAACTGTCCCGTTTTTGGACCCCTCATATTCAGACATAGCATAGTATCATTTTGAAAATTTTTATGCAATGGCTTAACTTTAATGAGCAAATGAAATTTCAAGAAAGGGAAAATAATTTTAAGTCAATTTATTTGCCTTAGAAACAAATGAAAATGGAATTACACTTGAGACACAAGAACTGTAACATTTACACGCAGAAATAGAAACTCATTGTGGAACTGCTGCACAAAGAATTAGAGCGAGGAGCAACTCAAATTTCATACTGTGCAATTTAAATGTACTGTAAGTAATTAGAATTAATGTAATTGAAATTGTCTCTGCACCATGGCTCAGTTAGGTCATTTAAATGTTACACTAGAAAAAATCTAAAATTATTTTGAAGCAAAACAGAGGAGATAATCGCTATATTTCATCTAATTCAGCCACCATCTACAATCCTAACAAAGTAAGAGGGAGTTTGTGATCCATACTGCCGTCTGCTTCAGGATGCTCTTGCTTCAGAAAGTAACTTAAGCATGACTTCTTGGAAAAACTTTCCTAACCTCCACCTATTGCCACCCAAGACATGTTTAGGTGCCTTGATATTTTTACGTTTTCAATGTGATCTGTACTGTTCCTTTGTAGTACTTTTTACCATGTTTCCCAGAAAATAAGACCAGGTCTTGTATTAATTTTTAATTCAAAAGACGCATTAGGGCTTATGTTTGGGGAATGTCATCCTGAAAAATCATGCTGGGGCTTATTTTCCAGTTAGGTCTTATTTTCAGGGAAACACAGTATGATCATGAGTAACTTGTATAAGTACATGTGAAATATTCATCTCACCATTATGCATAAATGTATGAGGTCAAGGACCACTAGTGTCTTCCAGTACTCCCAATGCCAAAACTAGTACTTGGAATAGAATGGATGCTAAGAAAATACTAAGAATAGATTAATATGCTGAATAGATTAGGTAGATACTAGGAGAAAGACATATCAAACAGATGATCCATGATAGATAGATAGATAGATAGATAGATAGATAGATAGATAGATAGATCGATAGATCGATAGATCGATAGATGATTGATTGATAGATGATAGATAGATAGATAGATAGGTAGATAGATAGATAGATAGATGTATCCTTCAAATTAAAGGGAAATACAAGTAATTTTGCTTTAATGTGCTATTAGTGTCACATTGACATTGAAATAAATAAAATAAAATAAAAATTACCAACCATCTGAGCACATAATGCTTGGAAGTGACAACACGTTAGTTTGTGTTCTTGCAAAAGCAAACCTTCTAGACCTTGCCTAGAAGAAAACACAAATAAGGAAGTTGGGCAAGGGAAACAAGAGAGTAAATCCAATAAAATGCCCATTCATGAACAGTTTGATTGCTTTGGGAAACCAATGCTGCATCCCAGTGGGGACCCTCTGGGAAGCCATATGAAATGTGGCTCCGAACTGTCCCACCACAGCACATGGAGCCTGGGACATTTGTCTACCAACTTCAATCCCCTCTTAGTTGAGAGTTGAGTGGTGTTAACTCCCACGCCACCCCCATTTCTGAGTAGCAAATAAATGTGCAAGCTCTCTCAGTGCATTTGAGGTGGTAGTTTTCATTGGGCCTGGAATTGTGAACGATAGCCTCAGGTGAACTCAGGGCATCTAAAGGAATAAGACAGAAGACAGCAGCATCTGCTGCAGAGCGCTAGTGGGGATAGATACAGTGTTGGAAGATCCCTGTATTTGTAGGAAACGGTGGGGTTTGTACTATTTGTTCCCACAGAAAAGGCTAAATAATATAACTGAATGTTAAGCCTGACACACGTGACTCCTTTCATGCCAGGAATTTTAGGTAACTGTTTCCCCTGGAAACCAAACCTAAAAGTATTGGAATGCCACTCAGGAAAGGATTCTTTGGAATTGGAGTACATATTTGCCGGCACTAATAGCATTGCTATTTAATTGGAATACTACAGTATAAATTCCAATTTGAGCTTAAACTGTATCACCCTAGGATTGAGAAATGTCTAGAGAACTGGAGGAATTGGGCCACCGGGTCTCTATTTGTTTCAAGTAGTTCTCTATGCTTGTCAGGTAGAACTCACCCAGGAGAAAGGTATCAAGATATATAACTGTTTGTCCATAATACAGGCAAATATCTGTCAACCAGATTATCTGCTGGTCCAACTCCCATAGGTGTTATACTGAGCCCTAGCAAAAGAAGTCTACAATACAGGAACAAGTAAACCTGAAAAGAAATGACCCAGTAAACTCCCAAATGGATGCTGACTGCATAAAAAGCGAAAGAAAAAAAAAATGTCTAGTTTGGTTCTATTGGTACCAGTTGTTTCAGACAATGGCATCTTTGCCATTGGCAGATGTCAGTCTGGGTGAGTTTGCAGTGAATTTATAGCTGCACCAGCAGACATAATCTTGATTGTCCATAGCTGCTTTGCTGCAGTCATTGGAAGCATAAGCTACTTTGAACACAAGAATTGCTTCTGGAAATGGGAAGAATAGAGAAAGAAAATGTCAAATATCACTATATAGAATACAGTCTTACTGTAGATCATACTGAAGGCAAGTCTTATGAAGTTGTAAAACAATTTAGAAGTATACTTGAGAAGGATACAGTTCAGTTTATACAATTTGAGGAGAGGGAACATAAAATAATGTTTTCAGTAATTGCTGTGTGACTCTATGTTTCCTGGAGAAACCCCATTTGCAGTAGAATTTATAAGAGCTGTTCTGGAATTTTCAAACATTTTAAAGTTCAGCAAGGTCAGAGTTAAGAATCACGAGCAAAGTATAACCTCATAAGTGCATTGAAAACTGAATTTGAATTTTTAAACGATCAACTGGCCTACAAGTTTTTGAAGCACTTACATCAGTCCATAGGAGTCACACACACTGTGATGCGCCATTTAAAGCCACAAACCAAATCAGATTATTTGCATAATTGGGAATATCAATTATTCCATGAACAGTGCATCTAGGAAAAGGTCAGCTTAGTTTTGTTGTTTCTGCTCTCTTCTTTTGTTTCACATTGGCTCTGAGCATTCTGTCATTGTAATTTTATTAATTTTGCATAATTCTGATTACAGCATAGAATCGTGGAAGGGGTTTTGGTGAATATCTTTATTTAGGATGCAATTCTAACATTCAAAACGTTTTTAACAAGTAGAATCGTCATAGTATTAGCTTTTAGAATACAGTTCAGAGGAATCTAAAAGATGCTGAAAGAATTAGTAAATAATTATACAGAAAAGCTCAGAAAACTTGGATTTCATTTTGGAAAGCCAATAACTATCAGGGGAATTATTCTTTCATAATAAGAAGAGCTATTATAAGCAGAATGACATGTTTTTTCTATTTCCCTTTAGAGTGAAATAAGAGGAAAGAGATTGAAGGGAGAGCGTAGGGGAGTTAGGCTAGCTTTTAGAAAGGATTTATTGTTAACAAGGGATGGTAACCCTGGAACATATTGCTGACAGACATAGTTGAACATGTGCCTGTGTGTATTTGAAGTAAATAATGGGCTGCAAAATTTAAAATTCAAAATGTTGTTGAGGTTTCTCAAAATCCCTATGGTTGTCTTCAAACAAGTTAAACAAAAATTAGAATTTCTACCGCATTATCCTTTTGGTTTAATAGTATGTCATTATTATCTAGTTGTTATTAACTGTTTTTTCCACATGGATTTGTTTTATTGAATTTCAATTGGGCTTAATTTTTAGTTTCTCATTGTAGAAAATGCCTGCTAGATGTAGAAAGTGGGAAATGAATAAGGTTAATTATTTTTAAATATTTTGTGTAGTACAATCCTTGCTTCTAACAAAATCTTTTATGATTGGTCAATATGGATAAGCAGAGATGCTCTGGTTACTTCAAAGTGAGGGAAAACTAAAGGCAAAGGGTGGGGCAGAATCCTTTTGATCTTAACCCTTCATATCTAGTCTCGGTAGCTGCATTCCAAAAAGCTCTAAGACATCCTAGAAGAATTCCAATAGTTTTTTTGAGCATAGTTTAAAAAATCACTGACCCAGGTTAGAATGATATATTGCACTCTGGTAGTGTTTTATCACTCACAAAATGATTTAAAGTATATTATCTGTTTCTTTCATGCCTAATAATTCAGATTCTATTTAAGTATATAATTTAAATGCATCTGGTAATAATTTTTAAAGGGTAATCATAACTCTAATTATATATTAAATTTAATCAGAAAAAAATGGGGAGATTTCTGGTCAAGATGATAGAGTAGGTAAATACTGTGCTTGCTTCCCTTCATGACCATATCAAAATTACAACTAAATTATAAAACAGCCATCATTCAAAATCACCTAAAGCCTAGCTGAACAGAAGTCCTACAACTAAGGACATACAGAAGAATCCACCTCAAGGCTGGTAGGAGGGGCAGAGACATAGAACAGACTGATCTCACACCTGCATGTGGTGGATAAAAATCAGGAGGGATATCTCAGCTGCAGAGGTCTCCTCAGAGGAACAAGGGACCTCAACCCCACACCAGGCTCCCCAGCCCAGGGTTCCAGTGCCAGGTAGAGAAATCCCCACAAATTTGGGCTGTGAAAACCACCAAAAATTATGGCTGAGTGAGACAGAGGACAGCTTCAATCCCAGGTACTCCTCCTAAAAGACCCACATATAGACTTACTCGCTGACAGAATCACTCACTCTGAGCTTCAGTCCCAGGAGGGCTCAGGGACTGCACACCTGGTGGCCAGCTATGAACTGAGTGGAGCACCACCTGGCTACCTCCGAGGTCAACACACCCAAAGGCCAGACTAGGCAGGAGCTAAAGCCCCACTAAAGTGAATCCTGCTCCATAGGGTCAGCCCCTGTGCAACAGCTCCTGTACTGTAGTCATGGCCAGTCCTCACAACTAATCATCCAGAGGATCGATCTCTCACAATGACATGCAAACAGCAACCAAGACTCAACTACAATAGGAGGGCACATACAATGCTCACAAGGGACATGCCTGGAGCACCCAGCTCAGGTGACCAGGGAGTCTGCACCACTAGGCTCCACAAGACCCCTACTACATAAAGCCACCCTTCTAAAACTGGGAGACATAGCAGCCCTACCTAATACATAGAAAAAAACACAGGGAGACAATCAAAATAGGAAGACAAAGAAACTTGTTCCAAATGAAAGAACAGAACAAAGCTCCAGAAAAAGAACTAAATAAACTGGAGACAAGCAATCTACCAGATGCAGAGTTCAAAACACTGGTTAGAAGGATGCTCGATGATATCAGTGAGAACTTCAACAAAGTGATAGGAAACATAAAAATGAAGATAGAAAACATAAAAAAGAACCAGTCAGAAATAAAGACTAAAATAACTGAAATAAAAAATACATTAGAGAGAATCAACAGTAGATTAGATGAACAGAGGATCAAATCAGCAATTTAGAAGATAAGGTACCAGAAAGCACCCAATCAGAACAGTAAAAATAATAATAATAATAATAATAATAATAATAATAATAATAAAATTTTAAAAAGAATCCAAAAAATTAGGAGAGTTTAAATGGACTCTGGGATAGCATCAAGCATACCAACATCTGCATCAGAGGGGTGCCAGAAGGAGAAGAGAGAAAGCATTATTTGAAGAAATAATGACAGAAAACTTCCCTAATCTGGTGGAGGAAATAGACAGACAAATCCAGGAAACGCAAGAGTCCCAAACAAAATGAACCCAAACAGGCCCACACCAAGACACATCATAATTAAAATGCCAAACTTTAAAGACGAAAAGAAAATCTTAAAAGCAGCAAGAGAGATGCAGTTACCTACAAGGGAGATCCCATAAGACTGTCAGCTGGTTTCTCAACAGAGATGTTGCAGGCCAGAAGGGATTGGCACGAAATATTCAAAGTGATGAAAAGTAAGGACCTACAACCAAGATTACCGAGAAAAGCTATGATTTATATCCGAAGGACAGATAAAGAGCTTCCCAGACAAGAAAAAAACTAAAGAAATTCATCACCACAAAACCAGTAGTATAGCAAATATTAAAGGAACTTCTATAAGAAGAAAAAAAAGAAGGAGGAGGAGGAGGAGGAGGAGGAAATATCAAATTGGATCTTTGTCTTTGGCTGGTTTAAATAATTCTACAGGCTGGCTGGGAACTGACATCCACTACTCAGGGCTAGCAGAGTTCATCTGTGGGAGCAAAGTAGAGATGAGAACCACAGTAAGCTATTCAAGGTCCTCTGGGTTTAGCCAGATATCAAAACAACATGTAATATTGAACTTTTTAGGTCTTAGCAACACATATATACATCTTTATACCAATACAATCATAAAATACATTTTTTTTAATGGAAAAAAGGATCCACAAGTGCAAAAGTGCCTAGAGCCTATGAAAGTCATATGTGACCCTGTTTGGGACTGGTACACATAGAACAAGTATGCCCCCTGTCTGTCTCAGAATAAAATAAATCCCTTAATTAGCCTCAAGATCTTCCTCAATCTTACTCAGTTCTTAATCTCCACATTTAAAAATAATGGGGTCCACACATCAAAATTTACTGTATGAGGACATGTAAGAGAACTGTTTAGTGTCCGAATACATGATTAATGGGGTTTTCTTTCCTGAAAAGTCACAATATGTAATCTTGACCAAGTTCCTCAGTCTCTCTGAACTACAAGTTCCCTATCTGTAAAGGAATAGTATAAAGATTAAATCAATGAAGTAGGGGAAAATATCTCCTGCAGTGTCCAGCAGGTGTTAGTTGGATATAAATTATCGTTGCAATAAAATTCGTGTGACTTTACTATTACTGAACATTCTCTGTAGATTTTGCCTGGTATATGTAGGCACTCAACACTTATTAAATGAATGGACAGGTCAATAAATAAATGAACGTACATATACACAAGAGGTCCTTATCTTTACTCACATTGTCTTCCTCACCTAGAATTTCTCCCCACTCTTCAGTTATCTAAATTCTGCCCATCTTTATAAGAACAGCTTTCATCTCATTAACTTCTTTTTTTTAAAAACCTAGCTTTCTTTGATATTTTCTCTGACCTTTTGGAAAATTTATTCTCTAAGACATTCATTTTAAACTGAACCGATATGCCTTGATTACTAATTCTTTACATTATTTCCTGTTTCCCTAGCCTGTAGAACTTTAAGCATTAAGGGAGATGTCATATACCTTTTTGCTCTCTTAGCCCTAATATAATTTTCTGCTCACAGTAGGAACTTAGTTGAAGATACATAGAAGTCTTTTTTTCTCTTCATTCTTGTTCTGCCTCTTTTAGTTGATAGTATTCTCATCCCTTCAGTCATTTAGACTCAAAACTTAAGAGTTTCCAAAGATAAGTTCAGATGCTCAGGGACATTGGAGTTAATGTGATTGCTATATGTCTGAAGGTAGTTTTATTGTCAGAGAGCACAGATTTAGAAGTGGGGGAGAAACGTTCACTTGCCTGCAACACCAAATCCATTATGTTCTCCCTGATTATCCAGGGTTTCATATCCACCTTGGTGTTTTCTCAAACCCTTTCACTCTTCCACCCTATCCTTCAATAAGTTGCACTGTTCTGTCTGACTCATTCCTACAGGTGCTCCAGTCCCATGTTCTTTTGCACTGCTCTAAGTCAGGCCTTCATCGATTCCTTTCCGAATTATTGAAGTGGCCTGTAAGTGGGTATCTCTCTGTCTCTAGGTTTAATCTTCTTTAATATATCCTAACTCTTACCACCTGAATGAGCTACATAAAATAGTTCATTGTTTAATCAGAGATAATCTCTTGATCTAAATATGCTGTTGGTTACTCAGTATCCAATTGCTTGTAGTATAAAATCAATGCCAAATTATTTTACCTTTAATTGTGGATCCTTTCAATATGTCAATAACTATTTTTCCAATCATATTGCATATCTTATCACATCCCTTAAACACTGTGCAAGCTGGATTCACAACTCTCCTAACGACAAATAATATTTCCTATTTCTCTGACCACATTCAGGTTCTCTCTGTTCAAAATGTTTGTCCATGAGCTGGCTTCTCAAGTTATATCCCCATCATTCTAAAACCAGTTGAGATCTCAAACCTGTAAAGCTTTCTTATATTCACTTCAGGAACACTACATCTCCTGCTTTCTCTGCTTTCTATCTGCTAAATATTTTGTTTATTCCTCATTCTAGCATTTTCACAATTTTTCTTAGAGTAATGAGTGTGTGTGTGTGTATGTGTGTGTGTGTATGCACATACATTTGTGTGTGTGATTCTCTGTTAGATGGTGAAATTCTATTTGAAAAATATTAATGTCTGATTATCTTTCTACCCCTAATAATACTCAGAATTATGCTTTTCCCAAAGTGAGTAATCAGTAAATGCTATTGAATTGAATTTTTTCCCTGAATTGAAAGAGGGAAACCATCTGGGACTTTAGTGTCAGGAAAAAAAATTTCCAATCAGCTATGTCCACCTAATATGGAACTAAAAGTCAATAAATGTTGTTTCAATGCATTATCTAATTAACCACCTTAATTTCTTCCTTCAAATTTGAATTATAGACGTTATATACCCTAATACAAGCAATATTGTGATTATTAGAACAAAAAATCAGCAAGTAACAAACTGATTTTCCCTACAATATTTTTCAAATATTTTCTAAGAAAAGATATTTCATAAATAAAGAGTTCCATGGATATAGGAGTTTTTGAAACACCAAGTTAAACAAAGTTGAACCAATCCCTTAGCTACAGGTTTTAATACATTTTTAATGCATTGTGAATATCAAACAGAGAGAAAAAATATATAGAATTCCCCAAGCCAGTTGTTGGATAGAAACCCTTTTTCCCAGAGCATATTGCATATTGATGGATGGTGTTTAGTGGAGCATTTTGGGAAACATTCTTCATTGGTGATAATCTATTTTAACATGAGTATGAATCTACTATAGAGACTACATCATTTTTGCAAGAAAGATTACTTAATAACATATAGTGTGTAACACATAATAATATGTAAGCATATCAAAATATCTTTCTGAAAAATTAAGGATTCAGTCAAAATGGTGTTTATTAATGTACGCCATGATAACAATTCCTAATAATATCAGTGAGGTTGTATCTACACAGGTCAAATTCATTAAATGCTTGACTAAAATAGCACACATATACTTTTTAGTGCAAAACAATTTTCATACTCCTATGAGTTTTGTGCATAACATTTTAAATTTCATGGAACCTAGAATGTGGTAAATGAGGAAGTTGTTGAACAACCTGAAGTCACTTAATTTTTTAAGCATTTAATTTTCACCCAATAAAAATCCCTTGCTTTACATACGTATATAGACTTGTCTTTTTATAAATATCTACATTGGTAGAGGTTGCATAATATTTTTATTTTGGTGAATAACTTACATCCTAAAGTCAGTCATATGGTGAGCATGAGATTCTTGGGCAAGAATTAGGGATTAGAGAGACAGCTAATTGCCAGTAGTCCAAATACTAATTGAAAAAAAATACTAAAATTGTTTGATTTCATCATAATAGTGATTTAAACATTGCCTTACTATTGTTTCCTATAAAATGATGGGACATCTTGTGCATATTTAATGTATAATACACTCTGAGGAAAAGATAAATTAGTCTAGAATACCTTAATATGTTCTGCTCATTGGAGGCACTAGAAAACATTGGCCATAATTATTTGCTATTATCTCAATCATCAAATTAATCTCTAAAAGTATACATTTATTTGGTTTATTGTTTGGGCATCAAAAAGAACAAAATAATTATTTGAGACTAAAACAATATTATGGAATAAAAATTACATGTAATGAATACGTTTGACTGTATCTTCCTAGCCCATGAGCCATCATTAGTAGGATTCAGAGTTGAGTCGTGTTTTTATGCTGATTCAACCATAAAATATGTGACCCAAATTACACCAGTCCTACTCTTTTTACTTGGAACAGGGCAGGAGACTGATAGCCAGTAAGTATCTGTGTGTGCCTATGTGCCATGTAAACCTTGGAATTAGCCTCTCTGTGTGACCGAAATGTAAAATGTACTTTTAGAAGCTGAGAGAAGCCATATTATTCCAGAGAAAGTCTTCTGCAGGAAAAAGGAAACAGTGAGGTGAGGTAAAATAAATACTCAGAAATAGGGGACAGAGAGAAAAATATACAGAGGGAGAGAGAGAGAGAATACTTCCTAAGTCCTGATGACTTCAGAGTTATCTTTCCAGGTATTTCTTCAAGCCAATCTCCATTTTGGTTTTTGTGTATTTTGAGCCACTCATGTGTTTTGATTTTTTTTTAAACTTCCTTTTGCTTAAGCTAGTTCAAATTAGGTAATGTTGTTTGCCATAGCAAAGTTTTAAACAACACATCCATAAAGATAACTTCAGCATAATTGTCTAGAGAGCAAACTATTGCCAATATTTTCGAGTCAAAGACCACCAGGAAAACACTTGTGGTTGAACAAGTTGAATTTAATTTCACATTACAGCACAGGACAACACCCATCACAGAACTGTGGAGCAGTAGAGGGTATTAGAACAGACTCACAGGATTTGGACATTTGGCGGGGATCCCTTAAGGAAGCTGTGTGTTGCTCTGAATTGAATACTATCAGAAAGTGGGGCAGTTCTGTCACTGGGAATCTTAATACATCTTATCTTGAAGGAGAGAAGACTAGGTTAAGGCTAAAGATGTAATTGATAAAGAAACAGCAGTCGCTCGCTCATCTTAGCCAGTTTGTGTCATTTTTGTGGTGTGAACAATGTCCATGTTTTTCACAGGTTCAGACATGATTATTGAGTGGTCGTGCTTTCATCTTGATTTATTATGATCATAGAGTAACCTTGCCTGATCTTGATCTTTAATAAACTGTTTGTTTATGTTCAACAGAAGAACACTAAGGCCCAGCTGATGACGTCAAGTATTGCTTTTCTCTTTCTCATTAGAAGTAAAATGTAGTCTCACCTCATAATCAATCCCTCCTCATTAAGGGATGAGTGACACTGTCCCAGTTCACCCTGGTTGTCATCCAGACTATGTTTGAAACTGATCTTCTCTGTAACCAATGCTTACTTTGTTCTATCCCATCACTACAACAGTGGGCATTTTTCTGTGTCAAAGGTTGTAATTCTAGGAACAAAATTGTCAGTCTCTAAATTGTGCTAAAGTTCAATCATCAAATGTAGCATCTTCATTCACTATATTTCTAAAACTTGGTCTTATTTGTTCCTATTTTGCAAAGTTGAAATACCCAACATTTGTTCTGAGTTAAGCCTATCACAATCGATTGCTTGATCCCACCTACCTACTCATTTCCCTGTCTTTCTCTCTCTGTTCAGTGCAACATCTGGCAGAATTTCCCTATGGTAGGAAAAAAATGGACTTTATATCACCCAGCTTTTGTTAGGAAAAAAAATGACTTCTAGTTTGAATACAACTTCCAGGATTCAGAAACTACCGGGAAAGCTTCACTAATGGAATGGTTATGATTACAATTCCATGATATTCTCTATGAAACTCTATCAAATATTACCCTTGTTCTAGTAATATGACGCTTTCATGTTTAGTTGCTTAATATATTTGTATTTTATTTAACTTTACTTTATTTTACTATACTTTTATGCAGATGATTTTAAGCACAGTTTGAGTGACTAAGAGAAAATCTAAAGAACAGGGATGACTTAGCTAACAGTCAAATACCCACAGACTTGAACTAGCACTACTACAGAAAATATATCTCTGAATATTCTAGCATTGTTGTTATGAACAGGAGTTCTGAAGCCCGGTTCACTGAATTAAAATGTTAACTCTTCCACTTACAAGTTGTGTGACTTTGGTTGAGTTAATCTCTTTGTGACACAGTTGCCTTACCCATAAAATGATGAAAAGAAGAGCATTTATCTCCGAGGGTTACTGTGAAGGCTCAAAGACAAAATGTGCATAAGGAATTTATCAGAGCTCCTGGGGTATAATAAGTCCTCAATAATATGTACAACAAGATAACACACACACACACATACACTCTTTTCTCACATAAAACAAACTGCTTACTGTAGAATTTCCTTATTTTTAGTGAAAATATTTGTAAAAACAGTAAAAAATGAGCTCATCCTATAGGTCAAATATCCATTAATAGTCACAAACTTCCCTCAATTTACCCACACAAATATTCTCTCATTAATTTTCTAAACTCTTAATCTGTGCTGGATTCTAGGAATACAAAGACAAAAGCATGCATCTTTGATATTAGGTAGTCATTTAAAACAAGAACAGGCATTCACAGTCTCAGTATTTTTACACAGTTACACACTGCTGCTTAAGTATTTGAAATTGCAGCTTCTAAAGAAAAGTAATATCATGGCCTGCCTGGGGTCCTTTGAGAAGTAGACATATTTTTTGCAAACTCTGTATTTCCTGCCCAAGTATGAAAACAGGTATTTTGTGATTAAGAATGAATATATGCTACTCTAGGTCCCCAAAGTAGTGAAAAAGTATACTTGTCTACAAGTCGGGGCTATAATGATTCAATCAGTGCTTTTCTCCCAGAAAATTGCTTCAATAGTATAGGGAAAAAGAAGTTGCCAAAATAAATCACCCAGATAAAATACTGAACTACATTAAATTCTAAAAGAGAATAATACTAGATATTGCACTTTCCAAAACATATAGTCACCACTAGCTTTATATTGGTTTTTGAAACCAATATATGTAAATATTTTGTTATGTAAAGTACAGTGGCAGATATGTGAAAAATGAGATAAAAATTTAATAAGAAAGACTACTATTAATTATGGCTATGCACATGGTGTGAAATTAAAAAAGTATAAAAGAAATGCTATGATTTTTTTTCTTTTTGCTTTTTTAAAAAAGACTTTTCAAACAGAAGTTAGATCATAGTGTATACATGTGAATTGTCCAATGGGGGGGAATGTGCAGTCTTGTAGGTACCATTACCAAATATGTCAGTTATTAAAATATGGGTACTATAATTAAAATATTTTTTATCAATTATATCTGGGGATATACATCCAAAATGCCTCTTAATTACATTTAGACAATGAAATTGAATTATAAGATCTGAATAGGAAAATAAAATTTTCAAAAAGTCTCAATATAACTAATGCCATCCTTTCTGACGAAGCTGAGTCTCTTGTAGCTAGCATATAAGTACTTGCCATGTGTCAGGTACTGTGCTAAGTAATTTACATACATCATATAAGTTTTACTCATGAAAAAAATGTGAAATACATATCATAGGCACCATTTCACAACTGAGGAACTAAATCTCAGAGAAAGCATGGACTTGCCCAAAGTCACATGAGTAGACCTATTGAAATCCAAAGCCCCTGATCTTAATCACTAAGCTACAATGCCTCTCCTTGGCAGCCGATGTGAGAACTTTATATGTTAAGACTTCCATTATCTCATATACTCTGTACAACTACTATGCAGGGGTAGATATCTACCCATTTTAAGGTGAGAAAATAGAGCTCAAGATCACAATGTAAGTAAATTAAAATCAGGATCTAAATTTAGGATTGTCCGAATCCAAAATCATGTTTGTAATCTGCAAGTCATACTGTTAAATTGTCATACCTGCCTGGGGAAAATAAAATAAAATAAACACTGCTTTATTCTATGTATATTCTCATTCAGACTAGCATCACCCTAGTAATTGGTGAAATATTTTGGAAGCAGTAGGTATAACGATTACCACAACTAACAAATATTTTTTCATCCCACCTGAGAAAGAATCTTTTGCAAGCACTTAAAGAGTTCTTCAGAAAAGTGTCAAAGATATTGAACTATATTTTCTGAAACAAATTCGAATATTTGAATAGCTGAACTCAGGCTTAATAAAATGAACTGACAAAATCAGAAGCACTACCACTAAGATGTCTATGATTTTGAATTTCAGGGCAAAAAATATCTCTACCCACAAACTGTATTTAACAATCACCGTTTAAGGTAAATTTTGTGACAATAGGAAAACCTGTGAACTAGGTGAAATCTTTTTCATGAGACCCTCTCATACATCCCATCATGCTTCTTAGTCCAAAAAGAAAGTATGCAGATACTAGTAATAGTATGTGCCAGCCCAGAAGGGCAAGGCATTGGGTCAGCCTTATCCCAGGTCAACAAAAATGTGTGGTAGAGTATGATGATGCTAAAAATAGGAGCACTTAAAAGGAGAGCACCTCTAGAGATAGCTAAGAGCCTCAGGAAGGAGGAGGTAAGGAAGGCTATGAAAACCATTTAAGGTCTGAAGCCTTTAAGTCTCCAGAGAAAAAAGGTGCAAGAATACTAACTTAGTGGAATGCTAATATGTTTATTGTTGCTCTCACCGCATTTGCTTTCTGTTGTTGTAATCACAGGTGCTTCCTCTAAGCTGTTATTTTAACTTTGCAGAATAAAATATTTGTGCCTAGAATTTTGTTTAATAAGCATACTTTATTTGTGAGCTTTTGTCTTTAAATGTTACAGATGTGGCATTTAGGAATAAACTCTCCTAAACAAGCTCTCCTCAATTCTCCTCCATTCCCAATTCCAAACCACAAAAATGAGACTCTAATTGCCCTAGATTGAAAGTTCAGGTACTCACTCCTGAATTAATCCTAAATGGCTGGGGGCAAGGTCTATTGTACAAATTGTCAGAAGCCATTCCATGGACTTTTGGATGGGGAGACAAATTTCTCACCAAAAAATTTTTCTCACCAAAAAAAAAAAAAGAAAAAAGATATAAGAAAACATAATGGATGTCCTTCACACAAGCTCAGAACAAGGTTTTAATCCAACCACTCCTTAATATACAGTTTGAGAAGTAAAACCTGTTTTAGGCACCTCTTAAGGAAATCCACCCAGATTTTATCTTTTCCTCATTTGAGCTGTCACTACAGCCAGGTGTTCTGTGTGAGCTGGGTCCCCTTCCCTCAGGCATCACCTGAGCACACCTTTCTGTTTGCTCCTGCCCTGAACAAATAGTTCTCCCCAGTTGAGGGCTTAGGATGCTTCTGAGCTCTTATAGATGAACCAAGAACAAAGGGGAATTTAACACTTGATAAAATACACCTTTCCTAGGGGAAGTAAAAATGTAGTGGAGAATTTTTGCCCCTTTCACCCTCCCAGTGGACTGTCCTGAGGAGACATAAGTATACGGCTTCTCATGAAATGGTCTGCTATATGAAATAGTCAGATTCATAGAGTGGTAGTCAGCTCACATTGACTCTCTCTCCAGATCACCTTAACTCACCTTGCCTCTCACTTCTGCTCCCTGGGACGAGTCCTGAACAACTAAAAACCATAAGCCTTTGCCTTGGCTCTGCTTACTCTGAGAAATCAGACTAAGTCAAAAGGAGGCACTTTAATTTATTGACACATTCATCGAGCTGAATAGAAGCTGAGAAAATGAAAACTTTCATATACTTTATATAGTGCTTCAAAAACACTGATCGTTAAGTACCAAGAACTGTACTTGTGGTTGTGGATGTAGTGGTACATAGGAAGAAACTACTTCTGCCCTCAGAAAGCTTACATTTGCTCTGAAGAAACATAACAATCAAGTCAATGAATAAAGTAATTAGAAGTTGTGTTAAGTGATAAGAAGGAGGGGAAGGAGCATTCTAAGAAAGAAAACAGCTAACAGAGCCTCTTTTAGATAGGACTGCATTTGGGTATGTTTATCAGACAGAATTTTTAGATGCAAGCTACAGAAGCTGACTCCAGCTGATTACCAGAAAATACTGAAAATATGTCAGGGAGTTTACAAAATTGTTGGGAGGAATGGCAAATCAGGCGCTCAGACAGAGCATTCCAGAACCAAACCCCAAACCACACAACAGAAAAGTCCTGATGAAGAAACAGTGTCTGATACTTCTGCTGACCCACCATGGCCAAGGCAAATTATTTCTGCTGCCCACCAATGCCAGTTTGGTATGAAGAACTTGAATTTTAACCACTGGAAAACTACCACCACTTCTACTATGGAAGACACTTCTATTGCCTTCCCTGACGGCAAAAAGGGGGGCACCACTCAGAGATTTTGAAGCTTATTGAGAGCGTGTCTGCTTAGTGGGTCTCGGTCATCTGCTTTTTAATGCAAGGGATTCTGAGTTACAATGTTTATAATGTTGGGCAGGTGAAGCTCATGATATACAGGGATCCCATAAATGCTGAAAGACAGCCATAATATGACAGACACATTAGGAGAGTATACAAAGGCCTTGGGGAAATTACTTCCCCAAGTTACTGTGTAAAGAACTAAAAGAAGAACTATTACTGTATAATAAAGCAAGGCTATTCTCAAGTCTAGATAGAGATATAATAGAGCTATATTGAAGACACACTGTATTTGGATCATAGAGGACAAGGGCAAAAGTGACGTAAGATGAGCTTGGAAAGCTGGACAGGTTCACATCATGGAGGACCTCAACACATGTTGTCCTTTAAATAACCCTGTCTAACAATCCTCCATTCTGACTGTTTTTAGCGGTGAGATGATTTGGAATCTATGTAAAACACAACTGTGAACTTGAAAACTCATTTTCTCTCCATTGTAAAGAGTTCAGGAACCCAATAAATATTTATGTGGAATGAGTGAATGGTACACATGATGAATTTTCATATAAAGGTTTAGGTCTTAAAATTGAAATATTTTAATAAGAACTGAACACTTTCATTTGGATGCTAATATTCTGAAAAGTGTTGGTATATGACTAATAATCATGTTCTCCAACAATTTATGATATTTTGAAAAATAGAACTACAAAGTATTTTACTGCATTCTCTGTCTACGTAAACCATAACCATATGCATATTTTCCTAAATCACAATATAAATCTACAAATAATTATTTATGGAACTGATAAATTTGTTGCAGAGTTTCTGCCTGCATTCATTTTTCTATCACTAAAAATGGGATTTTAAACACTCCTTTCAGAAACCCAAACTTGGGCGATATTTAAAGACAAATAGTATGTCATCTTAAAGCTTTGAGGTATTAATATATATTGTGTGAAAAAGCTTTATGATGTCATATCACAGAGTTATTTCACACAACATGTATTAATACTTCCAATCTTTTATTCTCTTTCTGAAATGACACATGGTATAGAGGCATGTAAATCTTTTACACTGAGGGAAAAAATCTGTGCTTTTTCTTTTTCATAACAAAGAATAAAACTCAGTTTGATATATCTGGCTACTTGCTACACATTTTCTGAGTTTGTAGCTATAGATTACTTGCTACAATAACTAATATTAACAGCTACTATTATGCACAATATCACACAGCAGACAGTCACATGAGATATCACATTTACTCCCCACATCAGTAAAGTGGTTATTACCCATTTTACAGATAAAACAATAATTGTTCACTAAGGTGTATTGACCTTCCAAATACTGCAAAGCTAAGATCACAAAACAATGTCACATAGCTACGTGGAATATATGAGCCAGGGATTCCACACAGAAATGAATCTGGTGTTCTTTTTATTTTTTCCACACTTTGACAAGATTATGAACATTTTTCAATAAACATCTCTGTTAGTTTCAAATATATATAAAAATAACTATAGGTGGTTACTTTACAACTAGTCATAGCAACGAGGCTACTCTGAATCACATTTTCATCAAACCTAGATAACGGCACTTTCCCCACATTTTCTTTCATATCTGATGGAAAAATAGCTACACAGAGTAAAAGAGATGATTCTCACTCATGTACTTTCCTGGGTGAAAAGAGAAGTCAAGAGTTATGGCAAAAAGGCATCTCTCAGGCAGAATTATTTCATAACTCTCCTTGGGAGGTTGTCAGAAGACAAAAAGACATTCTAGTTACAGATATGACACACATTGCCATATACTGTCAGGCATCACACACTGTCACTTACGGTAATATGCCTTAGTGTGTCATTGATTCTAACATATTTTAGTTTGTTTCCTTTCTAAAGAGATGAGAAAGGCACAACCCCCAAAGCATAATCTTAACTATGCACAGATCCTTCAATAGAAACAAGGACAATATTAAGAGGAAAAACTAGCATTTACTCAGCAACACCAAATGCCAGCATGGTCACATAAGACATTACATTTATTTCTCACATCGTGTGATGAGGCAAAGGCCTTTCTTCCGTTGGAAGACACAGGAAGAGAAATGCTCAGAGAAGGTATGCATAGAGGGAATAGCGCTATTTGTGGATGGATGTAGTTAGTCCAGCCTAAGATTATTAGTCAACAATAATCTTGTTCCCATAGGTCTCTACATTTTTCTGGACTCTAATCCTTAGCCATCTATGTGACCACTTAGTTCTGGCAGTCTCCAAAAGGTATCTTATCATGTGCATTCACTAATACATTTCTTTTTGGCAGCTGTTAAAATAGCAATGAGTATTTTTTTGGAGGGAGAGGGGTGGTAGCTCTTATGTTCTGAAACCACAAAGTTCTTCTGTGCCAATAAAGAACACTTTGTGACAATCTGTTTTCATCAAGCAGTAGCCTTGAGAATTTCTCCAGAATACATTGTAATACTGAGAAGTAAGCATGTGGATTCACTTTGATTATCCTGGCTTCTGGTTACCTTATATCTGTATTAGCTTTTCTTGAGTGATGTATAAAGGTATTATCCACGCATTTCTTCCATATGTCACCAAGGGAAGCTATTCCAAGCTGACTCTCAATTTTGCAGATCTGCAAATCTGATTTAGTTCACCCAGAGAATAGGCTCAAGACAAAAAAATAATAATTAATAAATATTGATTTCTAAATCAGATGCCAACTTATGAATTTATAGGGAGGATATTTATTACCTAGGGAAATAAATATTCCTGTTTGTAGTTGACTATGACTGGAAATTTTCAGTCATTCTAATTTGTGATCATGCATTTATCAATATCTCTATTTTCCCAGTAGCATTAGTAGTCAAGAAAGTTGGCTCTCCCTACTTTACTAGAAAGAAGAGGTACAACACAAAAAAAATATGCCTACCAAAGGCACTTAAGTCATATACAACAGAAAAGTGTCAACATCTATTTGATGCTTGGTCTACAGATGACAACTTTTCAGATGTTTCCATCTCATTGAAATGATGGACGTGGACTAGAAAAAAAATGCATATAGAAACATAAATCATTTCCCTCATTTGTGATCTTCCCGCAATTATATTCCAGAATCAATTTAGATGTTCAGGCAAGTGAACTACATATGTCATTCAGAGTCCTCACATGGAAGTTGATATAACTTATTCCTTGACTAGCATTCAAAATGAATTATTACTATTATTTTCACTAAAACTCATGTTACACTGTGAATAAAGGAGAAAAAAGTGAAAGAAAAATAAGAAAGGAAAAACAGATTTTTGCAATTTTTACATTTCAACCTAACTTTTTATCCCTACACATTTCATACTTTCAACAAATAAAGTATTTCCTCTTCCATCCCATCATGCAATTATCATGTGCAAATGATATCGCATAAATTCAATGCCAATATTAATTTCTTTAAATGGGTAAAATGTTATAAAAGTAAAGCTTCAAATCATGACTTATACTCACCTCACAATGCTAATAATCAAAAAGCAAAGGTGAGAATCATCACACACAGTAGAGGCCTACTATAGTCTTTTAAAATCAGCTTTATATATAATTTCTACAGTTTTTGTTCCTTATTATCTTTTACTTGGGATTATTTTTAAGGTTTTTGTTGTCTTCTCCAGCCATTCATTAACTGAATAATAAGGTAGACATTGAAAGAAAATGGCAGATATAAGATAGAGCAGGTTTTATGACTTGCACATAAATGACAGAGACTTGAAGATAACAGAGATTTGGCTATAAATAATAGAAAAATAAGCCAAACATTCAAATAACTATTTTCGAAGATAAATTCAAATGCCTCATCATCTCATAACTCATTATGTATATAAAGAGTTCTTTTATCATTTAAATAATGTTTTCAATGGCAAATCTTGTCTTCCTCGCCCCTCCCCAGTACTCTTATGAAAATGGTTTCAAACATAGTTATAATTATTTTTTTTCCTATTTTAGGAAATATACCTGCTATTGTTGATTTAGTTGACATCTCTAAAATTTAAAGCAGCATGTTGAACACACAGAGAATTATAGCTATGTGTTAAGTCTTGATATGTTGTTAACTGAACAAATTATTTCATAAATTGCCTCTAAAAACTAAAGGATCAGCTTTTTTGTGTAGGAGACTGGAGGCTTCAAATTAACAATTTTGTTGAGTCTTCTGAAGTCTACACACTGGTGTGTGATGAATAGGAGGTGAGCTTATAGCATCTAAAGAACACTGGAACCAGCTGTATGCTATATCACAGCTCTTCTTGATTCTTTTTTATGTTCTGTACACAGTCATTATGTCTTAAAACAGGTGAGAAAATCACTTTCTATAAAAAACAAACCTGATAACCATCACTTTCCTTATTAACTCTCCCCTAACTCACATTTGTTGAAAATTAATTGCTATGCATGTCATATGGATGTATTGAGAGAGAGAGAGAGAGAGAGAGAGAGAGAGAGAGAGAGAGAGAGAGAGAGAGTGTGTGTGTGTGTGTGCATACATACAAGCTCTGACAATTAAGTTCGTGAACATGTTGCAATGATGTTGCTAAGCTTTTTTGATACCAGAGGGATTATTCATTATGAATTTGTACCAACTGGACAAAGAGTTAACTAAGTTTACTATTTGGAAGTGCTGAAAAGGCTATGTGAAAAAATTAGATGACCTGAACTTTTCACCAACAATTCATCGCTCTTGCATCACGACAATGCACCAGTTCACAAGGCACTGTCTGTGAGGGAGTTTTTAGCCAGTAGACAAATAACTGTGTTGGAACACCCTCCCTACTCACTTTATCTGGTTCCCAATGACTTCTTTCTTTACCCAAAGATAAAGGAAATACTGAAAAGAAGACATTTTGATGACATTCAGGACATCAGGGGTAATACGACGACAGCTCTGATGGCCGTTCCAGGAAAAGAGTTCCAAAATTGCTCTGAAGGGTAGACTGGGTTCTAGCATTGGTGCATAGCTTCCCAAGGGGAGTACTTCAAAGGTGAGTGTAGTGATATTCAGCAATGAGGTATGTAGCACTTTTTCTAGGATGAATTCGCAAACTTAATTGTCTGAATCTCATGTGTGTGTTATAATAGATATAACATATATATATATACATACATATATACATATATATGTATATATGTATGTATACATATATGTTTTATCCTGAAGCTCAGTGTGGTCCTGTTCTCCTCCTGCTCTTGCTGCTGTACATTTCAGCAATTTTCTCGTAGTCCATAATGGCCCAAGTACTTAACTGCATGCCAACTTCCAGAGAATTGTGTTATCACAGGGATCTTCTAATGTGTGCTAAATCAAATATTTAATTTGTGCAAATGCCAGTGCAATGGTATGGCCAACAATCACTCCCTGAATTCTACAGCCTGACCCCTAGCTTCAGAGAATTGGGTTTTCACAGACTGACTCCTTTAGTTCTCCTGCTATGTAATGCTTTGCAACTAATTTTTAGGCCTGACACTTCCAGGGTGAGATAGATCCTACAGTCTTGGCAGGTTATTCTGCAGGGTGGGGGATTCCTCAATGGGAAAATGGTATCGAGAAATTTCTCTAGACACATAGATATTTGAGTTTGAGGCATTGGGCTCCGGGCATGAGCTACCCTCACAGGTGTTCTGCCTGGCTCCCCATCTCATCCCTACTGCCTAAACTGAATTGAATTTTAACTAGTCCCTCATCACAGGTATTTATTTTATATATTGGTGATAAAATTTGGCTTTCTTGAGAATTTAGCTTTCCTATAATTAATCTAGGATGGCATGCTCACGAAGAATGACTCCCATGTTTATTTAGGTCAGTGTATGACTAGTGTGCAAATTTAAGTTTATCTTTTATTCAGATCCCCTCTTGAGGATCAACATATTAGAAATCCTTTGGACCTATTCCTTGGATAAATGGCATTACAGGACAAGGACAGAGAAAGTACAAGGAAACCCCAGATAATCTTGTGGAAATATATACATTATAATGATAGAGACACGTCCAAAAGAAAAGGAGTCAAACTGAAGGGGTTTTCAGTGGTCAAATCTGGAACAATCTGAGGGACAAAATAAAATGATAGCAATAGAGAAGAACCCATAGAATAAGTCAAATACCTATACGTTTATGCTTGTGTGACGAAATAACTGAATAGAAATATAAATGAGTAATGAGGAAAAGTACTGCCTTACAAGAAAATTCCAATTAATAAATTTTGAAGAAATAAAAAGATAGAAAATTCACCATTTAGCAAACACATTAATAATTGTTTTAGTCAAGACTAATCAATAGAAGCTAAAATGAGTGGACAAAAGCATGATGAGACACAGAATATTTACATAGTCTCCAAGACTATCCCCTCACGATAATTATTATTTACCAAGAGAAAAAAGAGTAACAGTAACTCTACGGTGGAGTAACCTGGCAGTTACCATCTTACCCAAGTGATCAACACTTAACATCACCAGCACTGGAAAATTGTCACCACGTACCTACTGAAATGAGGCTCCAAAACGGGCACAATATCACTTCTGTGTATTTTTTCCAGAAATATATAACTTGAATGTATTTAATCTAGAGGAAACATCAGACAAACTCAAACTGAGGGCCATTCTGCAAAATAACTGTCCAGTACTCTTCAAAAGTGGCCAAGTCATGAAAGATAAAGAAAGCTGAGAAACTGTTTCAGACTAAATGAGACTAAAGCGACATGACAACTAAATGTAACATGTGACTCTGGATCCATTTCAGAGTCAGATAAAGGACACTAGTGAGACAACTGACTCAATCTGAGTAAGATATACCAATTAGTTAATAGTGTTGTATTAATGTAAATTTCCTAG
Source organism: Rhinolophus hipposideros (assembly GCF_964194185.1). Taxonomy (NCBI): domain Eukaryota; kingdom Metazoa; phylum Chordata; class Mammalia; order Chiroptera; family Rhinolophidae; genus Rhinolophus; species Rhinolophus hipposideros. The sequence continues at coordinate 34,566,315 of NC_138047.1, forward strand.
GTTTGATAATTATGCTGTGCTTATGCAAGATGAGAAAGTGGGAAACCTATGTGAAAAATATAAGAGGAGAGTATGTGGAAATTTTTTTTAGTTTGCAAGTCAGAAACTGTTCAAAAGTATAAACTGGAAAAATATTAGAAAGTCATAAAACAAATTTCTGACCCCTAAAATGCTTGCATCTCCCTGACATTTTTCAGGAGCCTAGTCATGAAAACCATCTTTAGGCAACTTTGTTATACACAGGAATCTCCAGCTCCATTATTTAACTTGAACTCTCACCTGGACTACTGTAATGGTCTCCTACCAATCCCCAGCCCATTCTTTGTGCTATAGCCAGAATGGTCTTCTCAAAACCGAAATATGATCATGTCACCTGCCTCCCCTGACTTCAAGATTCTCTACGGGTAAAATGTCGTATACCCTCCAGTAAAAGAGTCTTTCCAATGATAGTTACTCTTCCCATCATGTGCTTCCTTGTCTTTTCTTGGCTTTATTAACACTACTAATTTTCTAGACACCAGCTGAAGCCTTTTCAACCTTCTTGACTTGGTCAAATACCTCTGTCATATACATCATAACACATGGTGCTGTCCTTTTCAGCAGCTGTCAGTTATAATTTTACATGTTTGTTTGGCTATTTGATTAGTGCTTGTCATTCTCATTGCACTATAAACTCCATCAACATTGTATTTCCATCGGTTAGTCCAAAGTATGACACTCAATAAATATTTGTTGAGTAAATGAAATAAATAAGCCATATATGAAAGTACCTATACATGACTCTTCCAAAAAATTGAAATACGCTTTTCTAAAATTGATACATAAAAGAAAATATATATAATTTTTAAAAATTTTACCATATAGATGTATAATTTAAACATATGAACTTCTTTGGCTCTTTTTACTAGAAACTTCTTTTCTGAGTCTAACATTAGATTTTTGGAGTTTCATAAAACAAATGTTTCTCTGAAATAATTAAGGCAGAATATTGACAGCTTATACTTAATATCTTAATTCTCTTCCAAGGGAATTTTAGTAGATTACTTCAAAAACAGGTGTTTTCAAATAGAATAATATAAATAAACATAGAACGTCAGAAAAATAAAGTATAAGTGCATCAATAGAAAATCAGCATCCTTGCTGTGATTAGAATTCTTATTCGGTTTAGAGCTTCAAGGCAGCAGAGGCAAAGGGGAAACTCCATCCACACAGAGAAGGAATCATCTCATTGATTTAGACAGGTCTGTCTTTTGTTATTCTTGGCACTGTGGAGTTAGCTTTTTTATGAAAGCACCGTGAAGCAACAACAACTCCAGGTCTTTTTATGAGTCTTCCTCCAGCATGGTGTCCAGAAAAGCTGGATATGACTTAAAAGTTTGTAAATGTGGGGAAATCACTTACATATGAACTTCTCTGCTAAAACAGAATGATTAAAAAGAACGATCGAGAGTTTTCTGAGGATTCAAAGATCTCATCCATGCACACTTTAGTGCAGAGGGCTCCATGTGTGTCTGTGGATAGTGTTTCTGCCTCTTTCCTTCCTATAAAAGCTTTTTATTTCTAAAAAAAAAAAAACCTGCCTGAACAGATATATTTTATGGCAGAGAAAGGTAATTTGAAAGCTATTTTAAAAGGGCATATTTATATTTAAGACAACCTTATGTTTCAAGCTTCACATTCAGGATTTAAACAGCTCTGGCCAGAGGAAGAGCCATAGGGTGGCCACACGTTCAGTTTATTACTCAGTGTTCACAGCTTCCCTATATTATCAGATATGACATATTTATTGAAATTTTGACAGCCCTGCTTTTGGGATAAGAAAAGCTGAAGGAAGACACGCATAAAGAAGAGTAGATGAAAAAAAAAGTGATATCTGAATGAGGAAGGAAGAAGCCCTGTTTCCCTGCTCCTAAAAAATGAACGTTTTGTGAGGCCAAGAGCAAAGGATATTAACCTGAAAGCTCTCATCGGTCTCCATTTAAAAGAAGAGAAAGATAATGGTTGAGAGGGAGTAGGAGGCCTACCGTAAATACTATGGATTGAGTTGTGTCCCCTGAATTCATATGCTGAAGCCCTAACCCCAATGTAACTGCATTTGGAGATATGGCTTTTAGGAGGTAATTTAGGTTAAATGAGTTCAGTAAGGTTGGGGTCCTGATCCTGTGGAATTAGTGCCCTTAAAAGAAGAGACACCAGAGAGCTCACTCTTCTTTCTCATGTGAGGACACCACCAAAAGGTAGCTATCTGCAAGCCACACAGAGGGCCCTTACTAGAAACCTACCTTTCTGGAGCTGGACCTTGGACTACTAGCCTCCAGAACTGAGAAAACAAATTTATCTTTTTTAAGCCACCCAGTCTATGGTGCTTTGTTATGTCAGCCCTCTCTAACTAATACAATGACAAAAGTATTTGACTTGAATTTCATCCCCCAAACTCAGTAGGAGCAAACTGAGGGGGAAATTTTAAGAGATAAAGACTTCAGTGAGCACACAGTCAACATGTTTATTTTCCATAGGCTTAAACCTTCTACCACTTGCTATGGAATATTTCAAGCACCCTATACCTTGGTTTTGAGGCATCTGCTTTTGTTTCCGCTGCATGTAAGACAGTGAAAGTAAATTCCCCCTTGTGTAATTAAACGTATCTTTAATTTATACCCCTTTTGCAACACAAATAACTAAGTTTTGATTCATCATCTCTGGATAAAGAGGAAATACTCGGTTTCACTTACTTAAAAACTAAGTTCCTCTGGAGGGTTGATTACAGCTGGGAGTCGTGATATACCTCTGCTAAATATGTGTTGCTTGCAGGACAATGTTAGAGACAAGCCCTAGGGACTTGTGCATCAGTATAAACAAGAATGTGCTCAGACATTCAATTAGATATTTCCACATTTTCATTCTCAACAGGGAACGGGTATAGAGAGAAAGGCCAAAGGGACTGTAAGAATTTCTAAATTATTTAGGTCTAAGTTTTCAGTGACAGTCATTAACCAGAGAACAGATCCTCAGGTAATCCTACTCCAAGAAAAATCAGGTGAGTTATTTTATACATGAAAAAAAACATGCCCACCATGCAAAGTTCAATTGAAATGGTCAGGAGATTTGGCATCCTGATTTTATAAAAGTATATTAATCAAAACATTGCAAAATTACCTTAATATACCTGCATCTAATTATATGTAACTATTCCATCAGAAGCAACATTTTATTTTCCAGTCTTAGGCCCCTATGCAACTGTTAACTTTCTATTTCTGAAGAAGAGATACAATCTCAGATAAGGGACCACTGAAGATTTAATCTTTAAGGAAGATGAATAGCTCTAATTGACACAGGGACAAGGCAGATAATATAAAAGAGAAAATAGGCTTAAGACAAACAGTGGGGGAAAATGGACTGTGATACAATGGAGAATATTAACCCTGTGGTTGGTGACAGGTGGGGGAGTTGAGAGTTCCCCAGGGTCAGGTATCAACACCACACATTTGAGAAGGAATGTACCCTGATTTTTCAAAAGAAAATGGAAATATACATTTTTAACCTAAAATATTCTGACTATTACATACTTACTTCAACAAATGTAAAATTATGTTCCTGGTAAACAAAGCATATTTGTGCACCTTATTTAACCTGTGTACTCCCTCTTCTCCCCTTCTCTCCCTCATTTGTGATTTTTGCTTAAGGACTAAAACTGAGTAATTTGTTTCCTCCTTTATAAAGTCAGCCTGATACAGTTAGTAGAAAGAATACCTAACTGGGACTCTGGCGACTCAAATTCCTGTTTTGGCATTGCCCTTTTTTAGTAAATTCTTTGCTAGATCCTAGAGATATGGCCATGAACTGTTGGCCTCCATATTATATTTGGTAAATTTGATGATGTGTGTTCTAAGGTTCCTTTTAACTTCAACATTTATAGCATGTCAATGAGATCAGAAAGAGAAGTTAAAAGTCACACCATCCAACTCCTTATTCAATGTTTGAAATATGACCGTAGGGCAGGCTTCATGATCATGCAACCTGTGCAGTCACGTGGGCTTTTATTCTTACAAGGGTCCTTTGCTTTAATGTTCTGCTGCCACTGGTTTGAATTTTTTTTTCAATTAAAATTTACTGGGGTGACAATTGTTAGTAAAGTTACATAGGTTTCAGGTATACAATTCTGCAATACATCATCTATATATCACATTGTGTGTTCACCACCCAGAGTCAGTTCTTCTTCCATCACCATATATTTAATCCCTTTTACCCTCATCTACCCCTTACCCTCTGGTAACCACTAAACTATTGGCTGTGTCTATAAGTTTTTGTTTCTTCATTTGTTTGTCTTGTTCCTTTGTTGTTTTCAGTTTTATATCCCGTATGTTACTGACATCATATGGTTCTCACCTTTTTCTGTCTTGACTTATTTTAGTTAGTAGTATAATCTCAAGATCCATCCATGTTGTCGCAAATGGCACTATTTCATCTTTTCTTATGGCAGAATAGTATTCCATTGTATATGTATCCCACAACTTCTTTATCCAATCATTTTTAAGAATTTGTCAATAGGCTTCACATTTTTTACTTTATACGAGGCTTTACATACAAGGTCTGACAATTAAGTTCACGAATTTATTGCAATGATGTTGCTAACCTTTTTGATATCAGAGGGTTTATTCATTATGAATTTGTGCCAACTGGACAAACAGTTAACCAATTTTACTATTTGGAAGTGCTTCAAAGAGTGCATGAAAAAGATAAATGACCTGAACTTTTGCCAACAATTCATGGCTCTTGCATCACAACAATGCACCAGCTCACCCGACACTGTCTGTGAGGGAGTTTTTAGCCAGTAGACAAATAACTGTATTGGAACACCCTCCCTAGATGATCTGGCTCCCAGTGACTTTTTTCGTTCCCTGAAGATAAAGGAAATATTAAAAGGAAGACATTTTGATGACATTCAGGACATCAAGGGTAATACGACATCAGCTCTGATGGCCATTCCAGAAAAAGAGTTCCAAAAATGCTTTGAAGGATGGACTAGGCACTGGCATTGGTGCACAGCTTTCTAAGTGGAGTAATTGGAAGGTGACCGTAGTGATATTCAGCAATGAGGTATGTAGTACTTTTTTTAGGATGAGTTCGCGAACTTAATTGTCTGGCCTCGTATTATGTTGTAAATCCTGACCTCTATTCTATGGCCTATTCGAGAGTTTCTATTCTATTTGATCCCTATTTTTATTCTATTATTGGGCATTGTTTATATTGGTTTTTCCCCCATTTTTCTATTAATTGAATTTTTTTACACTTTACTTATTTTAACATTCAATATTACTTTATATTAATTTCAGGTGTATAGCATAGTCGTTAGACATTTATATAATTTAAGTGATCCCCCTGACTAGTCTAGTACCCACCTGGCACTACGCATAGTTATTACATATTATTGACTATGTTCCCTGTGCTTTACATTCCCATGACTATTTTGTAACTACCAATTTGTACTTGTTAATGCCTTTACCTTTTTCATTCTGTACCCGAACTCCTTCCCGTCTATCACCCCAACAAGTCTAGTACCCATCTGACACCCTATATAGTTATTACAATATTATTGACTGTATTCCTTATGCTATACCCTACATCCCCATGATTACTTTGTAATAACCAATTTGTACTTCTTAATCCCTTTCCCCCTTTTCAGCCATTCCCTAACCTTCCTCCTATCTGGCCACCATCAAAATGTTCTCTTGTTTATTTTGTTTCTTAGATTCTAATATAAGCAAAATCACATTGTATCTGTTTTTCTCTGTCTGAAATACTCCACTCAGCACAACACCTGTCAAGTCCACCCATGCTGCTGCAGATGGCAAGAACCCATTCCCTTCCATGTCTGAGTAATATTTCATTGTATATATGACCCACCTCCTCTTTATCCATTCAGCCATCAATGGACACCCAGGCTGCCTCCACATCTTAGCCATTGTTAACAGTGCTGCCATGCACACATCCGTGTAAGTAGCATTTTGAGTTTCTTCAGATAAATACCCAAACGTGAGATGACTGGATCCTTGAGTATGTTCTCTTTCTTCTCTCACTCTTTCAATGTAAGAGTTCTCAACAATTACACTCTTCTACAGACTCAAATATTTATATTTCCGTTCCTTTCACTTACTTCATAAGGCATCAGTACATAGTACCATGTATGTAGCACATAGTGATGTTCAACAAATGTTTTTTGAACTGCACTGAAATCTCATCAATTTTAGCAAATATGAGGCAAAAGAAGATGTTTCTTTATGGTGCTATAAAATCTGATTCACAGTCAAATCTAGGAAAGTGATAATTTGAGTTAATTAAAAGGCATGATAAATCAAAGTAATCACTTCAGAGCGAGTACATTTAACTATCCAATTGGTTTGTCATGATAAAAACACGATTTCATTTTAGTTGAAAAAAGTCCATGATTTCAGAGTAGAAAGCTCATATTCTCCTGATTGTTTGACATTTCTAGTTACTTTGGTGTAGTTTAAATAGACCTTCAAAGACATGGTTAACCATACTTTCTTTGAAAAGAAATGCTGAACAACTGGCAGACCTTATTATTTAATGTTTCAAGGTAATTATTTAAGACCTGTAACTGTCACTGTAATGCTGAACTTCCTGTTTACCCAGTAGAAGCAGAGTGGCATTCCTCACCACAGTGCACAGTATTGTTACCTTAAAAGTGTCATGTTTAAACTTTAAAATGTGTAATGTGTAAATGTGTAATGTTTAATTTACCTTAATTTGTATTAGAAATATTTTATACTTAATCCTTTCTTTTCAACTTAGACAACGAATTGCTTTTGAAAAATTACATGTCAATTTCATATTTCACTATATGGTAAATGTTGATAAGTAACTCTCATTTATCAGTGATATTCAGCTCCACATGACTTATCCACATGACTTAACAGTTGTCTTTGGTGATGCTCAAATTATGTATAGAACGTAAACAGTATAATGAACTAGAGCAAAAATACAAACATGGAGAATTTTATGAGAATAAGAAAATAACATATCTATGTATATCATATAAAATTGCTATCAGTATGCACATGGAAATATATATTTCACCTATAAACAAAATGAATATGACCTTTACTTGAATGATCAAAATGAACAAGTCTTTTTAAATAGTTACCTAATGATTGTATTATTATTTGACAATTAATGATTGTATTAGTAGTAATAGCAAACTACTACCATACTTTTCAACATTTGTTTTATTTTTAAAAAAAAAAATTTTATTGGGGTGACAATTGTTAGTGAAATTACATAGCTTTCAGGTGTACAATTCTGTATTACATCATCTATAAATCCCATTGTGTGTTTACCACCCAGAGTCAGTTCTCCTTCCATCACCATATATTTGATCCCCCTTACCCTCATCTCCCCCCCCTCTCCCCCCTTACCCTCTGGTAACCACTAAACTGTTGTCTGTGTCTATGAGTTTTTGTTTCTCATTTGTTTGTCTTGTTCTTTTGTTGTTTTTGGTTTATATACCACATATCAGTGAAATCATAGGGTTCTCTGCTTTTTCTGTCTGACTTATTTCGCTTAGCATTATACTCTCAAGATCCATCCATGTTGTCACAAATGTTCCTATATCATCTTTCCTTAATGCCGAATAGTATTCCATTGTGTATATATACCACAACTTCTTTATCCATTCATCTATCGAAGGACATTTTGGTTGTTTCCATGTCTTGGCCACCGTAAACAAAGCTGCAATGAACAGTGGAGCACACTTGTCTTTACGGATAAATGATTTCAAATTCTTTGGGTAGCTACCAAGGAGAGCGATTGCTGGGTCATATGGTAATTCTATTTGTAATTTTTTGAGGAACCTCCACACTGCCTTCCATAGCGGCTGCACCAGTCTGCATTCCCACCAACAGTATATGAGGGTTCCTTTTTCTCCACAGCCTCTCCAACACTTGTTGCTATTTGTCTTGTTGATGATAGCCATTCTGACTGGGGTGAGGTGATATCTCATTGTGGTTTTTATTTGCATTTCTCTGATGATTAGTGATGTTGAGCATTTTTTCATATGTCTATTTGCCATTTGTAAGTCCTCTTTGGAGAAATGTCTCTTCAGGTCCTCTGCCCATTTTTCAATTGGGTTGTTTGTTTTTTTGTTGTTGAGTTTCATGAGTTCCTTGTATATTTTGGATATTAGACCCTTATCGGAGGAGCTGTTTGCAAAAATCTTCTCCCATTCAGTCGGTTGCCTCTTTATTTTGTCGATGGTTTCTTTTGCTGTGCAGAAACTTTTAAGTTTCATATAGTCCCATTTGTTTATTTTAGCTTTTACTTCCATTGCCTTTGGAGTCAAATTCATAAAATGCTCTTTGAACCCAAGGTCCATAAGTTTAGTACCTATGTTTTCTTCTATGCAGTTTATTGTGTCAGGTCTTATGCTTAAGTCTTTGATCCATTTTGAATTAATTTTGCTACATGGTGGCAGGTAACAGTCCAGTTTCATTCTTTTGCACGTAGCTATCCAATTCTCCCAGCACCATTTATTGAAGAGGCTGTCTTTCCTCCATTGTATGTTTTTAGCTTCTTTGTCAAAAATTATCTGTCCGTATTTATGTGGTTTTATTTCTGGGTTCTCAATTCTATTCCATTGGTCTATGTGTCTGTTTTTCTGCCAATACCATGCTGTTTTGATTATTGTAGTCCTGTAGTACAAGCTAAAGTCAGGCAGTGTGATACCTCCAGCATTGTTCTTTTTTCTTAAGATTGCTTTGGCTATTCAGGGTCTTTTGTGGTTCCAAACAAATCTGATGATTTTTTGTTCTATTTCTTTAAAAAATGCCATTGGGATTTTGATGGGGATTGCATTAAATCTGTATATTGCTTTGGGTAATATGGCCATTTTAACTATGTTGATTCTTCCAATCCATGAGCATGCAATGTCTTTCCATTTCTAACAAAGATAACATTTTACTAAGATGTGATTGTTGGACAACCACAGGCATAATGGAATAATCCTAGTTAACAAACAAGTTCTTACCAATCCTAAACTTAATAGGAAAAGGAAAGGGAATAGTTACAAAAAACAAAAAGGACAGAGAGTCATGTAGAGCTTAAGACCTTGAAAGAAACAGTAACTTTCAATCAAGGAGCACAGACTGTTGGAAACCACTTCAAAGAAGTCAACTATGGAATACCTCGACTGTATTCCATTGCTTCCCTCTAGTTTCTTGTTGGTAGTCTTAATTGGCACATTTCAACTGGAAGCCTAGAGGCCTCAGAGCCTCTAGATGTAACCCATGTTACATGTGTATTGGTGTTCCAATGATGATCGATGTGGAGAAGGATGGGGAGTAGATCTAAAAGGACAAATAGAGAAAACCAACATTATGTGTACACTAACATTATGTGTAAAATATAATGCCATCTTGAGGGATAGCTCCACAAATAACTATATTATCCCTCCTTCTTTCTCAGGTTCTGAATACTTAAGAAATAGTAAGAAAACTGGAAAATCAAACTATCCATTTTCTTGATGGGAGAAGCCAAATTAAAGGACATGACTTTAAATCTATCTTCTAAGTAAGATTGCAAATACTGAGTGTTAAGTCTGAGAGACTTACTCATCTATTCATGACAGTCTAAACTGGGACAGTCCTCTATGGTGTACTAGTGGTGCAGCAGGATCCATGCTCCCATCAGGCAAATTGGCTCCAAGAGAAAGGACAGCATTGAGCAAGAACATCTGGTTGTTCTCAGATTTACAGATCAGAAGTAATAAATCCTGTGATCATACACCCTTATAGTAATGCAAATTTATGTACAACATGTATCATGATTGGCCTTTCTCCTGACTCAGACTTCCAGCTATCATTGGGAATAGAGGAAACTCCTGAACTTCTGGAGAGGAAAGGAAGTTGTAGAGGAAAAGGTGACGTATGGCAGTGAAATAGTAGCCAGCCCCATCTTAAAAAGCTGGCAGGTGAAGTGTGTATCCTCTGTCATCATTATTCATTTCCCCAACAAAATCTGCCTGTATCATCAGATTGTTGAAATAGGCACCAACAAACCAGGAGATTTCTGGAATTGCTGCCTCTGTTCCAGAAGTCCCTGCCAACATAGGACCCAGAATAATCCCCATCAATATTTAACTTGGATCAACAACAATCAATAGGTCGTGTCAAATGTAGTCAGGATTTTTACTGATTTGAAATGTGAAGTCAGATCTTTAGTAATCCCACCATCCCACCCTGGTTATTCATTATCGTCTCAACAGTATGACCCCACATTTAACATGGCTAAAAATTTTAGACCTTGTATATGGTATTGTGGAGATGTAGTAAGTAAAAAAAAAAAAAAAAAAAAAAAGCAAGAGACACTTAAAGAAAATCCTTTCTCATTGAATCAAGAACAGAAAAAAATGTACGAAGATCAGACAATTAAGTTCATGAACTTGTTGCAACGATGTTGCTAAGCTTCTCTTTTTTTTTTTTTTGATTATTCATTATAAATTTGTACCAACTGGACAAACAGTTAACCAAGTTTTCTATTTGGAAGTGCTGAAAAGGCTGCATGAAAAAGTTAGACGACCTGAATGAACTTTTCACCAACAATTCATGGCTCTTGCATCACGACAATGCACCAGTTCACACAACACTGTCTGTGAGGGAGCTTTTAGCCAGTAAACCAATAACTGTATGAGAACACCCTCCCTAATCACCTGATCTGGCCCCCAATGACTCCTTTTTTTACCTGAAGATAAGGGAAATATTGAAAGGAAGACATTTTGATGACATTCAGGACATCAAAGGTAATACAAGGACAGCTCTGATGGCCATTTCAGAGAAAGAGTTCCAAAAATGCTTTGAAGGGTGGACTAAGCGCTGGCATCAGTGCATAGCTTCCCAAGCGGAGTACTTCAAAGGTGACCATAGTGATATTCAGCAATGAGGTATGTAGAGTGTGTTCACAACTTAAAATTGTCTGTCCTCGTATATTGCCCTCTAACAATATACTTATCTACATAATAATAGAGTAATATTTTGTTTTATTATGTTAGATTATATTAAATATTTAGGATAGACTTCAGTTTGTGAAAACTGAACAGCTATATTGACAATGTATTTTAAATTAATTTTTGTGTATGATTTTTAATTAAATTTTTATTAAAATACATTAGGTATATAATTTTATATTTTAAGAAAGCTCCACTATTTTAATTGTATTGGCACCTTAATTATTTGATTTATCCCTTATATTATTGTCAGACTTTATAAAGTATCCAATGGCATTGGTAAAATTTGATATAATTTCAAAAATAAGTTTAGTGGAGTGTCCTACCTGAGAATGCACCTAAAATTGCAACACTGTGAATTGTTTATTACATCCTCAGAAAATTACTTTTTTGGGGGGAAAAAAATCTTTTGATTGGTCTGTTTAATCAAACACAAGCAAAAGCTCTTTTCAGAAATAGAAATACTTGAGAATTTCATTCTAACATTTGTGTAATGCTCTGTAATAGGTAGGCAGATCTGATTATCTGTTGATCATTTCCCTTATGTATAAATGCTTCTTTATTACATATGGTTTGAATTCTCTATGTCTGTCTATTAATGCAGGTTCTTGCGGAATTAAATACTGTCTGTTTAAGGAGTTGTTCAAGGTAAATGGAACATAGAAATAGGGAAGCTGCCACAGGCAGGTATAGGTCTTTCCTTCGCTTCTTGGTGTAGGAGAGACTCTGCCAACCAAGGGGCTTGAGTTTGGCACCACATGACTTAATCTGGGCTTTCAATGGCTCTCACATGCTATATTGAGAAAAAATGCATAACCCAGACTTGAAGAATCATAATATATTTAATCTAAAATGCATGGGAGTGCCTAAGAACAAAACCAGGTATCAAAGAATTGAGTAAGATTTCCTTAGAAAAAGGAATGTGCTCATAGGCCCTCATCATATGAACATACAGTAATGTACATTGTAAATTTTACACCGTTTCTATTAATCTGAACATTCAGGGAAGTCAAGTTGAAAGTTAGAGGTTGGACTTTGTGTTTCTGTGTAGAGTTAGAAATCCGCCTCTCCCAGATTTCTGATTTTCAGCAAAAAGGGAGATCTGGGTCCCTTTTCTAAGGTTAGAAAGGTAGTGATAAGGGCAGTCATAAGAAAGGACAGCTGTGCTAGGAGAGTAGTAACACTACAACAGCTATCAGCAGCAGAACCAGTACTGGATGTGTCTTAAGCAGAGTTTGTGAGAGACTTATTTCTGAGCACTCAAGTCACAGCTATCTGTGGAGCTCTTAGAAATAGCTAGAGGACATGTTGAAAGACGCTAATTTCTGTCATTCAAGCACATAAGGATAATGCTTCGGTAATTGGATAGAGTTACTCATAATGATATGTGGTAGTCATAAGCTGGTCCAGCCAGAGAACATTTGGGTTGCATACGCCTCATTTGTTATGCAACACACACTACATGAACTTTTTTGGTTTTCATTTTTATAACCAACACACAGAGATAAAAATTCTATTCTAGCAATTTTTTTTCCCTAAAGAGGTCTTTCTGTTTTGGCAGAGGTTTTTCAAACGCTACTCAACAAGAATATCTGTCTCTCTCTCAAAGAAATTACTTTGTGCCCTAAATAAATTAGTTTGTGTATAGCTGATTCTTGTTTTATAAACAGAATCTCGGCTGATGGGTAAGCCAGTCTGTTCAATAAAACTAATCAATTCAAGGAACAAAATAAAAGAACAAATTGTTGACCATTTTAGTCGGAAAGCAGTGATGTTTCTCCTTGAAAAGTCTATGGAGAATAAGGTAGCTGGATCATATCAACCAGGTTCTGCTGATTTTGCAAAAAAAATAAATAAAATATCTCGATTCCACATATTATATTGTTTCACTGGATGGTGTTGCTACCCAAAGATCAAATGGCTCTTTGTGAAATGGGTGTGGGGGTGAGTAGGGGAGGAGGAATCAGAATGAAAATGTAATTGATAATAGATGCATTAGAAAGTCTTTACGATGAAAGGGAAAGTTAAATGACACATGCTATAGCTGAGACCAATTCACCAAGTTTTCCCAGGTGCTATTGTCACATAGGTGGCCCTCTTACTACTCTTTCAATTAAAGTAAGGTGTTTGTTTTTTTTTCCCAATACTCAATTTTTAAAAATCAAGGTAGCTGTAAGATATTGTGAGTTCAAGTTCAAATATGCTCCTCTTCTTTTTTCAGTCTCTGCTGAGAGACATTGCCTGAGTCAAGTTCATTGTTTAAAAAAACAATCAAAGTAACATAGAGTTTGAAGTCATGTTCTCCTTTATTTACCCTAGAGAAAATATGTTCACCATACTTTCAGTAGAAATCACATTGTTTAATGTATTGCTAAAATAGAACAACAAAGGAAGGTCTTAAATGAGCACCTCAAAAATCTTAATTAATACACTAAATTATAAAGAAATGAAGGAAATAAAGAATAATGGGGAAGAATTAAAGGAAGGAAGGAAGGAAGGAAGGAAGGAAGGAAGGAAGGAAGGAAGGAAGGAAGGAAGGAAGGAAGGAAGGAAGATACAGCAGCCTTGTCTTCCCAAGGCTGCAGTTACCTCATCTATACAGTGAGACCCTGGGGCCAGATGTCCCCTTAGGCCATAGCGACATAAAATGCTCTATAAATTTGTTCAAAGGTGAGATTCCAGCAAACACTTCAGCACACTGCTTTATCTCAGCTCTGTACAGTGCAGCATTGCACAATCGTTATCATCACCTTATAAATTCTTCCCCCATTTTCCTTCAAACTGTTACCTTTGGGACCCCAACTCCTTTAGAAACTCATGGCCCTCACAGCCCTAGGTCTTCACTGATACTTCAACAGCTTCCTTGCCCCCACCCCCAAAACCGGTACCCCTCTCCTAAGACCCCATTTCCTTGGAACTCTCTCCAAAACAGGCCACTTTCTCTCTTTCATCACACAGATTTCGGAGACTCTATCAAAATGTTATGATATCCAATTGCCCTTCAGAGACATGATATTTCCACCTTCAGGCAAAATCCCACGTTTTAATTTTAGATCACTGCCCTTTTCATGGCCTCTTCACCGTGAATCCCTGCAATCTTCCACTTTCTCATCTCCCCTCTGACATTTCTTCACCAATTATCACTTTCTCTTCCTCCATTGGCTCCTGTCTCTCACACACTATAAACAGGCTCAATCTTCTTCATACTTAAAAAAGAAAAAAAAGAAAACCTCCCTCTTGACCTTATAATTCCATGGACTCTTCTTATTCTCATTTTCTCAACCAAATTTCTTCAACAAGTTGAGTACACTGTCTCTACTTTTGTTCACTCCTTGAGCTACTGTTGCCTGAGGTTTGCCCCTCATGCTGCCAGAGTCCCCACTCACCTGCCAATTGTCGAATGCAGATAGCTTCCTTGGTGCTTACATTACTTCGTCTTTCTGTAGTATTTGGTATTGTAAACTGTGCTCTCTACTCTTCTGCTTCCGTAACACCTGCTCTCCGGGTGTTTCTTCTCTCTCATCACTCCATCTCAGTCTCTGTTCCTTGACTCCAGATCTTTAGAGTTCCCCAGGGTTTATTTATCTCTATTCCTTGCACTATGGTGTTTCTCTCTAGTCAAGCATATCTACTCTTAAACACTTAAATTTTATCTGTAACTGCACCAAAGAAGTTTCCTTCATTGTGGAATACTTACGACATAGATTCATCAGTAAGATTAAACATGAATACGTATATCAAATGTCTAATACCATGTTTGGCATATAGGACAAACTCAAAAAATTATAGTTATTGTTTCATCTCAGATAATTTTTAACTGTTTATGTCAAGTTGTTTGGTAATTGGCAAATGTGACTCTATTACATAATTCTCTGCTGAACTTTAGCTTAAATATGTGACTACATGTTGCACCTATATATCTGACAAAGACTTCCCAGATATATTCAAAATTAAATTCTCATTCCCTTTCTTATCCTCTTAACCTCCTCCCTCTTCACCCCTCAAAATAGGTCTGTTGCTCTTTCTTGCATATTTCCAATTTTGGTTGAAAGCACTGGATTGTGCTTACATCACTCACCTGAAAACCATCTATTTATTTTTTTGAATTACAAATCAATAGTTCTCCCACCAAAGTGTCTAATTTCAATTATCCCAGAAAAATTAATCACTGTTAGAGTCAAACAACATGAAACAGTAAGATTCAAATCTGGATTTGACCTCTTTGTGAATATAAGGTCTTGGGTAAGTCACTTAGCTTCTCTTTTCCTCATTTTCCCCACCTGAAAAATGGGGACAGTAGTTGTAAAGCAGTTATGAATATCTGACAAAATATAAATGCTCAGTAAATTTTAGGTGTCATGTATGTGCAAAAAACCATGTAGGGAGCAAATTATCATCACTTTTGTTGTACTAGTCTGTCTTCATCACTGGATTGTGAAATCTCTGAGGAAAGAGACTTAATACTATTCTAAATCTCTGTGTCTCCAAAACCTAATGCTGTGCCTAGCACTTAGTAGATCTCCAATAAATATTTGTTGAATAAATGTATAAAAATGATGAATATTCACTATTGTTATAGAAGTATAAGTGTGTAGGAAATAATAACTCAGCAGTTCTCTCACAACAGAGAATCCTTTATTAAATGCCTTTGGCTAGTCTCCAGTTGCAATAACAGCACATTTTAAAGTCAATATTCTTGGATACCACAAAATAACTTTGTGAAGGTCAAGGAGAGGGAATTAATGTAGACAAGAATATTTATAGGGTTCTTATCAAATATACAAAGGTAAAAAAGTTTCCTGTTTTGTTATCCTGAATCTTCTCACTTCGGAACATATCTCTCTATCCATGTGTAGCAGGCTTGTTGCCATGACAAATTGTACTATCTGCCATTTCTAGTTCTAGTGCTTTATGGTTAGAAACATTTGCCCAGACTTTTCTTTCTTGGTGATCTGGGCACTATTGTCTCCTGGTTACCTGCTTCTATCACCAGTCTATGATGAGCTATTGTTGAATATATTCTAATTTCCAGATCTTACAGATTATTTTTCTTGACAGCTTCTTATATATACACTGGCATTAAAATATTGCTTTTTAGATTACAGAGCTATTGGCTACTACATCAAGTGAACAAGAAAAATAAAGTAATAGGAACTAATTGTAATTAAGTACCCATTATGTGCCAGTCCTGAGCTTGGCAATTTACACTTGCTGCCTTGTTTAATTCTCACAATAGATAATTCCCCATTTACATATGAGGACATGGAAATTAAGTCGTTTGTCACAGAAGTAGTAATTAATAAGATAAATTAATTAATAAGTTGATTTTTTGGCCTTTTAAGGCCATTTTGTATTTTCCTTTAATCTTTAAAACTAACCATGTACCCAAGAAAATGTTAAGTAATTATTCATGATTATAATATACAGGCTTCAGGTTAGAGTGGAGCTAGGTGACTGGTGAAGTTGAACTGATCACTCAACATAAAGACAGCAAAAATATTTTCCCATCCCAGTGGATAGCCCAGTAGAGAATCCAATAGAGCCATGTTCAAGTGTATTAATGAACATTTTTGAGGTGCTCATTTAAAACCTTCCTTTATTTTTCTATTTTAGCAAAACTATGAAGTTTTGTTTTTATATATTTTTATGAAAATATTTAGAGAATACATGAAGATGGAAAAAAAGTATAATTTAACCCCCCAAAAAATCATTTGTGTTTTTGGATCCTTTTTGCTAAATCCTTCTCCTTATCAAGCCCTTTCATGCCTCTACTCCACTCAGCTCCCCACTCTGACAGTAAAGCGAAAACAAAGAATTGATTAATTCTATGCTAACTTTGAAGAAGAAAGCTTTGCCCTTAAACTCAAGAACTATGAAGTTCAGAGTTAGCTCCTTAGTGGAATAATTAGAGAGCTGTGTTATTTTACATTGTGTGGGTATCTCTAAAATTAAGTGGAGTGAAGCTAATTTAATGAGAAACTGCAAATAATACACATATTTTAGGTGGGCTGACAAGAGTTGATCAGAATAATATATTCTCTAATAATAAATAGATATCTCTTTAGCTCTTGAATTACCACCTCGTGTGTGACACATGAATCAGACTCTAAGAACCATTGATTAGGCAGAACTGAAGGTGATCATTACTCTGAGGATTACAAAAATCGTTTCTCAATTCTCACAGGGCATACTGGATAGATTTTGAATGTAAATGACCTATGATTACTTACATATAACTGCATCTTTCATATTTCTAGGGAAGAAAGATACAAGTCTAGAGCTGATAACCACTGTGGAAATATTTTTGGGAATCATCCTGCTGTTTTCCTCTAAAACAAAAGTAGTATAAGTAAATCTTGTTATTCTAGTAAACAGAATATTTGATCTGATTCCAGTGAAATTGTAAATGCAGGAAAATATTTCCCCACTGATTTTAATAGCAACACCAAATGTGCATGCATGATTGCACAGCCTTCAGAACTGAGTAGATTGTATTACCCATGACCAAGTCAGAAACTAAACTTTTGTATATGCTTAGTAATATTTTACCATGCCACCCCTATATACTAAATTAAATTATTCAAAAACTAAACAAGATTTTTTTCAGAACTCTGCCACCTTTAAGTTAGGGTATATAAAACCCACTAAAATAAATGAAATGGGAGGGCTAAAGAAGAGAGAGTTCAGGAATCTTTTCTTCACTCCTTCCCTGCTTTGGCACCACATTTCTTGAAATCTCAGTACCTCTCCAAGATTAAAGTTCCTGCCAAGTGGTCCTCCTCTAAGGTTCCAAGCTTTTCAGAGCTCCATGTTACTATTTCTGCTTCTACCTTCATGCTTAGAGTGATAATGGCTTCCTAGTATTGTTAGTCTCTGGGCTCCTCAGCTTCCCTTGCTAATTCCATTAAACATGCCCACATCTCTGTAAGGTGTCCCTTTAAGATTTCTTTACCAGATCAATCGGAGTAATATTTTCTGCTAGGACTCTGATTGCTACAGTTAATATATATTAAGCAAATAGTCATTAAATGCTTTTGTGTCAACTTTTAATGCCTAAAAGGGAAAAAAAGAGAGGGAGAACTTCATAAAACTTAACCCAGTACTTTCCAACCAAAGAGGTTCCAATTAACAATGAGGTGCTCAAGTCAACATTTCACAAAGCACTGAAGCTATTCTTAGAATAAACCCCACAGGTTAATCAAAATAGTAGGTTTCGTTTTAGTTTGGTTTTATTTTACTTTGACTGAAATGGTGACAATTCTGTGAGGTGCCACCAGTTATCTTAGGATAATCAGAAGGTCTAATTAGTGGTTTTACGCATCTAAATAATAACATGTGACAGCTAATTATCTACACTACGCTAATTATCTAAGTACACTGAAAAATAAATGAATAAATGAATAAATAAATAAATAAATAAAATCTAAAGTCCATAGAGGAAAATCAATAAAAAGGAGTTCTTGAGGTTGAAAATTTGGCAATGACTGGCTTAGTACCATAACATCCATAAAGGAGGCTCTCCTTAACTCTGGGACCTCTTTCTGCAGACTCTGCTACACCCCTCCAGGACACTTCAGTATGCAGAGTGGCCACCTACCCACAAACATTTAGTCCTTGGAGGGCCCAAGAAATCAGCCAGAATAGCGTCGCATTGTGAACGCACACCAGTGCTTGCTTCCGTCTCATGAATTAGAGAGATCTATGAGATGTCAGAGTTGGGCTAAATTTCATATTTATCAACCCTAAATTAGAGGATCATGTTCATAGACCAGCCCTAAGCTTGACTGCTGAGTGCCTCGATATATCTAATTCTCTGTTTTGCTCTCCCCACACCAACATTCTACCACCCAGAACTTAATGTGACTGAATCCTCGTGAAAGTCTCCATTTTATGCTGTACTTGTGGAATTGGATTCACTCCCTTAATAGTTCTCATTTTCTGCAATTAGCCTTTCATGGCTGACTCCGTGCTTTAGTTCATGGTTTAGTTCATGGTTTAGTTCATGGTTTAAAGATAAGATTTTACTCACAGTCCCGTGGGGTCCAATGCATGCTGTTGTTTGTGTCAGTAAAATATAGAGTCTCTGAAAAATCCTGCATTATTCTGATTATTCTTTTCCAAGGCCATTTTTCCTGGAAAAATGGTCTTGAGCACGACTAGTGATTTCTACCTTGAGATCAACCTTGATGCCAGGCAGAACTTTAATAATAGGCATCGGGGAAGAGGCTTCAATCTTACATGGTTAACATCTTATTTTTCTATCTCTGTATCTAGATCTATATAGTGGTATAAATACATACGCTAATACACAACAGAAATTCACTTTCGCATAAGATTCTTAAATATTTTATTTACTCTTAAAGACTTTTCCTTGGAGAAAATGATTTTTTTAATACACATGTTAATAATGCCACATGTATCTGAGAAAAAAAATTGTTACTGAATTTTAAAACCTACTATGCTATCCGAAAATACTAATTTATAAGAGACATCAAGTGAAAAAGCCTGAATCTTACGGTGGGGAGATACAGGTCCCAGTGTTGGCCTGTCCACTACCTACCTAAGTGATCTTAGCCAGTTCTTTTCTATCAGGACCCCAGTTTTCTAACACATAAAGGAAGGAAATTGATAGTTCTTCTCTGACCACTCTGTCTCCACCTCCAATTCACCATCTGTACCAACAGTCTGTTCCTCCCGCTGATAGCACTTC
Organism: Rhinolophus hipposideros; assembly: GCF_964194185.1. NCBI lineage: Eukaryota > Metazoa > Chordata > Mammalia > Chiroptera > Rhinolophidae > Rhinolophus > Rhinolophus hipposideros. Next base: position 34,586,042 of record NC_138047.1, read on the forward strand.
CCATAGTTATAATTTTCACATCTTGTAATTATTTAATTGAGCAGATAAATACACCTACTTGCAGAGTTGAACTCAACACCCCTTGCAGCACATACCCCGATCTCAGAGTGAAGTTCAAAGACGCCTTGTAGTTTTGAAAGAAGTACTTGATGAGAATAATGAGGCCTGAACTTGGAATCTTTCTCTGCTACTTACAAATTGCGTGACTGTCAAAAAAGAACTGAACTAACATTTTAAATCTAATTCCTCATCTGTGGAAATCAGATGACAACATCTACCTACCTACTTTATGGAATTGCTAGGAGTGTTAAAGGAAACATCTCTACAAAAACATATAGTACATATGAAAGTCACTAAATACTTGAATATTCAGATTCACTTTTAAGAGAATTCACATTTAGAAGAATTTAGCTTGTTATTTTTTTAAGGTCAACATAAAAAAACAAAACAAGAGATGATTAATACTTTTGTAAGAAAAAGCACAGAAAGTATTAGTAATGACAATAATCCAAAAGACTAAAAACATTATAGAATTATCTGAGGCATTAGAGTAATTACTCAGTTAACATGACCCATGTGAAGCAAGGATGAAATCTTTGACAAAAATTTAAATGATAGCAACCGGAAAAACATTATGCTAAAACAGTACAACTGCATGAATAGTCCATGGTTTAAAATTGAATTCTGAGTTTCTATGTGGCCTCATAGTAGTCACAATCTAAGAATTCAGAAATAAGCTAGCATTAATTCTGCAATCCAACGATAACTGCTGATAATAATGACAAATGTAATAATAATAGCAACATGCACTGACGGCTTACTATACCAGATCTGTGTTGCCAGGTATTATGTCACATTTAATTTCCTCAACAACCCTATGAAGTTAGGCTCTGTTAATACTTGCATTTTATAGATACAGAAACTGAGGCTTGAAAAAGTTGAGTAACTTGCCCAAACCCCAATTATTAAATTTGGAGTTAGAGTAAGACCTTAGGCAGTGAACTGCCAAAGTCACCACTAAGAAAAGAGAAAACAAGACTTCAATGACTGGATATAACTTTTGTCTACATGGCCTATGACGCATCCTGCTTTATTTTGCCTGCCAGTCTGAGAAGCCATTTATTGAAACTATTCAGTTGCTGAACATTCAAGCATTAATTAGGAAGTTAATGAATGCCTAGTCAAATAAAACTGCTGTTAGTTGGTGTCCTACTGCTGAGACACATATGGACAAGCAGTATGTGTCAAGAAACTTTCACTCAGGTCAAACAAGAAACCAGGTATCCAACTGGCAGGAAGACTTGCTTTAAGGAGCAGAGACTTTGTCGGCCCAGGCTAGCTCTGCCTTATTGACACGCATGGCACTAAACTGTCCTCACTCATCTCAGTATCTCCAATGGGATAGAAATGTATTATTATTATCATCACATAGTTAGATGACTAACAGTTGTTTTCTTCTTCCTTCTCGGGGTACTATTTTAAAATGATCATCACATAATTAAATTGTTTGAAATTATTTTGTTATTCTTTCTTTCAGTGAAGTATTTCCTCCCAGTCTTTAGATTTGCTGTCTACGCCTTCATTTTAGGTATGTTTCATTGCTCTCACTGCATATTTTAATGATCTTTTTGGGGTTAAAAGTCAGTCCAGAAAACTAAAACCTGAATTAAATAAACTTTCCATATTTATCCAATAATACTATTTTTATGTATCAAGCATTGTCTAAAATTTTCAAGTTGATATGTTTAATTGAGTGCATGAATACATATAAAATATAGCTGAGTGTTTTCTTTGGTAGATTCAGGATTTTACAGGATTCTAAGATAGTTGTTATCAACAAAAAACAAAAGTGGCATTACTTTATTTTCTTGTTTATTTCATTACTAGAGAATCAAAGTGATGAAAGGACCTCATCAAGGTCACAGAGTTAGTTAAGATGACCAGCACTAGACATGGGTCTGACATGAATGCCTCAATAGCTTTGTTATTCCAAGTGTAACATGCAGCGTCAGCATCACCAAGGAGCCTGCTAGGAATCCAGAAGCTCAATCCCTACCCCCCAGACGTACTGAGTTCAATTCCCATTTTACAGGATCCTTAAGTGACCTGCATCACATTGACGTTTGAGAAGCATCACTCTATGGCACACTGCCAATTTTCCTAAGTATCTACCTACAAAATCTTGTGGCCTTTGGCAGATGGATTAGTCTAGAACTTAAAATGGATTTAGGAACACTGAGGGCTGGCAATTTTTTAAAACTTACGTTGATTAATTTCAAACACATCTTTTTATTATTAGGCACTTTCTTTAGAAATAATCCATGATTATGTTTGTAATTAGAAATACAAATCATTTGTATATGCATGTGTTTAATACATATAAAAGAGGTATGTGCCTCAGATTTTTATTAGACTGCTCATTTCTTCATCCATAGAAACCCTACAGAGGAGAGCAGCGCATCAGCATAACCCATCAAACTTCAGCTTTTACAGCTCCTGCCATCACCTTCCTGTTATAATAGAAGCAACACCATCGCCACCTGCTGACACTGCCGTAGAAAAGCTAGCAAATTGTTTTAACAGTTTTGTTTTCTTCTATCATGATAATTTCATTATAATTTTACTGTTTGGTATTTACATTTTACCAATCCCTGCTTTCTCTCCAACTCTATGACCACTCCATCCAATATTCTTTCTCTGTTTATGATGTCCTGACAGAGTAGCTAAACCTTAGCTCACTACAATCATACAAGATTTAAGACCAGTTTCACTATATATAAAGCTTAACTTATTTTGCATAGGTTTATAATTACCAGGACAAGTGTCCCAATTTATGATTCAAAAAGGAAAATCAATGTACTGGGTGCCGTACATTGGGAGTTGGGGCTTCAACACATGATACAGGGAGAGGGGCACACATTTCAGTCCATAACACACGGCATTTTAAAAACAAATTTAAAAAACCAACTAAAAACATTGATACAACACTTATTATATGCCAAATAGTATCCTAAGAGCTAATGTTTACCAATATATTTAATTTTCCCAATAACTTTTTGGGACTAGATACTATCATTATCACTTTTTTCTAGATGAGGTAAGTTAGACACAGAAATGTAAAGTTCTCCAAGTTTATCCTGCTAATAAGAGAAAATAGAGCCAGGACTCAAACTTATATAGGTTCCAGGCTAGATTGAATAGATCTACTAAAATCGTCAGCCATGTTAAAGAGGGAGCATTAAGTCCCTAACTTGGTTTCTCAGCTTTATGAAGAGAAGGATGGTCAACACAAACTACTATTTCAACTGAGGCTCCCTGGCTTTTATGTGAGGCATTTTATTCACCCGTTTCAATTGTAAGAATATTAAGTCTTTCTGAAGAAAATTATCACCTGTAGGTGCTATGTGTGACTGGCACTGGCTTTACTCATGTACATGTAATGCAGATACATTTGCCCATTTGTACAACTTGCAATTATTCTCACAGAGAGGCTTCCAGCAGCATTCCGTGTGCAAGAGCAAGTAGGTGGAATGACCGAGAAACTGAGCTCTGGAATGCACCATGGTATTGGCTTGGATCTTTGGCGTCTAGATGGCTCGTTAATGATCTCATCTGAAGAACGCACTACGAATGTTATGAACATTATGCAGAGGCATTTGAGAGACGTTATATATGGTCTCTATTAATATTTTCCAAACCAGATGACAGTAATTCATGAATAAGGAAACATTTGCCATTACTCTCATTTGTTTTCCAAAATTTGAGCTATTCAGAAATTAAACAGATAAAAGAGTTACAGCAAATGACTTCATCACACAAAAATGTATTTTAGAAAGCCATTCACCTGATTTTCTTTGGAAAATAATTCTCAGTATTAAATCTTAACGGACAAGGCAGTTAAATATCCTGTTCTTTTCAATTACCTGTGCCATTGTGTTAAGATTCCATCAAAACTAACACACAAATCATTTTTTGCTTTAAAATCTTATCTTCATCTTAAACTAATCAACCTGAGTAGTCCTTCATGATAACAAAACATAAAGACCCCTCACTAAGCAGTATTTTCAGAGGAAATCTTTTTGTAATAAATTAGACTCAGTGTTACTTATATTTCAGTTTCTTTTTTATTTTTAAAAACTTTTATATTTTTAACAGTGATGTTCTACGTTTTACAATTATACTATTTCCCTCAACAGTACTATAATAACTTTTTAAACAAATTTATTTGAGCAAAAAATAAATTGATTTTAAAAACTGGTATTTAATAAATAATAAGGGGACATACACAAAACAGAAACCATGGTATTGGTTTGTGAATGACTAATAATTATTAAAGAATACTCAGTATATGCTTTAAAAATCTAATATTTTTATTACTCAATCACATCAAAAATTATTTGCAGCATTTAAAAATAAAAGCTACATGCAATAAAGCTGAAAACTAAACAAGGTTAAAAGTTAAGAAAGTATAAATGTTTACTGCTATTGGCAGGAAAGGAGTGTTAAATTCAATTTCATATTTTGGAGATAATCAGAGAGATGTCTCTTATTGACCCTTCCTCTGATCGCCTGTATAACTTACTACCTACACATTAATTTTTTTATATTTATTCAGATTGTTTACTTACTTATCTTTTTTCTATCCATTTCCCCTTACTAAATTATAACATTTTGGAAGCAGGAATTATTTATTGCAGGTATTTTTAACCTAAAGCTATGCTATGAGTATAGAGTGGATCAATAGATACTTACCAAATAAATTAGCACTAGGTTACATTATTATTATTATTATTATTATTATTATTATTATTATTTATACCACACCTTAATTAACATATTTTAAGTGTCTCCAGAAAGCACATACAGTAAACAGTAAAATGTACATAAAATATATATTTTTAAAATCAAGCCAAAAAAATATAAATTAGGAAAGCAAAATAGAAGGAAAGTTAAATATATATAATGATATATAAAGAAATATATAATTATATAACAATATATAAATATAGCATTAAATATATACAATGACATATAAATATATCATTATATATGATATTTATAAGTATATCATTTATTTATAAATATATCATTTATTTATATTTATATATATAAATACATCATAAGGATCTACAATGTAAAAATTAGGGCTAAAAATTAGGTTCTTGGCTTCCCAACAATGAGAGGGAAAAAGAGAATTAAGTCTAGATTATATGGCACATGGTTTTCATGTTCCTTCCATAAAGAAAGTATTCTGTTTCTTGGGGAAAACAAAGCTCTTCCCAGAATTCATTTCTAAAAATATTTTTCATAACTATGCCCAAATAATAAATAGAACTTTGAAAGGTCATAGATAATATGATCAACAACATCCTAGAATATGTGTTTTTATTCGGAGATCTTCAATTAAATCTTAAGAACACAAATTTCAAATGTAACTCAGTGCACTTCCACTTTTAAACAATGTTGCTTGATAGACCGAATAGATTGAAAAATGAAACTCTAAATAACAAACTCCATTGATCTTTTTATGCAGCTACCAGCACACACATCAAAATAATAATACTACAAAATAATTTTATAGTATTTATAATGTCATTCTTCCTGATACTAGTTTGCTATCAATAATTTTTACTTCTAGTTTGTTAAAAACAAACCTATATCTTAACCATTTTTATGCATCTTCTCTATATCAGAAGAAATACATCCAAATCATTCAAAGAGGTAAGTGTTTTAAAAGAAAAGGAGCTGGGACAAGGGAAGGCTACAATTTTATAAACTGTCATTCAGTAGTATTACATAATCTGTCAAGAAAACATCTTTGCCCACCTACCTCTTCACAGCGGTATTGAAACACATGAGTTTTTTCACGTAAAAACACCAAGAGTGAATTTTTAGCTCATACAGATTAACTCACATTATTCCTGCCCAGAGTTCAAAGGTTGAGAAAAACTCAACAAAAGTTACAAGCAATCATATTATTCTTTAAAAAAAATATATCAATATGTTGATAGAGTTGTTAGTAGACCAGCCATACCTAAAATCCACTGTTCCCTTATTTAAGTATTTGCCTGAGAAACTCAAACCTGGAAAGGGTTAAGGAGGAAACAGGCCTGAGGATGAGTTAGGCAGTTTAACAAACTGACTGCTACAGACTGAGTGTTCATGTCCCTCCACCCCCAAAATTTGTATGCTGAAACTCAACCCTAATGTGATGGTATTTGGAGGTGGGGCCTTTGGGTGGTGATTGGAACCCTCACGAATGGGATTGGTGCCTTTATAAAAGAGACCGGAGAGTTTCCTGTCTTTCTGTGAAGACGTGGCAAGAAGACTGGCCACCTATAAACCAGCAAATAGGCTCTCACCCGTGGGCTGAATTTGCCGGTGCCATGATCTTGGACTTCCCAGCTTCCAGAATGATAAGAAATAAATTTCTGTTATTGGGAAACCACCCAGTCTATGTTATTCTGTTATAGCACTCCAAAAGGACTAAGACAATGACTGACCACAAATTTGAGGGGAGAGAAAGCTCATACCTTTGGAAAAGAGAGCACATGATTCAGGGCCCATCCAGGAGGGAATCCTACCGGTAGAGTTCATTAAAGGAGATGTTTGGTAGAGAATGGAGCCCACCAGACAGAGCAGAACTGTTTAAAGTTCTAGAAGCAAAATACTCTCCCTGTGACTTGATTACAGGTAGAGATGCAAGTGAAATCTCCAAGAGATATTTGCTTTACCTGCCCATTAACAATGCCAGATTTTGCTCAGAAATACATTGGGAAAGGTTTTATTTTTGTTTAAACAACCACATCTCTCTCTCCACATAAGAGACTTCTGATGGAGCAGTCTTCTTTCTGCACAGTATCCAGGAAGGGTCAGAATCTCTATCACCAACTATGCTTCTCAAGTCTAAGAAGCTCCCTTATATATTAGAGGAAGCACTTGCAGAACCACCCACAACGACCCACTTAGGCAGGTGACATTGATAAGACCTTACCTCAATGAGCATGAATTGCTTTATATTCATAAGCAAAGGATAATTTCTAAATAGATGAAGAAACAAAATACAAGATAGCCATATAATATGCCTTCAACGCTCACCCTACCCCTAGGGGCTTTTTGCCTTTCAGATATACAGTATTATGAGATATAAAATCCATGAAAAAAAGCTAACATATTAGAGCCAACATATGGGTATATCCTGTAAGTACAATCTTAGTTAAGGGTAGAAATAAGAAAGGGAATTTGACAGATATTAAGTCATTATCCTTACTAATTTTAGAGTTAAATACAACTTTGTGGCTGACCAGACCCAAGCCTAGTTCAGAGATTTTTTTAAATATCTTTGACCACAACCTACGTTCATGAAAACTACTTTACAAGTGGCCCAATATACCACATATGTATGTGTGTATTAGTTTGCTAGGGTTACATAATGAAATACAACAGAATGGGCAGCTTAAAAGGCAGAAATATATTTTCTCATAATTCTGGAGGCTAAAAGTCCAAGATCAAGATGTCAGCAGGTTTTGTTTTTCCTTAGGCCTCTGTCCTTGGCTTGCTGATGGCCACCTTGTCACTGTGTTCTCATATGGCCTTTCTTCTGTGCCTTGTGTCTCTTCCTTTTCTTATAAGGACACTGGTCCTATTGGATAAGGGAATGTCCCTTTTGACCTCATTAATTTTAATTATCTCTTTAGAAGCCTTATGTTTAAATAAATTCCGAAGAAACTATGATCTTGAATATAAAATTCCAGTCTTTATTCAGGGCCTTCTAAATCAAATTCTGTAAAAATATTAGATCCCAAGTGGGATGACAATCAGATTCCCCTAATCCATTCTCAGACAAATCAGTAAGTGTCCAGATGCTTCATGTTTGTTTGGGAAATCCTCTGATCTTCACTTTCTAAAACTTATAATGGCACAGGACAACACCAAAAGTCAGTGAGAAAACAAAATAATTATTCAGATAAGACCAGCATACCTCCAGAATAAAAGAAACATGGTAGAGAAAGTTGCAATATTTTTTTTCCACTGCTTGAAGTTTACTACACTGTGAAAAAACAGTTGTGATGATAAAAAATAAAAAAAAGGAAATTAAAAAAAAAAAAGCTTAAAGGGAGAATTTGAAAGTGTGAGGTAAGATATAACATTTCCTGACACTATTTCTTAATTTTATAGGGAGAATTAGAGTGGAAAAGAACTTACAATGACCTTTCACTCAACCTGAAATACCAGGTGCATGAACTGTAGTATATGCTTTTAGAACCCTGCCTGGCCCCCTTTTGAGTGTTGGTTGCTAATAGTTCATAGCTTCACTCTTCTCTGGAGAATCTTGCTCAGCAGATGGAAGCCGCCTTGCTGGAGAGATTAAGCCTCCTTCCTCACTGACCCCTCCTGCACCCCAGCCAGAGCAGTGTGCAGCCTGTGACACAGGGATACAAAACACTGTCCCCTGCTACAAAGCTGGCCATCTCTGTAAGTCATGCTTTAGAGCTTTCTATGGAATCAGGCAGAAGTTAGACTCATGCTGAGACCACGTCCCCCCTAAACTGCTTCCCCTGCCCTGTCCTGGGTCCCCACTTTCTTCCTCAATAAAACTACACCTGAATCCCTGACTCAGGCTCTGTGGCTTCAGAACACAAGGTAGCACAAAGGTGAGATACCCCTTTGTATCTGTGGGAAAATTACACTCTTATAGGCATAAGAGGACCACAGAGGCAACCTTGCATGGAAAAATGTCCTATCTGGGTTGCCTCCTAGTCTCTTGACTGTAGTACAATTTGGTAGTAGCAGCTTCTGATACCCTAGATATGTCGTTTCTGCCTTGGGTCTTACAGGTTCATTGCTAGTCCTATAAATTATTGACAATCAAGCATTCTCTCTCTTCAACATCTGCTCCTCACTGCCCTCTGCTTCCTTTTAGTCCAAATAGTGCTTCAATGCCACCCTTACAGTCTTTTAATGCAGGCATTGAGCTCTTTCTGGGAATAACTCTACAGAGTAGAAAAAAAAAAAATCTGAAACTGGCAGCAAGAAGCGTAAAGTGTTTTACTCCTAGATATCCAGATCTGAGTCGGAGAGTCACGGCACAGATTTCCAGATTCCAACTTGACCAGTGTTCCTTCCCACCTAATCATGATACAGGAAACTAAATTTTGGCATAAATCCTAGACTCTTGGTAACCCATCCCAGCAGCAGTTCTGTTAGCTGGCTTTTCCTCTCAGATAAACATGTGTGTGTGTGTGCGTGTGTGTGTGTGTATGTGTGTGTGTGTGTGTATGTCTTCTTGTTTTGTATATCAAAACATATATATAAACATATGTATGTTCATTCTGTAAAGTTTTTTATATAAAAAAAATCAAAGTTTCATTCCAATGTTAATTTACTTAAATCCACTGTCTGGTGAAATAAAAGGATATATTTATTTTACCGTTGTATGCAGACAACATCTAAAACACAACTTCAATGTTTCCTGCATTATTTTACAAGGTGAAAAATAAAAAGAACAATCTACTCCCTTTCATTCTCTTCCTATATCAATAATTTCATTACTGGATTAACTGAAAATTTATTATATTTATATTACCAAATTCATTTCCTCAATGCTTCAAAAGCAATCCAAGGAAAGCACGTTAGGGAAATTACTAGTTTCTGGTGAATAAAATCATTCAGTTTGTACTGTCTAGTTCTTTTCTGAGGTTTCTTAAGAAGCTAAAATGTTTATTGTGACACAAGAGCCAAGTTCTCTAATGTCTTCCTTCACAGCAGAGTTGACTAAAAGCTTTTGTTTTCCCACATGGAGGTTTCTAGGCAATAACTTTGCATAGTAAGAAGAGCCGCCATAATGTCATTTTCAGGAAAGTCAAACATACACACTGATAAAGCTGTTGACAGAAAGTAAGTGAATTATGGCTTGGCAAAGCATGAAGCCGTTAAAGGAAAAATGTCCTCCAAGTCATCCCTAAGGATCAGCAGATTTTACACTTGACAGCTTTTCTTTGCTTAATGGAGTTTCAATGGGAATTATAGTAGCACAGTTTGCATTAGACGATTCTTTATTTAATGTGTTGAAATATGGCTCCTCGTCAGCGTAAAGCTCTAGAGAGAGGCGGGGGAACAAGGACCATGGAGACTTACCTAGAAATGAGTATGAAATTCCATTTAAAACTAAACAGTCACACTTGTTGTAAGCAATGTTTTAGGGAGAAATGCTTCCTAAATAAGTGATAGATTAAGATAATTCAGTGTTTTTTTTCTCAGTTCTTAAGATTTCTGAGTTTTTTTTACAGTTTTACAGTAGACTCTGCTAAATCTCTGAACAGAGGTTAAGGGATCCCTAACCTAATATTGACTCAATTTGTAGTCATAACTGGAAAAAGTTATTTTTGCTTTATATCCAAGACGCTTATTTTGTAGCCTCTAGATAATGCCATTAGCTTCAAAAGAATGAGAATTTAAAAAACTAAATCATAAAAAGCAGTAAAATAATAACATTTATTGTATACCTTGTATACCTTGTTTTGGCCACATGCTGTATTAAAAGTTGTATTTCACAATTAATTCTTTCAATAGCCATAGGAGGCAGCTGGTGCTTCTTTCTTGCTTCCTTTTATTTTTTTTTTCTGTTTTTTGCTTGGCACCAGAAACAAATTATCTTTTTAAAAAGTACATGACACAGTTTTTTACATTCTGCATAAAATGTAATGTTTTCTGCATTTTTTAATTTAAAAAAATTGAGATAAACTACATTACAGCACATGGAAACCTCCCCTTATATTTTGATTTCTTTTCATGCCTAAAGTAGAATGGCATTAATGATGTTTTTAGTTGGCTGAGATTCACTGAATTTCTTATTCTTTCCTTCCTCTACTCTCATTTTTCCAACTTCTCTTTATTCTCATTCCAGGTATGTTTTGTAATGACATGCAAAGGGTTTTAGAGTCAGAACCATCCAAGAGTAAATCCCAGGTTCCCAATTCTGACCTGGGAGCATTACTTACTCCTCTGAGTCTCCACTTCCTCACTTGCAAAATATGTGTAATACTATCCCTTCCACGGGATTTTGTAAGGACAAAATAATTTTAAAAATATGTTAAGTTCTTCCAGCCAATGAGCACTCAGGATATCTTAGTTCTCCTCACTTTCTTCCTACCTTCCATTCTCTGCTAACTTCAGTACTTTTACATAACAGCCAATAAATGCCATATAGAACATTATCTGTGTCAACTTTTCCTTTTTTAAGCTTGGATTGCCTCTTTCTAAACATATCTATGTGAAGAATTAGAGGAAAATACAATGCAATATGCAAATTTTCATTTCTGTCTGATTTGAGTTTTTCTGAAAATAATTATGTGTCTACTTCCAGCTAATTTTAAAACTATTCAGAAGGGCTGTGGGACTCTCCCTCTTTTACTTTTCTCTCCTCCAATTCATGGTAAACTCTCTCACCTCCACCACCACCATACAACATAAGAGAGAATGCATGGCCAGATGTGGAGAAAGGAAGAGATACAGGGAAGGGAATTGCAAACATGGCCCTGGACAGTCCTGATGGCTTCTGCTCCTGAAGACTTGTAAGATGGCCCACTGGCTCGAAATTTACCCAGAGCAAGTAACAGGTTGTCAAGGGTGACATATACCCCAGTGATTCTATTAAAATAAGATATCTGCTGTCAATTATAGACAGCTAAACCCAGGAGCTAGTAGCAAAGCATAAAAACAAAAGATAAAGTGTGAATGTTCAGCTGTGAAGAGAAAGCATATTTATTCCTCAGGAGTGAAAGCCAATGTTTAAAAGATATATTTTCATTTTACTGTTGTTTTTTTCAGTTGTGACAGAAAAATCCTACTTAGGTTGATTATTCATGGAAGTCGCTACACTTCAATGAACCACAAGCAGGATACCATTTGACATGACTGCACTAACCCAAAGCAGCTCAGAACAGGAAGATTTAGCATTTTCTGCCTGTACAATTGTTGTACATCTCTTATTTTTGTTGCAGAGGTATCATTTAGAGTCCTACTTTCCCCATCACTTAGAAGTAGTAGTATGTATTTTAACTTTTCTATTACATAATTTCATTGCTATCAAATCGAGCACTTTTTTAGTTATATGTTTTTTATGCTAAGTCAAGAAAAAGCAGGGCTGGAGAACAGGAGCGGGGTGGGTGAGGGGGGGCTGGGGAAGTGGAGAAAGAGTTAGGGAAGGTAACCTTACTCCCAGGAAAGGTAACAGGCCTTGGTGTTTTTATAATATATGCTTTTCTTCATAGTCCATTTAACTTTGTTATTTAAAAAAAAAAATTTAATCAAATAGAATTTGGTGTCAGTGGGAGAAGGGATAAACACAAAAGTTTCAGGAAATTGAAAACAAATTATCTAAACCCCTGGCATAAAACTGACCCACTTTCTATGTCCCATGATTAAGAAAGGTCTCAGTATCTGAACCTACTCTGAGGCTAGTGCCTCTAAGAAATGAGGATTTGAAGGGAAAGGGCTCTGGAGATGCCTGACAATGACAGACTCTTATAATGGCAGCCATGAGGGCCAAACCCAGAAAATCCTGAGGGAACATTTTAATCTATGATATCTCCCTCTTTGGACATGGATTCCAGGAAGAAGACCACATCCTGGAGTCCCAGTGCTGGACATACTGGGATTATCCAATTAGCTGGTCATAGGGCTGCTAGAATCAAAGATACATACCAATGGCAGAAATAGACTGAGGTTTCTCTTCTGGAAAGAGAAATCACATGGAACTTCCTTTTGGATTATAAAGTCCCCTTGACTTCTTAATCATTCCAGAATGGGCAATTCTGAGAGCATGATACTAGTTTCATTAATTTGAATTTTCTAGACTATTATATAAACAGAATCATACAGCATGTAATCTTTTGTCACATGTCTTTCACTCAGCATAATTATTTTGAGATTCATCTATTTGCAGTCTGTATTAAAAGTTCATTTTTTATCGCTGAATATTATTCCACTGTATGGCTCTGCAAATCCAGTCACCCGCTGATGAACTTTTGTGTTATTTCTACTTTTTCACTATTACTAATAAAGCTATTGGGAACATTCATATGTGAGAATTTGTATGCAAATATCTTTTGTAACTATAGGTTACGCAAAGATTCCTTATATACAAAGTTAAAAGCACAATCCATAAAAGAATGAATTAAAAAGCTCTGTTCTTTGAGAAACACTGTTAATAGAATGTAAAGACAAGCTAATTTTCTTCTTGCAGAAGAAAATATCTGCAAGTCAGACAAACAATAAAGGACTTATATACAGAATATTTTTTTTTAATTTCAAAACTCAATAATAAGAAAACAACCAATTTAAAAATTGCGAAAAGATGTGAACAAATACTTCACTAAATACAATATATGGATGGCAAATAAGTGAATGAAAAGATGCTCAACATCATTCCTTATTAGGGAAATTCAAATTAAAACCATACAGAGATATCACTATACATTTATTGAAATGACTCAAATGTAAAAGACTGACCATGCCAAATATTGGAGAGATCATACAAAAACAGAGACCCTCATACACTGTCAGAGGAAATTTAACATGGTTATAACCATTTTGGAAAGCGGTTTGGCAGTTCCTTAAAATGTTAAACATATACCTCCCACATGGTACTGCAATTACAGTCCTGGATTTTTCTTATAAGAGTATATCCAATTACAGTATATCCATACTATTTTTTATCACTCTCAAGTAATAAAAATTTCTCTAGCCATATTTAGTCACCAAAAATAGTCTTTTTAATATGTGAAATGTCCATTTTCAGATAGTAATCAAAATTCCAAACTGCAGTCAAAGTTGAAGCTCCCCCTTCCTCCCCCCTCCCCCCAGCTCAGGCTTGCTGAAGGTTGGCACCTGAAGAGGCAAATGTTATGTGACTGGCTTCTTTGATTCCCTCTCCCACCACCAAATTGTCCCTCATCTCTGTACCACTAGCTAAGATTTCTGTCTCCCCCAGGGTCTGGCCCAGGAAAAAATAGACTAAGATCTTATGTGATAATATTGGGATAATGTGGTTTCTCTGGATATGTTAACTGTTCGAAACTGATGTTTTTCTTTTTAAGGAAATTTGTGGGTTTTCTCCAGACATCCTGCTCATATCATGTGCAGTTGCTGAAATGTGACACTGCAGATCCCTGACATGGGTGTTGAACTCCCTGATGAGAGAATGAAAGACCTGAATAAATGAGAGACAAACTTTATGGAATAAAAGACTCAATATTGTTAAGATGTCAACTATACCCAAATTTATCTAAAGATTCAATGAAATCCTAATCAAAATCCTATCTGTTTTTTGTTTTGCTTTATTTTGTTTTCTTTAGAATTGACTAGATGACTCAAATTTACAAGGAAATTCATAAGAACCTGAAACAGTCAGAAAATCTATTTGAAAAAGAATAAAGTTGGAAGACTAATGCGCACTGACTTCAAAATTGATCGTAAAGCTACAGTATTCAAGACATGTAGTACTGTCATACAAAGAGAGAAATACGTCATTGGAACAGAACAGAGGGCCCAGAAGTAGATCTATACATAAATGGACATTTAATTTTTAAAAGGGTACGAAGGCAATTTAGTAAGGAAAAGGTAATCTTTTCAATAAATTATGCTTGAACATTAGATATCTATATGCAAAAAAGGTTTAACTTTAATTAACAGCTTGAATCATATACAAAAATTAACTCAAAATGAATTCTCTATGCAAATATGAAACCTAACATTATAAAACTTCTAGAAGAAAACAAAAGAGAAGATCTTTGTGTCTTTGGATTGGACAATAACTCTTTAGCTATAATGCCAAAGATTAATCCATTAAAGAAAACATTAGTAAGTTGAATTTCATTGAATCCAGAACTTCTGCTCTTGAAAGACACTGTTAAGATAATGGAAAGACAAGTCAAAGACTGGGAGAAATATTTGCAAATGGCTTATCTGAAAAAAACTTCTATCTAGAACATAGGAAGAACTCGCAAAAGTCAATAATAAGACAACAAGCAACCAAATTAGAAAATAAACAAAGGGTTTGGTCAGACACTTTACAAATTAAGATATATAGATGGCAAATACGAACATGAAAAGATGCTCAACATCATTAGTCTTTAGGAAAATGCAAATTAGAACCACAGATAACACTACATACCTGCTAGATTGGCAAAAAAAATATATTTTTAATTGACTTAATAAGGATAGCAAGCAACTAAAGCTTTCTTATACGTGGGCGGGAACATAAATGGTAAAATCTCTTGAAAACTATTTGAAATTTCTTTTAAAAAATTAAATATGTACCGACACTATGACCCAACCATTGTACTCCCAGGTGTTTACTCAAAAGAATTAAAGTTTAAGTCCATGCAAAGACTTGTCTATGAATATCCATAGCCGTTTTACCTGTAATAGCCAAAAACTGGAAGCAAGCCAAATGTCCATTAACAAGTGAATGGAAAAATTATAATATATCCATATATCAAAATGCTATTTATCAATAAAAAGAAATGGAGTGCATACAACAACATAGATGTATCTCCAAATTATTATCTCTAAACTGAAAACTAAGCTATAGTGACAGAAAATAGATCAGTGGTTGCCTGGAGGTGGGGTGAGTGGCGCATGAGGGGAGAGTGGAAGGGACTATCAAGGGACAAAAAGACACTTTGGGAGTAAAGAATATTTTCACTATCTTGATTTTGGTGAGGGTTTCATGGATGTCTAAGTATGGCAAGACATCACATTGTACGATATAAATGTTACAGTTTATTATGTCAATTGTATCTCAATAAAACTGTTAAAACATTCTTAGGACACATTACAGAAATGACGAAAAACCACCCAGTCCTAGGACATACAGTTTGTGTGTCAGAAGCAAGATTTCTAGTGTAGAGTGGCCCAGGTGGGTTAACCATGGCCTGATTCATAGTTTCCAGAGCACAGTGAATGGCCTTTTCTACACTTACCACTGAAACCTCAATCTAGCTCAAGTCATTGAGCAAAACAACCTGCCATGAGCAAAAATGCAGTCAGAGGTAGTTGGTCTGTATACCGCAGTGCTTCTCTCACTAGCCCTTCTTCGCTGGGATGCAGGGTGCTGCCATGGACCTCTGCCATTAGATTTGTGTCCGAGTCCTGGTACCACTGCTTCCAAACAGCGTAACACCATGACAAACACTTTTGTCCTCAGAACCTCGTTTTCCTTATCTGTAGAGTAGGGACATAATACTTATCCCATGAAGACTGTTAGATGAGTATTCAGTCAGTGATGTACGTAGAATCAATTTTTCACAAAAAGCACTATTCATCTATAATTACAGTCACAATAATAAGATTCAATGGTCCAAAGAGACTGGTGGAACTTGGAATGTAGTCCATCCCTTACGTGTCAAAGAGGACAGTCCTGAGAATTATATGTGCTCATATTTCCATGTCTAATAAAATAATGGAATACCTTTTGAAGAAAAAATAAATAAGTCATGTTTACCTGAAAGAATGCTGCAAAGAGTAAAGAACAGAGCAATACGTCAACTCGAGAGCTGTTTTAAATATAACCAGCAGAATAGACAAAAAGAAGGAATGCCGTTGTTATACTATGGGGAAAAATATTCTCAAGCAAAATGTCTATTGCTCTGACACAGAGATGCAGAGTCTCACTAATTAGAATGAATCAGTATTGGTAGTGCTCCCATTGAAATGGATTGAAGACAGGCTGACATGTAATCAACAAAGAGTGATGATAAATGACAATGTGCTGAGTTGGAGTGATGCGATTAAGAGAATCTATAGGAATCCAGCCTGCCTTTTATTTGGCTTAATATTTTCCTGAATTGATGCAAAAAGATTTTTTAAGACACATCAATTTAAAAGAATAGGAAACAGTGGAGGTGAGAGAGGTTTTAAACCCAAGAGAAGTCAAGCAGAAGATAATATTGCTTCCTTATACTCTTAAAGGCTGTTTACAAAGGGCTCTCACATTCTTTAGTTTAACCCTCCTATTGACAAGTGAATTGGGAAAAGCTGGTATTAATCCCCATTATATAGTCAAAGAACCAAAATTCAGAAATTCAAAATTGGGTCTCTGGTCCCAGGTCATACAGCTAGTAAATTTCAAGGCTGGGTCTATAGTGAGTATCTGATATAATTTTGTCTGCTCCATGTCTGTTATCTATTCTGAAAATAATGCCCTCCTTTTGATTTGGGGAGCCACCACTCCCCCTCTCTTTGATCATGTTATTTTAATGTGACTAATACCACTCAGACATTCAGGGCATGTTTTGGAACTCCTGCTAGATTAGTCAAGAAAAGGGGAATCTCTTTTTCTTCTGGGGCTATATAATTTGGTCAGCTGGAAATACAGATCATATCTACCAAAAGTCACCACATGTGACGTGGAAGATGTCTAACTAGTGACGCCAAGTGTGGGAGAGAGAGAAAGAGAGAGAGAGAGAGAGAGAGAGAGAGAGAGAGAGAGAGAGAGAGAAAGAGAAAGAGAGGGAGAGAGGGAGAGGGAGAGAGAGAGAGGGAGGATATGCGTATGTGGGTTCATCATTTGAACCCTTGAATGTAGCACCTAGTATATCCAAAACACCAGACCTACTCTTGGAATTTAAAACTGACATAACCCAATAAATTCCTCTTTATTTTGTTTAATCTAGGGTAAATTTTGTTTCTGTCACTTTCACCTAACTAATACAGACATGGATCAGTTCTTTGGACCCAGATTCTAGTGTTTCTCACTTCGTTAGAAGTCCCCTCTTGGTAATAATAAATAACCATAAAGTTATGATAGCTTGTTATTTACTTTGTATCTGCCAACCACTCCCCAAGTGCTTGACATATATTAACACTAATCCTTACAACGTCCCTATGAATCAAAATGTGGAATTATCCACATTTTACCGATGAATGAACCAAGGCTCAGAGCAATTAAGTACTTCACCCAATATCCATACCTTGCAAAGGCAGGAGCTAGGATATGAACCCACCCTAGCCACAAAGCCAGGGCTCTTTCTTGGGAAGTACACTTATTTTTCGAAACCTGGATTGTTCTCTGGGCTACCTGGGTCCAGTTGTTGGGTAAATGATAGTTTCCAGTAAGCAATAACTACGACACATGGAAGAACAGCCTCAGCCCATTATCCATCTGTTTGTCAATAAAAAGTGTCTCCTTGTCTGCTTTGCTTTTTCACTGCATATTCTTACTCACCACAGAGGAATGAGACAAAGAGGCTTTGGGAAAACTGGCAATCTAGTTGCAGCAGATATATTGCACTGTAAATTTTCACAACTTCATGTTTTCCTGATGCCTCAGTGTCTCCACAAAGAGGCTGTGAGCACATCCAGATGACTAGGTCTACCAGTGTGATAAGGCTGATCCCTGCTATAAGTTGCCCTTCTTGGCCTGCCCTGACTGTGACCTAGTGGTATTCAGATTCCTCAGTAAGATCCCATCATGCCTTTTGACTGCACACTCTCCCATGACCCTCTATAAAGGCACTTGTCCACCGGCCTCATTTTCTCTCACTTCCCCACCTGCTAGGGTGAGTCTGCTCCCTTGGAGCTCCTCCCATATGGGCCCCTGTGTGGCGTACCTCACTCTTCTAGGACCTGTGCGCATAATAAGTCTATTTTACTTTTGTACACCGTGCTGTAGTGCAACAAACTGATAATCAAAAACCCCATTTTAAAATAATCTAATTATTCCTTACAACACCTATGCCTATATAAGATCCCAAGGTTTATTTTCTGTACTTCACCCCTGGATTTCTTCACTCTGTCTGCCAAGTTAGGCCTTGATTTACTTAAACTGGGGTCAAAAGGATATAGCCACAAATAATTACTTTGAAATAAAAGTTTACATATTATTGAATGTGTTTCCATACATTATTGTATTTGATGCCCCGACAGATCTTTGAGGCTGGCAGGCCATAAAATTCCCATCTGTGAAGATGAAAAATCCAAGACTCAGATAGGTTATGTGTTGTCCAAGTCACCACTGTTGGGAATTAGGCAAACCATGACTAGAGAGTAGGCCCTTAGACTGTTTACTCAACATTCTTTCCACTGTACCATGCCACTTTTTATGGTTTTCTGGGTGAATTCTGTATGCTTCTTCCATCTCATCTATGAAATATGGCCCATTTCTACATCCTTAGATATGTCCAGCCCCAAGCTCGCAATCTTAAGCACTGACCCATTCCCAGACATCCTCACTGACCGTCTTTATTATTTGCCCTGTTGATGTTGCCACTCATGTTCAGTGGCCTTCTTTTTGTCATTGACTTTTGTCTCACTTTTTATATACTGCCTTGATGATGGACTTCAGCATCTCAAAACCATGATCCACTTTGAGGATTTTGAAGTGAGTATGACCACCATCCGTTTTCTTCTTGACACTCAGATTCTCAGACAGCTTCTCTGCCTTCCCTGAAACCTTCAGTCAATTCCACACTCCCTAAACCCTTACTTCGAACGTGCAGAACAGTAACCTGGTCACAGAAGGTAAGAACTCAAAGCCGACCATTTTTAAAAGTGGATAGTCTTTTTTTTTAAGTACCATAAAAAAACAGAACATAAATAATACTTCACCTATGTGCTCCATACACAGAATAAAGAGAGAGACTTACACACCCAGTTCTTACCATTGTCTATGTTGGTCCCAGATTCAACATTAAACCTTTTCTCACTCCTTAGGGAAACATACCCCTGAAGTATTCCTAAGCCTAAATTACAGCTGCATAGAGCTAAAAGGAATCTGACCGATGATCCAACTGAACTCCAGAGAGATACAGATGACCTCTACTAATCGTGGGAGGCTAATTACCAAAAGCCACAACACCAAAATTGCAGTGGCTTAGCACAGTACTAGTTTATTTCTCACTCAAATTATAGTTCAATTTAGGGTGCTAGATACATAGATCAGGGACCCAGGTCTTCTATCTGGGTCTAGAACTGGTAGGTGGAGAAAGAGTAAGCACAAGGAGAGTTCAGCAGGAGGTTTTCATGGGCCTGGGTTAGGTGTGAGTCATGCCTGCTCACATTTAATGGACCCAAACTCAATCACATTGGCACATCGAACAAAAAGGGATGTTGACAAATATGGTGAAGCTTTTCTTTTTTCTTTTCTTTTTTTTTATTTTTTAAGTATTGCAGACATTATCTGATTTATAAGTTGCTTTAAATATTTTACTTTAAAAAGCCACTTAGAAATCTGTAACAACTAAATCCAGTCATACAGTATTAGAAGAGGCTGAAAAGAGACACATATCTATTGCTTTACAATCTAATGATTTCTCCCTTCCATTCAATCACCCACCACTTTCAGCATGTACCTCCTATATCTCTGAAAAGATCCAAGTCATTCCATGTAAGCTTCTTTATCTGTCATTGTTTTCATTTTACCAGTTTTGCCAATAAATGTGTCCCCTTACATAAAGTCTACCACAGTCCTCATTTCTTCTCACTCCCTATCAGGTCCTATTGCAATATTTACCCTGTTTTTCTCTATTCCTGTGTCCCAGCTAAGAGTAGACCCAACGTTTTTGAGACATTGACTAAAATAAAGCTACAGTACAAAAGTTAGTTTTCTAGTTCCCAAGATTAAAGATTTTCATTTCTCTTTGATGCAATTTTCCCCCAAGGAAAATTGCTCTAAGTAGGCTCTTCAATTATGCAATTGTTTGGCCAGAAGTTAAAATGTGATGTAAACATTAACTTACATACATATGTACACATGTTTTACATTGATAATATGACTTGATATATTGTTGAAGCAAGAATGATATTTCAGACTTTCTTGGTTTTTTATTTGTTTGTTTGATTATCATATTAGTTTTCTATTGTCTCTTTTTTTCTGTTGAACAAGTTATCATAAACTTAGTGACTTAACACAAATTTATCGTCATTTTGTTACATAGGTTAGAAGTCTGACATTAGTCTCACTGGGATAAAATAAAGATATGAATAAGGTCACATTCCTTTCTGGCAGCTCTAGGAGTGTATCCATTTCTTTGCCCTTTTCATCTTCTGGACAGATGCTACCCACATTCCTTGGTTGTGGCTCCTTTGCTCCATCTTCAAACTCAGTTAAATTACTTTCTTCTGTAGTCACATCTCCCTCTGACCTGCTTCTTCTACACCCTTCTTGCATGATTGTATTGGGCCCAATGGATAATCCAGGATAACAGCTCTGTCTTAAGGTCAGCTAATCAGCAACTTTAATTCCCATTTGCTATATAAGGGTATTTATTTACAGGTTCTAGGGATTAAGACAGACATCTTTGAGGACCATTAGTCTGCATATCACAATTACAGACATACCTTGTTTTATTACACTCCACTTTATTGTGCTTTACAGAGGTTGTGTGTTTTTTTTAGAAATTGAAGTCAAGACACTCTACCAGCAAAAAGAATACCACTCACTTTATTGCAATATTCGCTTTATGACAGTGGTATGGAACCAAACATGCAGCATCTCCAAGGTATGCCTATAGTGTTTCAGTAGAGATATTGAAATGAAGAGGTAGATTTTGGTTATATATGAATTGCGACCTGTAAGGCACTGGCTTAAATTATTGTGTATTCTTGTGAAAGTGGGTTGAAAGAGGTGGAGATGGCAGTAAAATGTTAGTAATTTGTAAAAGAGACGAGTCAGAAGAGAGAAGCTGAAATAACTGTTTTTATGAAAGCCTTTGTAAGTCTCTAGGCAAAAGGAGTTGCTCTGGTACAACTCTGGGAATCTGAAAGACAACTGTCTTCATTTGGGTTCTGGCAATCTCACAGGGCATTAGTAAGCGCCCTTCAGGAAACTTCAAAGGCAGTGAACTGTGCCAGGTGAGTCAAAATATGGGGGAAAAGATGTCTGGAGCAGTTATGCTTAGTACTTTGTGAGCACACATGATATAGTTCTTTGGGGAACTCCGAAGTAATTGAGGTCACTCTCCTGGGGGATCTTAAGTCCATTTTTCAGATGATGGGAGATACAGTTAAAATTTGTCCTCAAAAGTTAATTCCACTTCAAAAACTTAGAGGCCTTTAAAATGTGTGTGTGTGTGTGTGTGTGTGTGTGTGTGTGTGTGTGTGTAACACATCATAACTGTTTTAATTCCTTATGCATTTTAATTTCCCTTCTATTATTAAATATGATCAGAGCAATCATAAAAGCATTCACTTGAGTACGGCTTATTTGTTTCCGTGTTTCAAGATAGATAATTCTGAAGTATTTGTTTGTTCTTATATATCCTGCTATCTCTTCATTTAAGCTGTATACCTCTTTGCCTAATGGAAATTCTGTAGCAACCCTGAAAACAAAAGTTACCTGAAAGACATCTCTCTTCCTAGCATTTGTTTCCCAAAACCAAATCCACTGAAGAAATTGAGATAATGTCTCCCAGAGAAAATACGTATGGACTTAGAGAAATCCAACTGAGGAACACGTAGAGAGAGGAAGATCTTTCTGAAGACGGATGGGAGACAGATGTCTGTTGGTTCTGTTAGCAGCTAAGGCCTGTGCCCAACTTCAAACAGTACTTCAGGAGGACACCAGACTTCAAAGGGGACCAGACAGCAAGAAGGCACCAGATTGTAAAAAGAAATTGTTGCACAGTGTGTTTAAGGATTTTAGCCAGGAGGTGCCCAGCCTCAACAAAGCCTCTGTCATGTTTTAGCTATGACATAGAAGCAGCAGACCAGTGGCATTGCTCCATATCTCATCAAAGATTTGTGTGCCTGATAGTAACAGTTAGTTAACAAGGAGGATATCCAGGACCTGGATATCAGCCGTATGAATTCCACGATGCTGATTAGATTGAATTTTCTTCCCATGCTCTCCCCCAGCAAAAGATAAAGGGAGGTCCAAAAGTAAGCTGATTCAAAAAACCCTAAAGATGCACTACTGTGTGATAGTTTATGAGCAAAGATTCTTACCTGGCTCTAGCTCTTTTCTCTATGAATTACTGTTAGCAGTAAGTTCCCTGCAAACACTACCTCTTAAGAATTATTATAAGTACAGCTCCTAATGCTTTTCCCACTCCCAGTGAAGGAATCAAACTAAATTGTTCCTCTATTTTCTGGTATCTATCAGTAACACTTTCTTGAATCTGCTCTTTCTACAATAAGGTCACTAATGACCTTCCTGGATTGTGGGTTCAACCAGGACCTGTTCAAGATGATAACTTTGAAACTTGAACTGAAGTATTTCAGTCATATTAAATGTACAGCTCCCACCCCTCTACCCATGCCCAGGAAGGCATCATAGCCATCGTAGGCACTGAGAACCCAGACTGCACCAAAGAAGGGAAAATGCACTTCTCTCTCCATGTGTGGAGGTGAGAAACACCTTGTGCTACAGAGTTGGTAAGTTGTCTATTTATTTTCCCATAGATTTTTCCACTAAAGTGTTCATAATAATAAGATGGGCTGATTTTTAGAATAGCAAGGAAAAGACATAACTGGAGTATTGGGGGAATTGAAATACTTAGAAATAAGGGTTGAGTGATTTCTATTTTGTCATAGTTGATGCTGAACTCTGCTTACTGAGAGAGACTTGAGGGGCACTGTATTTTATATCAGTCCAAAGTTATGACTGATAGTAAATAAAAGCTTGTTATTTGCATATCATAGTCTTTTAAGATTCTTGAAGGTGAGTAGGTGTAAAGTATTTGGAGAGAAACACAGGGAAGATTTGTGGCAAAATAGCAACAATAAAATAGTAATGTGACCATGTGCTCAGTACTCTTCTAAGTATTTCATAACATGCATTATTTAACTTAGCTGACCAAAATGTGAGCAGGAAATTACAAATCAAAATCAAGAAAAATTTAAGCTCATCTTTTTTATTTATGGGTAACATTCAACTTATGCCAAGCTTATTGTTTTGTAAATATGTACATTGTGAATTAATAAATATTTCAACAATACACCATATCAATAAAATTACTATGAATTTTATTGCACATGTAGCTATTAAAACCTGAATCTCCTTAGATTTCTATTTAAATATTTAGAAATATTAAAAATAGGAACAGAGGCATTCATAGATAATGCTCAAAATCCAAAATAGCACCCTTTCTTTCTCATTTTATTCTGGCACAAAATATTTAAATACAATAGCCCTTTCTTTTCTGGTTAATTATTCTCCGTGACATTTTGAGATCAGAATCAGCACAAATTATTCTTTTTCTAAAAACCCTGAAATTA
This sequence comes from Rhinolophus hipposideros, assembly GCF_964194185.1. NCBI lineage: Eukaryota > Metazoa > Chordata > Mammalia > Chiroptera > Rhinolophidae > Rhinolophus > Rhinolophus hipposideros. Next base: position 34,610,261 of record NC_138047.1, read on the forward strand.
AAGTAAAGCTGACAAAAGAATATTTAAAGTTAAGAACTTTTGAAAAATTACCTATAAGTGAGTCAGCTAGAACTAGCTTTATTTTATTAAGATTTTAATTTTTTAAAAACTTTTGATTCCCAAAGGTGAATAGAAGGTCTCTGATTTGAAAAAAAAAAAGAAAGAAAGAAAGAAAAACTACAGGATTGTACAGAGAAAACCTTTTGCTAAAGCAATGAAAGTAAGGCTTTTGAGAATGTTGAGAAAGTAAACTAAGATCTTGCTCCACTGATCTTCCAGTTTCTTAAAAGCACAGACATTTTAGCAACTTCAGAGACTTCCCATAAACTGCTCCTTCTCCCTAGAATTCTCAGCCCACCCCAAACCACCCCCCAATTCTTTAACTGCCGAATTTCTACTTATTCTTCAAGTCACTTTCTCAGGCAAGCCTACAAAACCTCTCAAGTTATTTTATGCCTCTCTGGTAAATTCTCTGATATAACCATACATTTCTATCATTTATAATTATATCATTAGTTTTACAGATTTTTGTTTGTCTCACTTACAAAATTGTAATGTCTACTCCATGAAGGCAAAAGTTGTGTTTCCCTTATTCCCTACTGCGTTCCCAAAACTCACCACAACGTCTGGAATATAGTATGTGTACCATGGATATTTGATGAGAAAATGAGAGCAATAACAGGAATCTTGTGAGAAAAATATATCAAAAAGATTATTATTAATAAAGCAATTATGCAAAACTGTTTTTATTTCCCATAATTTTGTATCAATAAATAAAATTTAACTTATTCATTCAACACATATTTATGGAGCACCAGCTCTATGCCAGGAAATGTGTTAAATGATGGTGAACCAGATACCGTCTCTGCTCTTAAGGTATTTATTTGCAAGTCCATGGGAGAAACATGCAATAAGAAACAATTATGAGACACTGCTATAAGCATTATAGCAGGGGAAGGACAGAAGGCTATGAAAGCATGTAGAAGTAGTAGTAAGTCCAAATATCTATTGCTATGTTACACAAATTATCCCAAACCATAGTGACTAAAACAATTTTTATTTTTATATCTCATTATTCTGTGGGTCAGCGATTGGAGAGCACAGAGAAAAAAGCTCATCCCTGCTCCGTGATGCCCAGGGCCTCAGCAATTATTAGAATTGCTGAGGGTTGGAAAGCTAGAGGATGGCCAAATATCTTTCTCTGTGTGTCTGTCTGTCTGTGTCTATGTCCTTCTCCACCTTCTCCATGTTGCTAGCTTGGGCTTCTTCTTAACATGGCAACTATAGTAAGGCTTCTACATGGAGCTTCAGCACTTTATGAGAAGGTATTTCAAAACACAGGACATGGACACTGCTAGTCTCCTAAAACCAGAGCCTTTGTTCAAGGTGGGCCTGAATGAGACGCACATGTGAAATGCCTAGTACATACCATAAAAGGGAGCAGTGTCAAACATCGTGTGGTCATCTACAATCCACTACAGCACCTCAGCACCTAACTCAGGCTTGTGGGGTCAAGAGGGGCTTAGGGAGAGCATGAAATTTCTGCTGACAAGGAAAGCAAGTCTGAGTTTGGTGGAAGAAGTAGAGTGTGGAGTAGGGGAGGATCAAATAAAGGGTACATTCTAAATATCCACCTCAGAATTTAGCAACCACTATAGATATTCAATACATGATAACTATTATCATTTGAGTATGACACCTAATTCTTAATAATGTGTCTTGATGACTCAGGAACATGTCTAATATTATGTGCCATTCTCTATTAATAACAAAATGTATTACTATGCAAACTCAGAAAGTCATTCAGCCTCATTGAATACCAGATGGACAGAGCAGCCAAAACCTCTGCTCTCACTTCATTGCATATAACTGGGTCTATAGGTTCCATGAGAAGTAAGCCCTGAGTCAAAAATACAAATATAAGTAGTTTATTTAGAAGACAATCCCAGGAAACACCCACAGGGTGTGAGGAGCAAAACAGGGAAGTGAAGGAGCCAGAAAGGTGCATTATCGAGCCAATTACCTATGGGCAATAGAGCTTTACTCCACTAGCAGTCACAAAGACAAGAACTTCAGTTATCCCTACAAAGGGGCAGAGAAACTGGGGTATCCATTCCTCAACTTCCTGTCCATCATTGGTTATAGGCTGCTTTCGGGGCATTAATTCTGTAGCACTCGGCTCACTTTCCTCTTGAGCTCAAAGCACTTGCACAACTAAACAAAAAGCCCTCAGACCAAGAATCAAAGTTGTTCACTGTTAACAAACTTCTGAGTATGGAAGCCAGAATTGGGCCGAAGGGCTATGGAAGGCTTCACTCTGGGGATTCAGTTTTGAAATGATAGGGACCTTCCCTCAATGAGTTAAATAATCAAATAAATGATTAAAAGTAAACAAGCCACAGAATATTACTCAGCTATAAAAAAAAATGAAATGTTACCATTTGCGAAAACATGGATGGACCTACAGGATATTATGTTAATGAAAAAAGACAGACAGAGAAAGACAAATGCCATATGATTTCATTTGTATGAAGCATCTAAAAAACAAAATAAACAAACAAAACAGACACAAACTCATATTCAGAGAACAAATTGATGGCTGCCAAATGGGAAGGAGGTTGGGGGACTGGATGAAAAAGGTGAAGGGATTAAGAACTACAAATTGGTAGCTACGTACAAAAAACATGAGCTAAAATAGACTAAAATAGACACAGCATAAGGAATATAGTCAATAATATTGTAATAACTATGTATAGTGTCAGATGGGTACTAGATTTATCAGAGGGATCACTTCGTAAAGTATTTAAATGTCTAAGTATTTAAGTATCTGCGATCATAAATATGTTAAAGATGAGAATAATATGAAATAGAAAGTATAAATGCTATTATAAGGACAAATCAACCTTAAAAATTCTCTCTATTGAAAATAAGGGAAAAGATTCCCCTCTTCTTTTTCTTAGAGCATTTATTATACTTAATACTTAGGAAAATTTGGAATTGTATCTCCCAATCATTACATAATGTATTGAAAAGCATTTTATAAATTTTGAATACTTTTACTTCTATTGTCTCTTGTGTCGTCTACCTACATATAATCCTGTACATGGAAAAATTTCACGGTACATGATATATAAACTAAACCCTGCTCTCTCTCACCTCTGTGTCGTGAGTGTCACCATCACAGGCCATGGGACATTGCAAGCCTACCTTTGAGATATTGGGAATCTTCAGAGAGCAGGAAAAGGTAGTAGTTTCAGATAAGGAGCAATATACTAACAAGCAAAACTGCTTATGCTGCTGCATCAGCTCCACACTAAATAGACCATTTATACATGAAGGGTTATAAGCTGTGACTGTTTATTCACACCCAGGAAACTATGAAGGATATTTTACAGGCTCGAGAGATTTTTTTTTGTTGTTGACAAGAAACAACCAAAATCTCAAAAGGACAGCTAGTTCAAGGAAGAAAAAACAAGGATGAATGTTGAAGAAAAAACAAGGATGAAACAAGAAAAAATAAGGATGTAAATAGTAAGACAAATTATGTTGGTACTGAAATCTCTTTTAAACCTTTCTTATTTTATTGGGAGATATTATGGGGAAGGGGGAATTGGTTTGTGTACACTCCAAGTAGAAAACAGTCTGTTGCAATCAGTGGAAATGAATTATTTATTGTTCAGCAATAGTTAATGGTGAAGGATTAAGCACTTCTGATTTTACAGTAATAGGCATAACAGATCTAATAGAAAGCCAAACACATACCTAAATTAGAGTCTCCTATGATTTGTTTCCTGTATTTGGGAAACCCATCATAGACTTCTGGTTTCAATGACTTCATCTTTCACATTTGGGGCATTTCTCACCTAATACTTTTCAAGGGCATCATAATTAATTCAACTTTTATTTGTTTGTGGAAGAAATATTAATGGACTTGTAATAGACACCAATCCTGATGCTTCACTCTGGGGATTCAGTTTTGAAATGATAGGGACTTTCCCTCAATGAGTTAAATAATCAAATAAATAATTAAAAGTAAACAAGCCACAGAATATTACTTGGCTATAAAAAAGAATGAAATGTTACCATTTGCGAAAACATGGATGGACCTACAAGATATTATGTTAATGAAAAAAGACAGACAGAGAAAGACAAATGCCATATGATTTCACTTGTATGAAGCATCTAAAAACCAAAATAAATGAACAAACAAAACAGACACAAACTCAGATACAGAGAACAAATTGATGGCTGCCAAATGGGAAGGAGGTTGGGGGACTGGATGAAAAAGGTGAAGGGATTAAGCACTACAAATTGGTAGCTACATACAAAAAACATGAGCTAAAATAGTCTACAATAGACACAGCATAAGGAATATAGTCAATAATACTGTAATAACTATGTATGGTGTCAGATGGGTACTAAATTTATCAGAGGGATCACTTCGTATTTAAATGTCTAACAATTACACTGCATAGCTTAAACTAATATAATATTTAATGTCAACTGTAATTGAATAGTAATTTTTAATAGAAATAAAATAAATTAATAAAATAAAATAAAATAGATTGTAGCCAGCAAAAATACGTAAACAAGCCATCACAATACAGTGCAGTAAGAACTTCGATATGGGGTGATTACTGATCCAACTCAGCAAACCTGTGTTCCAAGCAATATGTGAAACAGTTATGAGGATACAAAACAAACCAGCATGTTGCTGCTCTCTTAAGCAAGATGTCATCTAGTGCCAATATATGGCCCTGTTTATTCACAATTCAACCTACGCTGTAGGGTGTAGACAGACCCCTAGAGATTCGGCTCTTGCATCTGCAGTCACAGGGAACACCAGCTGCTCTTCAAACACGGTGCAGCGAATGACACGTTATCTTTGTGTTGTGTGCGTGTCATGGGGATTTTTCGTCAATAATGATTTTCAATGCCTTCTTAAGGTGTTTTAAAGGTATTTTATATCACGACTAAACACAAATTCAATTTGGTTTACAAACATGGTCATAATTTCAAAGAACTGTTGCTGCTTATAGCTTACGACATTTACTGACTTGGACGGCTGCATAAAGTTTGTTTTCTCTTGTTTGCGTGTCTATTTGTTTCTGAAAGGAGCATCTGCATTACTATACTTCAGAATGGGAAATGGCAGGCATAGTTTGGCCCCAGTTAGCAGGCCCTATGAGGAAAACATGCCCTGCTTTTTCAATGTATTCTCCAAAGTCGTTAGGTCATTTAGTTTTTCACGCTCATGTCCATTTTAGTTACCATGTAGCATCGATTTCAAAATTTGAGGCTTAAGCAATGCTCCCCTTGAAGAAGATTTCTATTCTTTTTAACTAACTCGCAGAATGTTAACTAACTCGCAGAAGATTGTGAATACTTAATTGTCATGGTATATAACTTTTTATTATTATTATTGGTAAATTGAAGGATTCACTCTGGGTATATTAAATTCAAACAAATTCTGAGTCAAGTGCTAATGGATGTTTTAGACATTATAATTTCTCCTAATGCTCTAAGATCGTGGTATAGAGCTTAGAGATTTTCTTACTTAAGAAAATCAAGTAAATAACATAAATATGTAATTATATATTCTTTTTCAGTTAAAGTAACTTATTAAACTACTGTTAGTATGACAAAAAGGTACTCACAAGTAGGTGGTCAGGAACTCCTAGACTATTAGCTTCCATGTTCAAACTAGCTAAAAGAAAATTTGGCTAAGATTCAGATGTCCCACTCTGGTCATCAGGTGAGCAATGACGACTATAGGTAGGTAACTCACCATTTTTCAAATATCCACTACACTTCTGAGATCCAATAATTAGCCCATGTCAGTTTCATCTGTCAAATTTTAACCATTAGAGATAAAACCAGTTAAGAAAAAATGTTTTAACTAAAAGAGAGACATGCTAAGATTGAATTACACTAGCTAAGAATTTATTGAGAAAATAACAATATGCCAAAGAAACTGGTCCCAACATCTGGCATGAAGTAAATTAAAAAATCATTACAGTTAGGCTTTTTAAACTTATCTTTGGTCTAATTCTTTTCTTTGATGTTAATTATGGCATTTAAAAAATTTTTACACTTACACATTTTCTATCTTTTGTACTTTGGATTAGGACAAAGTCACCCAATTTGAGAACAAGTTCACAGAACAAAAACTGCTGCTGGAGCATGTGTCAATTTTGTAGTTATTGAGAAGACAAATACATCTGATTACTCCTGGATAGTAAGCCTTGTACCTACTAAAAGGTCCAAAAGAGAAGAAATGTGAAATATAAAGTTTAATGTATGAAGTTGTCCGTAATGGACCTGTTGAAAGGAAATGAGAAATTTAGGACTTGACTTTTGTTCACTTTTGAAATTTCATTCTCTGCTCTGGAGAGGAAAGATTAGAAAAGTGGTAAGAATCTGGAACTAAGTGAAGGCAGATACCGAAGGCAAAAAGTGAGCTAAAGGTGAATTGTGACAATGAAGAAAGATCAGGAGGGGAAAATGACTAAAATGTGCAGGTCAGACATTGACAGAGGTGAAGTCTTTAGAGATGCTAGTGAAAGTATAGTCAAATGCTCTTGCCTCTTTCTAAAACTAAGGACACCCGTGTTTTTTACCGTGATGTAACCAAAAGCCACAGGCACATTTAAGACAGTGCTGTGAGAGGCATTTTGGCCCTTTGGGGCAGTATAGATGGCTGTTAAGTACAACAGAATCAGAAGCTGTACTTGACAATAATTCTTCATGATGAGATGCAGTAAATATCTGTTGCTTTTGTCACCTAATATTCCTTCAGTTTTCTTATAAAAACAGAACTCCAGTTTCCTATGGAAAGCTAATTTACACCTACTATAACAACATACCATAGAATTTGAGAGACCTGGCTTTAACAGATGGCTTTAATTAGCTGCAGTATTTAGCTGAGAAATGAACACATGGCATACTCAGAGACAGTGAAACACAATGGAGCTTTTGCTAGGATCCCTGAGGGAAAAAGACTCTATCTTTTTCCCCTGACTTTAAACCTGGTTGAATGTAGACAATAACTTCCTAACCAACTTGCCCCTCATGGAGACTGAGCATAAAGATAACACATAGAAGGGATCACTGCTGACCTGAGAAACAGAAAAAATAACATGGGACAAGGCCTTAGTTAGATGGTTTGGCTTAATCAACCTGCAGCTGAAACCAGACTCAGTCCAGGACTTTTCAAGTATATGAACAAAGAAATCATTGTTTTTATTAAGCCAATTTCATTACTACTAACTGATGAACGGACCTTGACTCAAGATATAGAAAGTTTCTCCAGCATATCAGAAGAGACTCAGACTCATACACATCTATATTTAAATCCTAATTCTACCACTACCAAAGGTATTAGTCTGGGTAAGTGAATTAACCTCTCTGTAGTCCAGTTTCCTTATAATATACAAACCATTAAATCTAAATGGTCAATGAAAAAAATCTATGGATAGCTTCTAATACAGCATATGCTACACAGTAGGCACCCAAAAAATGGTGGTTATTGTTGTTTTCACTGTACAACTGAAATAATAAACCATTCTGAAAGGTCTTTATTGATACGACAGTAATAAAAAACTAAATATAAGTTGTGGGGAAAAAACATGAAACATTTTTTTCTGGTTTTGTTAGCTAACCTCAAGCATTCTAAATCCACCTCTATCATCCCACCTTAGCTCTAAAATGACTTGTTTGGATGCTGAATTCCAATTCCTCTTTTAATTCTAAACCTCTGATTCTATAGTTCTTAAGCTCAGTACACGTTGTTACAAGTGAACAATATATTCATCAACATGCTCCCTATATAAAAATGAAAATGCCCTGGTTCATTTTCTCTGTTTGGCTAGTACCCTGAAGCAGTGATTTGAGTAAATAACTTTTTAAAAATCCTCTTTGAGATTATAAAATCTTTAAATATAACTGCTGTCTGTTTCCATTATTTCCTTCCTTTCTTTCTACCTAAATAATTTAGCCAGGAGAGGGCAAGTAAAGGAAACATCAGTAAGGGACAGGGGATAATGGCAGCCAATTGGCATAAGATGCTGGAGCCAGAACAAGATGAAAGGTGTGTCTGCTCACTACAGGTCAGTAACAGAGCCTAATCAGGGGAAGGAGATCATCCACATAAGTACTAAGGGGGTGGTAACAGTGGAAATGGAAGACTGGAAACATACTAGGAGAATGAACTCACTAAGTAAGATATGTTTCTCCAGTAAAGAGAGTTAGAAATATAGAAAGAGAGAAAATTTGAATGAATACTTATTGCTAAACTAGAATTGAAAGTATTAATATGAACTCATGGCGATATATATACATTTACATTTGAACATGCATGTATATGCCTACATATATCTCCTAACTCTGTCCACTGCGAAGGTCTGCAGCGGTGACACCCCAACAAACATAACCAAGTGTCCGTATCTTGGTTTCTAAATACATCTACCCTCTAAAAGGCACTAGGGCTCTGTGGGGACAGAGCCCCAGAGAGCAGTTTCCAGGCTCTCCTTGGTGAAATGGCGTTTGCCAGAAAGTGGACAGCAGGCCGCACGTCGTGTGAATCCAGCCTCCAGTGAGCCTAGTGGCATGACTCCCCTTCCTATGGCTCCATGGGTGTTCCTTTTTGGCCTAGCCATATCCTGCATTCTTATGTGGGGAGCGGGACCAGAGGCCCCGCAGGCCGCCCTGCACGACAAGCTCCTTGGTGAAATGGCTAATTTTAAAGCCGGGGCAGAGAAAATAAGAAATGAGTCTGGAAAACCTTGTATCAGAAAGAAGAATATACAATCCAAAATGGCAGAGTAGAGAAACACTGTGCCTGTGTCCTTCTGTGACCACATTAAAATTACAACTAAATTATAGAACAGTCAACCTGGAGAACCATCTGAGGTCTAGCCAAACAGAAGTATTATAACTGAAAATATAAGAAAGCAACGTTGAGACAGACAGGAGGGGCAGAGATGTGGAACAGGCTTCACACCTGTGTGTGGTGGTTGAGATCAGGAGGGATGTCTCAGCCTCAGAAGTTACCCCAGAGGAGAAAGGGACCCCAGTCCCCCACACCAGTCTCCCCACCCCGAGCACTGGTGCCAAGAAGAGAAGCTCCCACAACATCTGACTGTGAAAAACAGTGGGAAGTTCAGCCATCGAGGTGGGACGGAAGACTGCAGGAAACCCAGACATCCTCTTAAATGTCCTGTAAACAGACTCACTCACTTGGAGGCACTCACCTTGGGCTCCATCGGAGGGATGATGACTCAGAGGGCCTCGGAGACATGGAGGGGGGGGCAGACTGAGGTGTGCCGCTTTGAAGGGAGGACTGGAGGAGAGTCAGGTGAGGGGTCCATCTTACTAGCAGCGTGCAGGAGGACGCCATCTTTCCGTGTTGAGCCCACCCCTTCCGACCAAATCTAAATCTGATTGGCCTAGTGAACTCAGCTGTTCAACCCTGATGACTGAGTAGCACCCCATTCCACCTAATTTCCCCACTGCTGGAGGCACTTTCTCGGTGAGCAGCCAGCCCCTCCCTCATTGCACTCTATCTTGGAAAACTGTTGGAGTCCAGCAGGCCCTGGCCGGGTGGCAACTGGGCTTCGGTGTGCTCTGAAATTTTTCCTGAGTCGCTCCAGGGTCAGCACTGGCACCAAACCAAAATTTACATTAACCTGGCGACCATAATTCTTCCTACTCTAGGACTCCGTGAGACCCTACCTCACCCAATGTGTGTACCGCACGAGGTGTTATCAGTGGCTGACCCAGCAGGTGGCAACAGGCCTCAGGTGTCCTGGCTATATGTGGAGCTATAATTTAAAATCAAAGGACAGATAAAGAGCTTCCCAGGCAAGAAAAAATTAAAGGTGTTCATTACCACCAAATAAGTATTACAAGGAAAGTTAGAGGGACTTCTTTAAGACAGAAAAAAAAATCAAAATTATGAATAATAAAATGGCAATAGCTACATATCTATCAACAATTACTTTCTATGTAAGTAATTAAATGCTCCAATCAAAAGACATAAGGTGGTTGAATGGATAAGAAAACAAGACCCTTACATAAGCTGCCTACAAGAGACTCACGTCAGATTGAAAGATACACACAGACAGAAAGCAAAGGGGTGGAAAAAGATATTTCATGAAAATAGGAAAAAAAAAATGTTGGGGTAGCAATACTTATACCAGACAAAATAGACTTTAAGACAAGGCTGTAAGAAGAGCCAATGAAGGACCCAGTAACCCCACTTCTGGGTATTTATCTGAAGAAAAATAAAATGCTACTTTGAAGGGACGTGTGCCTCCATAAGTTCATTGCAGCGTTGTTTACAACGGCCACGATGTGGAGGCAGCCTGGGTGTCTGTCAATGGATGAATGGATAAAGAGCTGGTACATATATACAGTGAAATATTGTTGGTCACGGAAGGGAGTGGGTTCTTGCCATCTGCGGTGACATGGATGGACCTGGAGGGTGTTGTGCTCAGTGAAGAATGTCAGACAAAGAAAGACAGATGCAATGTGATTTCATTTATATGCAGAATGTAAAGTACAAAATTAACAAACAAAACAGAAACAAACTCATAGATACAGAAAACATTTCGAAGATTGTCAGATGGGAGCAGGATTGGGGGTGTGGGTTTTCTCAGAAGAAGAATAAAGGGAAGGGATTAAGAAGTACAAATTGGTTGTTACACAGTAGTCATGGGAAAATAGGGTATATATAGCATAAGGAATATAGTGAATAATATTGTAATAACTGTATGGAGTCAGATGATTACTAGATTTGTTGGGGTGATAGGAGGGAGTTGGGGGGCAGAGTGACAAAGGTAGGGATTAAAAAGTACAAATTGGTCGTTACAAAATAGTTATGGGGATGAAGAGTAAAACACAGGGAAATAGTTAATGACATGGTAATAACCATGTATAGTGTTAGGTGTGTACTAGACTAGTTGGGGGATCACTTCTAAAATTATATAAATGTCTAACCACTATGCTGTACGCCTGATATTAATATTAAATAATATTGAATGTCAATTGTAATTGAAAAATTAAAAAGTGGGGTGGGGAAGTTAAAGGGGAATAAAAAGGTGGTCCAAATTTTCAGGTATAAAACAAATAAGTCATGAGAATGTAATATCTTCTATGAACAATATACCAAACAATCAAAAGGACGGTGGCTCTTTTTTATAAAGGAAATATGTGGTGTCAGGAAAGGGAAAATGATTTATGAAAGTATGTCTTGCAGGAAAAGTATAACAAGGCTTACGTTCGCTGGGCCTTACATTAGACTGTAATCTTTTAGCTCCTTGTAGACACTCATTCAGAGGAGTACTGTTAAGCTGCTAAGAGCTGATATTTAAGATTCTACTCATAACCCATTCCTTTTAAAACAATTCTTTTTAGATTCATTATGCTGGAATAAAAAAAGAAAGACTAAGACTCAAATATCTAAAATTATGCACCATCATTTTGCTCCTCCATTCATGGGTGGATTATTCAGTGTCTTTAAGTGCCACCCCTAAATTATTTAAAGGAAACTAAGTTATCCAAATTCTTCTGCTGCCTGAATTATTTAGGGTATAAATGTTTCCTGTTGAATGCTTTTGCGGTCACAATTTGTGCCTTGGCCTAAGTGAATAAAATTAGCTTTAATGCAATAATACAAAAGCAATGATTAGAAATAATACATAAAGTGATTGTAATTGTTTTTTTCTTATGAAAATGGTTTGAAGTAGATATTGGCAATAATATACATTTCTTATTTATAATCAGTAAGCTTTGTGCCCACAAGAAATTGCTCCCTTCTCTCCCCGCCCCCCGCCCCCATCTTTTATAAAAGTCAATTGCAATAAGTTTTCTTGTGCCAAATTTTTAACTCACTTCTAAATCTGCCATTGCTAGTTCAGGTTTCCTGTTACCTATTCAATATTTTATATTAACAACAATACACAGACCAGTGTGACCAATTACCTTATTGAAGAGAAGTTGGCAATCTGTCCTTTGATGTAGAATCCAAAGGATTCTCTGTAGTATAACTTTGATTATATTATTAAGAAATAATATTGCGCTTTACTTGTCCCACAGGCTTAGGAACAGACTACCCTGAAGCCTTCTAGAACCTCATTTTTGTCATTAAATTTAATTATCTCTCATTTATTGCACTTTTAACAGTCTAAACGCACATGGTTTGAGTTTCAGATTTTTTCTTCTCATCTTCTTCCCACTTAGGGAGGTGGAAGATAGGTGGAGGAAGTTCAGCTAAAAGTTCCAAAATCACAGAACAGTAGGAAAAATAAGAATGTGGAAATGACTAAATGAATCAGAGACTGGAATAAGCAGTAATGGCATTATTATTTTTTTCATTAGGTAGCCTCTTAAACTGAGATATTATCTGAATTGAATAGTATTTTAAATGTAATGAACATCTTTTTTCTGTGGTTTATGATTGCAAGTAACAGAATTCAAATCAAGATATTTTAAGGAAAAAGAAAAATGTAGTTGAGACCGGCTCCAGAGATAAGATTTACTATATGGACACAGGGATATTTCATTGACTCCAAGGGTCACAATTGCAGAACTTCAAAAGAGACTGCAAGAAGGAATTGGAAAGTTGTAGAGCTCTCACTATAACCCTCAGCTTGCTTCTCTCTGGATTTTCTCTTTATTTTCTTCTCTCATAGACTGGCTTTCTGGTCCATGAGTGCAGAACGTGACTAACCCTGCTCCCAAGGTTAGATCTGGTATGCTCAAAAGAAGCCCAGACTCACCTACAATTCTCTGGAGGAAGAATCTTATCAGCTTCACTTGAGCCAAATGCCTTCCTATGACCAAGTCAACTATGAACAAGGATTTCATTATATGGCTTTGGGGACTAGGGTTAGCATAACTTTCCATAGGAAAGGAGAATTTATCAGTTCGTGAGGTGGGCAGATAGTCAATATATGCCCACCACAGAAAGCTGCAGCTAAACCACTTTAAAGCACGTTGTCATTTTAGGTTATGTTTTTCAATAACTGGCATTCTTAAAGTAATTCACCAAACATGTAAAAGTTAGACTTCTAGAAATCTATATTTTGTCTACACAAGTATAAAATAAGATACTCTATAAATTAACTATTTAATGTTCTGCCTTCAGTGTCTAGTTTGCCAGTATTTTTCAGGTTTCTGTATCTGAAACACAATTTCCTGTACTCCTTGAAGTTGCCTTCAAAAAACTGGGCTGGAGAGTTTGTTGTCAATTTACGATGACCTCTACCCCCTTCTGAGGTCTAATCCAGGATTACAAGTAAGGACTGTAAAGGTAAAGACTGCATTCAATTTCCCGCAGTCCTCTTCTTTGTATGTTTCTGGGTTAGAGCTCACCAATGAGAGGCATTTGTATGAGATTTGTAAGGAGCCATTATTTTCCAGATGTGTGGAAAAACATGAGACCCAAATCTTTCTCAGGAGTTCAACTTCACCACTGAAGACTGAGCATGTTGATGGGAGCCTCCTGGAGATGTTTAAGAACTGCAGCAGCTTCTAGGTAAGGACTTGAGAGCTGTTACTGTGCTAAGTCCAGCTGCCTGCTGCGTGAAAAAGTCAAAAATCAAGAGACAAGGTTGGTGGAAAGCAAAGCAGGTTTATTCAGAACATTGGCATTCCGGGAGGATGGCAAATTCCTGTCCAAAGGCCATCTCCCCATTCCTATAATGGTCAGGTTTTATAGGTATACAAGAGGAAGCAGGGCTGAAAAAAGGGGGAGTTAGTCATGTAACACATCTGGGAGAACATCTCCTGGGGTCCCATTTGTTCTGTGACGGTTATTTCAAACCCAGCCTCATGGGTGATTCATATGTCACCTGACAGAAAATCGCAGTCCAGAATGACAGCCTGGTCACGGGTGTCTGGATGGCTGAGGGCTGACTCGGTTTCCGGCAAGTTAGTGTTCTGCTGATTAACTAGATTAACGAGGTATGCATGAAGCCTTGGGAAAGCAGAGCAATTAAATCAGGCAGTGAGGGAGAGAAACAAAGAGCAAACAACTGCATAGCAAACTTTGAGGTGAATCAAGCTATAAACTAAGTTATTGATTTCTTGAGTTTCACCCTTACAGAATGATCTAACTGATGTTTCAGGCAGGGATCTTCAATATCAGCTTCTTTGGCCTTAGCTCTTCCAACAATTGTGTACCTCTTTAATCCATTTATTAAATCTTTTATACCGAGAATATATGAGTGGCTTCTATGTTCTTGATTAATGATGTTTGATAAAACGATTATTTAAACCTGCTATCGGCTTTGACTGCTTCTCATATGCTATAAAATATACAGTCCTCCAAAGTCTATGGTCTTAGTCACTCTAAAATCAAATTCAAGGCACTCAGTTGCATTACTTTCACCTTAAATAATACATCTGCTTCTGTGATCTGGAGTATGATCACTTTTCACCCAGGGTGACCAAACTTTTCAAAAGTTTACAAACTCAGAGGTTCCGCGAAATATTGTTTGCATTTCTCTTTAGAAAGGTATAATATCATTATGTTTTTATATGTCATTTCTCCCTTAAAATATTCAGAGGCCTGTGAGAATAAAACTTGGCGATGATGATTAAGTTAGTCATAAAGATTGACAATCCAGTCATCATTAAACAGTTGCTTTCAAAACCTCTACTTTTTTTATATACCATTTTGGATATGACTGCCAACACAGCTGAGTCCTCTAAAAGTTTTCAAAGGCAAAAATATCTTCATTTTTGGAACCCTATTTTTGCCCCCTATGTTTAAGATCCTTAGAGTATTACACATGACTCATCTTTTCACACTTTCCTAGTCTTTGCTTTCATTAAAACTAGTTTTGGCTGCTAGATTTGCCATGAATATTGAATTCATATTACGTTTACATCAGAGCACTGGGAAAAAAGACACAGTAGAAATAAATCAAATAAAATGAATACAGCATTAGTTGGGATGTGATGGGGCAGAAGTGTCTGTCTGTTTGCAGGAAATTCAATAGGAGATGAATAGTTTTGGAAAACGAATGCAAAGCTAGGAAAGGGCTTCCAATGAGCGGGCCAGAGGCAATAAGTCTTTCATTCACATTGCAGTGGTCCATCTAACTTTTAATTTGCATGTCTTTGAAACCCAGCTGTGGAAACCCTCTTTTTCACTTTGAAACCAAAGGCACTGGATTCTACCGCGAATTTCACACATTAAAATAAACATGTCTATTGAGTTTATTATTCTCTTGGCTACAATTTATGAAAGTGATGAGATAAAGTTTATAGTTAATTGGAAGTTGTTGGTGAGGATCCTAATTATCACAGTCTTTCTCTGTGAGTCTTTCAGCAGAAGTTGACACCCAGCAGGTGGTGGTGTTATGTTGTTATAGCCCTTCTGTAGTTTCAAGTGAAAATTTGTTTTTCAAATGGCAGTAATTTCCTTCACTTGTTTTTATTATTATAGAACAATGTATACATTAAAGCAAAACAGACTTCCAGGATGTGGTATGTCAAGCAGTGAAAAGTAGTAACACATATTTCACTAACATCTACAACCCCTTTACGACCATGATAATGTCGCTGCATTTCGCCCAGATCTGCTATGTCAGCAAGAGTTTGAAAAATGTCTGTAAAGAATGAAAAACAAAAACTGACCATTTTATTTCAATTACATTTAATTTTCAATGTGTTGCTTAACTTCGCTGTTTACTATTTTGAAAAAAATAAAGAAGTTATGAATCTAATTACACATTTTGATTTTTAATCATTTTTTTTTCCTTTAACTTATTCAGATATTATACCACAAATTCTAAGGCCTGATCACTAATCAAAAATCCAGATTGTGACTTTTTAGAAACTTAACTTTTCAAATAACTAGAGAAGTGTTTAGTATATTTTCTAAATATCATTAAGCAGCACATTTTTAGCAAACACTCTTCTAGTTCATTGTTTGGCTTTTCTTAAGGCAACTGTTTGAGGAGGAAGAAAGCATGAAAGAAAATAAAAGGTTTCTATTCCCATGTGTTAGACTAATCTTCATAGGAGAGGAAAGAGGAGGAAAAAGAGCAATGAAGGGTGACGGCAAGAGGCTGTCATCTGTTCCGAAAAGTTAATAAAACTGAGAGTCCTTTAGAGCAGAGTTAGAGTATCATCACCCTAAAGCTATGTACAAGCTCTAAACATAAGAGGTAAGAAGAATTTCAAAGGAAAGTGTAACCAAAATAAAAGGGACTTGATGGCCTGCATGTATCAAAGTCAAATGAGATAAGAACGGGGCTGCAGCAAAGTAAAGATTTAAGGAAATGACGCCAAGCCTGGAGATACAGGTGAGCTAATCCTCAAAGACCTGGCTCCCCATGGCCTCTAGGGGATATGTTATGTAGGGGAAAGATCATTAGTCATGGCATCTAAGGGAGCTGGGGTCGTGGGCTCTACTGATTGGTCGGGGAAAGGGTAGAAGGCATTTGATCATTGGATGAAGTCCTGATATCAGTCATGGTGTTGTTCTGTCTGGTCTTGAAAGAGGGTCGTCCCACCTTCATGGGTCTAGAGCTGAGACACAACTGAGGTCAAGACGTTAGCTTTAGTTTGACTGAAACTCTGGTCAGCAGTCCTGAGGCTTTGGTCCTAAGACTGTTTAATGCTGACCAATATCTGATGTCCTAAGGGCTTAATTAAGGGAGTGGGCCTGCAGTGTGTGCAACGGTGGAAGGATGAGGAAAGAAGCAAATGTGTTATGGTGCTATTAGACTAACAAGGCCAGTTTGAATCAAGGAGAAAGAAAAGAGAAAAAATTACTTTGATGAAGTGAAGTTTTTGCAGGGTTACAAAAGCCTATTTGTAATGTATCTATTACATTAGACCTCAGAAGAAAGCATGTTACTAAAAACTTACCACCAATTCTTTTGTCAAATCATCTAATCATGGGAGTTTTGTTCAGATCTCAGAATGTCAAGTCTTCTATTCTATGTTTAAGCTCATAATCTACATTGCCACCCATAAGAAATAAAGAAAGAAGGAAGGTAGGAAGGAAGGAAGGAAGGAAGGAAGGAAGGAAGGAAGGAAGGAAGGAAAGAAGGAAGGAAGAAAAGAAGGAAGGAAGGAAAGAAGGGAAATCTAGAAATACTTGTAGCTTTTGTATTGACTTCCTATGCCAGGAAGAATTAATAGAATTATTTGGAACAATATCATACAAATGCAGTCAGTGAAATTATATATTTCTCTAGGGAATTACATTATATAATTCACAGGGAATTACATATGCTGTGAATTTTTGTTCATATTTGTTCATTGGATCATTATTTTAGCCCATAAAAAATCCCTAAATAATTCAGTTTAAAACTTCTTTTAAAGTTGTCAGATGAAATGTCAACACTAGTACAATCTACCAATTAATACCTAAATGCTACGTCACTTTAATAAACACAACTAGATAAACACAACAGTGTTGAATATATTTCACAGCATTACCCTGAATTTTAGATTAAATGATTACTGGTATAAGACAAGCAAGTGTACTTTGAACCAGTAAGGAAAATATTAGCACATTTATGTAACAAAAGATTTCAAAGATCAATCAGATATTCTGTGATTCAACTTTACGTTCATTATATGTTTATGGCATGCTGATTTTGAGTATGCCAGAAGGTAAAATTTTTGCTAAGAAACGCTGAACTTTCCCAGTGCCTGGAAAGAAAAATGGAGGAGCTGGGATATTGGTAGTTGTGCTTTAGTATGAAGACAGTAACAGAGCATCAGAAATTGCAAAATACATAGGTCACCAGTGCACATCTGGTGCTACTTAAAACACATATGCAAAAGTTTTGAAAGTAGTTTGTTTCTTTTGTTTTGTAGTCTAAATTTCTCTAATTCTGTCCTCATCTTTTTCAGTAATCTCCCAAGGTGAGTATGGAAATGAGTTTCATCCATTTGCTCCCTTTCAGCATCTCTGTGACATTTATTAATAGAATTCACATTGCATTTTTCAAAACAAGACATCAAGGATGAGTTGGCCAACAAGAGGGAGAATTAATTCTCTCTAAGGAATAAAAACAATTTACATGTAGACTGATGCCCATGTGGGGTAATTACAAGTAATGTCTAAATAAATTCTAAGTAATAAAAACTTTCATTTATAATCTGAATTGTGATTGTTTTACCTCTACTTAGAGAAGTAATAATTTTTGCAAACTATGAAGTAAATTTAGGAGTAAATCACCACTTTTGCATATATACATTTTAATTTATGTTGTTGTAGCTGTATACAAGTCTATAAAATATTTATATTGTTTTGAGGGAGGTAATATATACCAAATATTATTGGCAAGGATTTCATCTCTTCTATTATGAAGCAAACAGAACATGGAATTTGGCCACGGGCTTTATGAGACTTAGAAGAATACCATTTGATCCAATCTCTTGCTTATATCAAATGATTCCATAGGCATAATTTGAGTGGTTAAAAGATTCCTCTCATATTTTGCACACATTTGGTAGTGGGTGTTCTGAAGCATTATTATCACTATCCTCCTTCCTGAACACATTGTGTAGCAGCAATACTGTTTTCCACTGATAAACAGGATCAGTCAGTCAGCCAAGCAGTAACCTTTTTTCTCTGGGTCTGGTGTCATCAGAAGCTGAAAATGGCCAATGGAAGTCACAACTTTCAGTTCAACAGACCACTGTTTTGGCTCCTGATGGAAGCACTCCACTTGTGAATACTAAGGTGTCAATAACCCAAAGTCGTGGGGATAGGAAGGAAACAAAAATATTTTAGCCAAAATATAAGTAATATTTAGAGGATTCATTCTTGCTTCTACCTCTTGGTTCCCAGATTCATATATTCTGATTATGCAAAAAGAAAAAAGAAAAAAGCACCATACACTGTCATTGGTTAAGAGCATATACTGTACCCTAAACTCTTACCTTATGATTTGCCAACCTCCTTACTTCTTTTAATATATAATTTACTTTCTTTTTCCAAAACAGTGTTTTGTGGAATAAAAAACTTGACTGAAAAGGTATTCACTCCTTATAGAACGAATACAAAACTCCTGTGCTTTCAAAGCTTTTCACAATCTTTTCCTAAACTATCTCTAATCCTATGCGACAGGTACTGAAATAAGTACTTTATGTGTATTAATTTAATCCTCCCAACAACCCTCCAAGTTAGGTATTAGTATTGTTCCCATTTTATGAATAATAAAAGAAACTTGCCTACAGTCACACAGGGGATAAACGACAGAACCCGGATTCAAAACCAGATAGTCAGAATCCACAGCCAGGGCTCCGAACCGCAGTAACACACAGCCTGTCACCATCATCTTTGGGATTATTTGGGACGTGTAATGAATGTTTGCCATCTTCGAAACTCTGTGCTAAGCACTTCGCTTTCCACCGGCCTGATTCTATAGCTAGGCCTTGACTTCCCACTCATATTTTTTTACTATAAAAATTATAACTATTTTCATAGGCACTGCTTCAAGCTAGGTCTCTGAAGAAGCCTCCCTTGTTCATATATTCTGCTCTTTCAAGCATCTTATAATACTCAGCACATTTACCAGGCATCTGATAATCAATAATCTGCATGATGGAGTTTGTGTTCTATTTCTTTAGAACATGTCTTATCTTCCCAGTAATGGTAGGGACAAAGCCACTTTATATTCATCCTTGTATCCCTCACAATGCCTGGTACATTTCTTGACTGTCACATGGTTATTCTTGATTCCAGAAACCCAGGGAATTTTCTACAATTACTTATCCCAATAACATTAACAAACTTAAATATTTTATTCAGAGACTGAAGGGGTTCTACTTCATAAATAGGCTAAAAAAAATCTTCCCCAATCCTATTTCTGCAAACATGGAAGGAGAGGAAAATGGGAAAAGAATATTTTAGGAAAACGGGACACAGTTACTGGTAGCTGTTCACATACTTATAGCAGCAAAGGAGTCATAGCAACTACTGAAAAAAATACCAAAAGTACACATATGTTTATCTTAGGGAAGAATGTTCTGAAAAACATATATTTTTCTTTCCTGAGAATAAAGCATGCTATAATATTTCTTAACCAGAAAACAAAAATGTGACAGAAAATATATTGACAATTTTGTCTCCAGGTGAAATCTACGGCAGACAAGAAACCACTCAGAACAGACCTCTAAAAGTCAAACATGTAAACTTCAGAGCAATGATTGGCATATGGTCTTCCAGAAAACAGCATCTTAGATTTTATAACAGCACTCCTTCAGGGGGAAAACAGACTTCACAGTGTATCCATCTGTCAAACGCAAAACAGTACACAACATATAGACCAAACCAATGAGCAGTTTATTAGAAAAACAGTTAAAAGGTCACTATTTTCCACCAGTCTTAACATTTTTCCTTTACTGTAATAAATAAGCACTACAGCTAACACTGTTTTCCAGACTATGCAAACACTTTGCTTTCTATTTTTGGGTACTCAAATAACATTTTTATTGATATTCCTCAAACAAGGTGGCAGGGAGGAAAGGATTAGCTACATAAAACAGTGCTTTTAGGACATCTAGTATTCTTCTGTAAAAGCTATGTTACTATTTAAATCACCTTGCCACCAAATCATTCATTTTGAGATTTGCAGTGTGTTCTGTGTTAGGTAAAATAAAGAGTTCAAAAAGTTTGGAATAGAGCTAGAACAAAAAACTTTCATCAGAATGGGTGCACTTTATTTTCCTACAGGAATTGTTTGAGGAATGGGTACTTCTCCATAGTTGAAAAAACCCTTTTCTGTCATCATAGAATTTCCAAAGAGGCCAGTGGTTCTCTGAAGGAGCGTGGGGCTCGATAGGAAGCCACTCGAATGGCTTCCAGCAAAGTAAAACTCAGCTGCGGCAGCATGCTCAGTGAGACTGTCACTTTCTTCTTTTAAATTTATTTTAGTTTATTTTTTAACATAAATTGTGTATATATTTAAGGTATACAACATGATGATTTTGTATACATATACATAGTGAAATGATTACTATAGTCAAGCTCATTAACATATTCTCTCCTCACATAGTTACTTTTTGTGTGTGTGTGTGGTGAGGGTATCTAGTCTCATAGCAAATTTCCAGTGTTCAATACAGCATTATTATCAAACACGGTCATCAAGCTGTACGTTTGATCTCTAAGACTTAATTTATCCTACAATTGTGTGCCCTTCGACTATCATCTCCCTGTTTTTCCTACCTCCCCACCCCTGGTGATCACTGTTCTATGCTCTGCCTCTGTGTTCGACTTCTTTAAACTCCACATATAAGTGAGATCATGCAAAGGACATTACGCTAAGTGAAACAAGCCAGACGCAGAACGAGACTGTCTCTTTCTAAGTGAGACAGGTGTGGAAGTGTTTCAACCTTGCAGACAGCAACATATCTCCCAAAGTAATTAAGTCTTCAGTCAAACACTATAGGGCAAACAGAGCCTGCATTAGAAATGCTGGTAGGTGAGTAATACCAGCTGCTGATGAATCTGAAGGGCAGGGAGGAAGGTGATGATGAATAACCGTGAGCATGTTATCAACAATGCCCCTGGTTACTGATATGGTCACATCAATTAGCTAAAGCTTTCTTAGCCAATTTCTACTTCACATTGTTTCAGGATTGGCAGACGCTCCCCATTCCTTCCGTAATACTCGTACATTCCTGCAGATGCCATCTGCCTGCTGAATGCTTGCAACCAGGAGAAATACTCATCTGCCTGCATACTTCTGTTTCCAGCTGACAGATATATCTCCCAAGAGTTAGTTTTTTCTTCCTAAATTGATAGCCTAACAAACGTGTTTATAGTTATATATATATAATTATATAACTAAATACCATATTAATTTTAATTATATGAAATAATTTGATGTAACTAAATATTACATAGACTGATAAAATATGACTGCAAAGAGGAAGATATTTATTCTATGAAAACTAAGCTTAATGTCTTAGAAATAATTTCCTAAAGTTAAGGACTAAAAAAAAAAAAATTACGTCAAGTTATTGTGGGTGAGGAAACTACAAAAGATCAGGAGAAATAATCCCCAAATTAAAAAGGATAGTACACTCAGATTGCTCGCCAAAAGATTTTTTAAATTTCACTCCACTTCAAAAAATCAAAGACTGGCTTCTTTACTAGTTGTGAGATTCACACACAAAAGACCAGACAAAACTCTAATCGATATATTAATAACTTATCTTTTTAAAAAGAACTTAAGATGAGAAGATTAAAATAAATACGATTTATATTTGTTAGCTAAGTGTTTTTTAAGGTCCCCCCCATTTAATCTTTTTTTAAAAATGTATTCATGGACCAACCCTATCTCTGGTTGCATCACCATATATTCTTTGCCAGCAACCCACATTGCCTGGCTTTTGAAATAAATGAAGAGTTGCAGAGAGGAATGTCTGAAGTTGTAAGAACTCAGGAGCACAGGAAATGCCTTGCTTTCCATTCCAACTTTATGGTTTGTGTAGGTGTTTAGCTCTAAGCAAGCTTGTTGTGCGCTTGACTGATTTTCCACTTCATGCGAGAAATAAAGGCAGCTCCCATGGACACTTAAGATACAACAAACTAACATAAATCTCAAGACTAGAGGAAAATTTATAAGCACTCTGCATCACAGTTTCTTCACAGTATTGCAAAGAATAAATGAGATACCTTTAAAAATATCAAACATATGAAAGGAGTGCAATAAATGTTAGTTCATTTCCTTATGCGCTCAATAAAAAGATACATTGCTGCTACATAATTTTTATGATAATTATGAAATTATTCTATGCCTCTCTATAGTGCTTTGTATTTTTAAAGTACTTTCCTATACATTCTCATTAGTCCCACACAACAACTGTGTATAAATATAAGGTATAAATATCTCCCATATACATTTTATAAAACTGAAACAGTGTCTAAACCAAGTTCTCTCAGAAAGTTAACCTAAAATTATGCTTAAATAAGCCTATTGTAAGCTTATTTTTGGGGCCTACTACTCTCATTAACTTCTACAATTCTGTAAGATGTCTGAGTTTGTTTTTCTTTTTGTTTTTTTAATCTCCTTATTCTTCCATAATGTTCTTCTTTAGAGGCTCACAAATAATCAACAGAAAACATAACGCTTTAATTCCATGCCAATGCATTTAAAAAAAAAGAATACAGGATAGAAACAAAATCAAATTCCTTGTGAACACAATTGTAAGTCAGCAAGCTTTTATCCTCTGAGCCCATAGTCCAAGATGGCGTCTGAAAATTAGAATCCCTTGTACTGTCCTAATTCTTCATCGAGATTCTACCCCAGACAAGGACACTGGGACTATGGCTGGATTTGCAGAAACACAGCCAGGGCCTGAGTAACCAGGAAATTCCTGGATGGACCCTACTAACTAATAGAATCTCAGAATCATGTTGGAACTGTGATCAGAAACTCTCCACTGATGCAAGAAACTCTCTCCCCATTTCTTGAAAGAGGGGGAATCTTCTGACAACTAGCCGTAACTTCGTACCACTGTCTTAGTTCTCCTCATATTTAATTTCCTCCTCCTGGGCCCTCCCCACTGTGAGGCAACTTTTCTATAGATTAATTTTGGCCTATTCTATAGCTTCATATAAATGAAATCATACAGTACATAGCCTTTGTGTCTCACTTAGTTTATTCACAAAATGTTATTGCTAGTATCAATAGCTTATTCCTTTTTATTACTAGGTTGTGTGCCCCTGTATTGATATACCACAATTTCTATTATCGAGTCTCCTGTCAGTGGGCATTTGAGATCTGTTTATTCTTTGGTTATTAAGACTATAGCTTCCATGAAACACTTTTACAATGTGGATATATGTTTTTATTTCTCTTGAATAAATAACTAGGAGTAAAATTGTTGAGCACACAATTAGTGTATGTTTACCTTCATTAGAAACTATCAGAATGGTTTCCCTAAGTGGTTTTACCACTTAATGTTCTCATGAGCAATGTGTAAGAGTTCCAATTGCCTCATATGCACCAATATGTTACATTTTGAGTCTTTTCAAATTTTAGCCATTCTAAAAATGATTTAGTAATATCACATTGTGGCTTTAACTTATATTCCCATTAACCAATAATGTATATTTTCCCTATGTTTTCAGCCATCTGTCTTCTTTTGTGGTGTCTGTTGCCTCCTTTTTCACTAGATTGACTTTATTATTGATATTTCAGAGTTATGTACATATCCTACATATAAGTCCTATGGGAGATATTTGTACTGTAAACACTTTTCCCCAATTGTGGCTTCCCTTTTCATTTTTTTGATGTCTTTTAATGAGGAGATTTTAACTTTGATTACGTCCAATTTATTTTTTATAGTTAAGTGTCTTGTGAGTTGTTCAAACATCTTCACCTACATCAATATTGTGAAGGTATTGCCCTTGTTTAGCTTTAACATTTAGATCAGAGTTTCTCAATCTTGATACTATTGACATTTGGGGACTGGATAATCCTTTTTCAAGGGGAGGAGTTATCCTGTGTTTTGTAGGATATTTAGCATTAGATGCCAGTAGCAGTAGTGATAGCAGCTATGGTATTAGGTCAGTGCAAAAGTAATTGCAGTTTAAAAGCTTAGAAATAATTGCAAAAGCCACAATTACCTTTGAACCAACCTAATAGTACTAGTAGCAGCCCCAGTAGTAGCATAGTAGTAGTTGTAGTAGTAGAAGTAGTAGTAGGCGTTGTTTTGAAAGTCATTTTTTTTTCCATATGAGAATCTACTAGTTTCCAGTATTATTTATTAAAAGGACTTTCTATTGCCCATCACTTTGAATTGGCATCTTTCTTGAAAACACTATTCATGTGATTGTGTGCTTCTATCTCTATATTCTCTATTTGATTCCATTGATCTGTTTCTCTATACTTATTTTACTCTACTTGTTTAAAATTTCCTTGTATACTCTAGATTGTTTGCATTTTTATATAAATTTAGAATTATTGGTCGAGTCTACAAAACTTCTGGTGGGATTTTAATTGAGATTGCATTGAACCTGTAGACTTTAAAATGTTGTCTTCCAATCCATAAACATAGTATATTTCTTCATGTATCTGGATCTTCTATAATTTCTCAGCAAAATCTGCACTGTAGTTTTTGATGTGAAAGTCTTATACATCTTTTGTAGTATATTTCTTCATGTATCTGGATCTTCTATAATTTCTCAGCAAAATCTGCACTGTAGTTTTTGATGTGAAAGTCTTATACATCTTTTGTAAAATAAATTCTATGTACTTGATATTTTCTGATAGTATTATAAATTATATTATATATTATATAGTTTTATATGCTGTTCGTTGCTTGTGTATTGCATTTCTAATTTTTGTATAATGACTTGAATACAACAATTTTGTTAACTTCACTTTGAGGTTCAGTACTTTGTAGATTCCTTTGGATTTTCTAAATCTCAGTCATGTTATTTACAAATAATGAGCTTTTCCCCCCCTAATCTTTATGAGATTTTTGCTTGCCTTATTTCATTGCTAGGAACTCCACCACAATGTTGAATAGAAGTGATGAAAGTGAACATATATGCACTCTCCCTGATCTTAAGGGAAAGAATTTAATATTTTGCCATTAAGTATTATATTGGCTATATATTTTCCTTTTCAACATGTTCCTTTCTATTCCTCAATCAAGTGTTGAGTTTTGTTCTAAGAAGTAGTCATGATACCATGGAAGTTAGATTTTAGGCCTTCTAAGGACAAGCATGCTTTTTTTCTTTTTTTTTATTCCCTCTTAGCTCTACAACATAGCCCTTAACTCTTGGCTTTACTCTGAAGATAGGCCCCTTTTGAGATTTCAAGGAAACATTCATGTGTTTACCACTTGAACTCCAAACACTGACTTTGCAACATGGGCAGCTACTGAAATCTCTGCTCAACTCTTTGGTTTCTCAGCTACTTCTTTTCTCTGTGCAATTGTGACTTATAAAAAGAAATATATATTTGGTCTTCATTCCTTTTCTAGCACAGAACTCTTAACATGCTCAGAATTTCCTAAGTGATGAAAACATAAAGGTGTCTTTTGTTGTTAATGAGGTGTTTTTGGAACTCACTTGAGGATGGGGTCTGGTTGCCAGGAGAACCAACCGCGAAGTGATTACAGGATTGGAATTTCAGTACCACTCTGATGTCTGGGAAGGGGAAAGTTACTAGAGGTTGAATCAACAGCCAATGGACAACGATTTGATCAATCATACCTATGTAAGCAAGCCTCCACAAAAACCCAAAGGAGCAGGGTTCTGAGAGCTTTGGTTGGTGAACACCTGGAAATTTGAACATGGCAATCCTGAATAGGACATGGAAGCTCTGTGACCTTTTCCATACTTCGCCCCAGGCATCTCTTCCATCTGGCTCTTCCTGAATTATATGGTTTTGTAATAAACCGGTGATCTCGTAAGTAAAATGTTTCTCTGAGTTTTGTGAGTTGTTCTAGCAAATTATTCGAACCAAGGAGGGGGTCATGATCTATAGCCAGGTGGTCAGAAGTACAGGTAACAACCTGGGCAGCAGAAGTGTGTGGGGAAGGAGGGCACATGGTAAAACTGAGTCCTTATCCTGTGGGATTTGACACTATCTTCAGGTGAATAGTTGCAGAACTGAGTTGAATTATAGGATACACAGCTGGTGTTGGAGAATTGTTTGGTGTTATGGAGAAATTTGCAGTTTTCTCCAAATAAGTCCATTGGAATTGGTCCCAGGTTACGACTCTGCATAGGTTAGGAATCAGCCAAAGATTTGAGTGGAATTAATGAGAAGATATGGAGACTCCCCTGTTTTTGGTCCTCTTTTTTCTTAGAATTTTCCATTCAATTCCAGGCACACTGCAGCCCCAATTCCAACGTTTATTTTTTCAAATCAGTAAGTTTCCACTTTCTTTATGAGCTATGTTCAGTACAACTAGGAAATGTTCTCGCTTGATAAAGGTGGGGTTCATTTTGTTTCCCATTATCTAGTGATTGAATCTGTTCCTGTCCTTTTCTATTTTTTCAGTTGATTTCCAATGCATTGAACAGTTGTTTAATTTGCACGATTTTGGTCAAGATAAATGTGGTATTAGCAGTAGGCTTAGTCTATTATAAACTGTCCCACTATTACCAGACGATAACTCCCCATATTGGATTTCTTACAGTTCCTCAAACATACAACTTTTCTCTGACTTCGGAGTCTCCACATATGTTATTCCTTTACCCGAAGCACTACTCCTCTTGCTCTTTGACTAACTAGTTTCCAGTTACCCTTCATGTCTCATTTTAAATATCAGTTGCTCAACAAAGTCTTTTCTTACAATTTATTAATTCATTTAGGTTGTCCTCCTGCTGTACATTCCCATAGCACACTGTACCATTCAGTATTTAAAGTCTCATTCTGCTTACAGTTATTTGTTTAATACCTACTTCCTTCTTAGAGGAACTATAAATGCAGAAATTATAATTTACACTGTGCCTGGCTGATAAGCAAGTATTTGGTAAATATTTGTAGCTTTTTGTAAAACCAAGATACAAAATAGTTTGATCTCCTTATCACAAATATTGTGAAGGTCTTTAAAATCACGGTTAAAGGAATTCCTCAGTGTACAGACATATGAACAGGTAGGCATCAGCCAATAATTACAGCAAAATTTATTTTATCCACTTTGCTCTCGTTGTCTACTATGGGTTCAAACTGTGTAGTTCTCTATGTCCAGCACAAGGAGACAGAAATAGCAGCCTTTCTGAGGGCTTTCTGTGACAATAGCACAAATCAGATACTTTAAAAATAAATAAATAAATCCAAATAAGTCTTCTGACAGTTTTTGTATCATCACCAAGAAATCCATCCGATAATTACCATTAACATTATCAGCTCCAAGATTATTTTACAGCTTAAAAAAATTCTACTGTCCAAGAATAAATATGATCATATTCTTTCCCCCTATCAAGAGCTCTCTTCTTCCCTACAGCTGGAACACACATAGAACTGTGTTTATATATCTAGAGAGTTTAATTAACTCATCTAGACAATAAGGTAACATTGCCATAGGCACCATTTAGATATACTTTGTTTTTTCTTTAGAAAACCAAACACATTTAAGGAGTCAGACTTTGCATATCCTGGAATGGAACTGGGTAAATGCAATTAAAAACCAAGGTCTACAACAGGGTTTGGCACATAGTAGTTGTTAAATAGACATTTTTATTTAATAAATCAATGAAATGGTTACAGCAAAAATCGAAACAAAGACAAGTATAATAAACAAAGTTTATTGATTAATCCACAAACATGACAATTTTTTTAAAAAAGTATAAACCAAATTATTGCCTTCAGTTAATAAAATGAGGCTTTCCCTGGTTAGCAGCCCCCTTACCCAACACAGTTCTTACAGCGCTGAAGACCATTCTCGTTGCAAGCCGTACACTTCAGGGCTTTGAAAGAGTCTGTAAAGCAGTTTCGAAACACTGACATCTTGCTCCCATGGCACACGGAGCACGGAAGAAAGCCAAAGCCTCCACAGGAGGGACACTCGTGTGGATGTTGCACTCTCTATATAGGGTGGCAGGGGAAAAGAGAGAAAAGAAAATGTGCCAGCATGAACAACGCAGTCAACCTTCCTGTCTTTCTGTACTGTAGATGAACATAAAAATAATATTGGCACCGTATGGCTATGGACTGGAATCACCTACCATTAATACCAGGGGTGCCAAAAAACGTATATAAATGGACACTTTGGTCAGCGTTGCTCAAGCAGTAGTTCACCGTAATCAGAAGTGTCTGGACACTGCTGGCAACCACTCTGAGCACCTCTTGTAATTGCAGAAGTCAAATGTGACTTGTATTCATCTTTTGTTAAGGGTATATATTGAGTATTATCATTTTAATACAGTTTTTTCCTCTCTTAAAATGTGTATACATTTTTTTGGCACCCTCTGTGTCTGTTAGACTCAGGAAAAACTAGCTGAAGTGCCTTTCATTTCCTCATAGATAGCCATCAATAGCATGAGTTTAGTTTGTAAAGCCTGGTGCATTTTATATGAAAGGGCACACACTTCAAGAAATCCTATCATGTGAAACCACATGCTTTCAAACCAAACAATTCAGGTCATGGTGACTTGCCTTAAAGGAAAATATTGTAACTTTCTAGTATCTTTTAACAGTTTTATGTCTTTGTTTATAGAATAGTATCACTACCAGTGCATCTGGGAAATCAGAAAACGAAAGGCTGAAATATGAAGGAGCCACTATCAACTGGAGATCTTTTGTCACGCTGCACATTTTAATAGTGCTTTGTTTTTTAAAAAAAAGAAAAATCACTTTCAAATTCACCCTACTCTTCACACGCACAGATCCCTTTCACAAAGCAGATAAGTCAAGCAACTTTTTGCTCATTTTGTATTTAAAGAAACAAGCAATAAAACCTTAAGACAGTTACCTAAGTCCATAAAACTTCACACCGTAGCTATCACCCTCTCTACCTCAAGTAAAGGTAAAGTATCCTAATACTAGAATGAAAATAAGGAGGCAGTGTGTTTAGGATAATATTTCAAAAATTATCCATACACATTTCTATTTGCTTTTTTGAGTACATAATCTTTGCTGGAGCCCACTAGAGGTATCCATCATCTGGGGGAGATTAGGAGCCATTATAAAATGCATACAAAAAGAAAAGTGAGTGAATACCAAGCTTCTGACTTGCAAAACAGAAATTTGCAGGTTGAAAATGTGGCTTTGTAACAAGAATAATGGTTAAAATAAGGCTGGGAAATGTGGATTCATACACACACACTCAGACAAACATGCTTTACATACTTACAGTAACATACAGCTTTTCTCTGGAGATGCACAACTGCACACACTAAGTGTCCAAACCATCCCACTGAAAAGGAACCTGATTAACTGGTTTAACCCATCATTTCCCCTGCACCTGCAACTATATATCCTTTCCACAGGAAACAACCGTAATTCTATAATTCTATCATAATTACTGCCTCGTGGGGTGTACTTTGGGAAACAAGCAGTAAGGACGTGATTGCCTTAAATTTTAGATATTCCCAGACCACTTTTCACATATGCATTTTCTGTGGATAGCAAGATTCACTTGTAATTAGAGTTTGACTTAGCTATTCTATGGAGATGGCAAAATCAATGTAATAGTTCATTTTCAGTGGCATAGAATTACTTTGATGGAAAGTAATGGTGGTTACCAGAGGATAGAGAGAGAGGGGAGATGGTAGAAGAGGGTAAAGGGGGTTAAATATATGGTGACAGAAGGAGAACTGACTTTGGGTGGTGAACACATAATGCAATATATAGATGATGTATTACAGAATTGTACACTTGAAACCTATATAGTTTTGTTGACCATTGTCACCGTAATAAATTTTAATTTAAAAAATCTGCGCATTTTGTTCTTCTTTGGGTCACATAAAAATAATAATAATAATAATAATAATAATAATAATAATAATAATGAAAGTAATGTCTTCCAATCTGAATGACACAAACAAGGAACTTTATCAAGTTTGCAGAGGCTCAAAACTCTTCCAAAAAGTTTGTGTGTACGTAGCAATTCAGTTATTTCATAGGTGAGTTTTTATCATTTCTTTGTGCAGGAATTAACAGAAAAATGGTATACTGGACTTACAATTTTGCATAATATTAAAATGTCTTTAGAAAAAAAATCTTTGAGTAAAAATAAATCCAGTGATAGAAAAAGAATGTAGTTTGAAAGAGAATATAAGGAAATGAGTTAAAAAATGAATATATCAAATTTTAGAAAAAAATATGATAACATAGATAGACCCTTGACATTTATTAGAGCTATGCCATAATGTTATATTAAAAATATGGAATGACTTTTACAGCAGAGCACCAACTAGTCAAAACAGATGGAGAAAAGACCTGCAGGGCCACAGAGTCCGGACTTCATCCATTAGTGCTGGACTATGAATAGGTCTGGGTGCCAAGTGAAATAGGGTTGTCAAATTTTGCAAATAAAACTATGGGATGCCCAGTTATTTCAGATAGGCCACAAATAATATTTTGTATAAATAAGTATGTGCTAAATATCTCATAGGATATACTTAAACATAATTTATCTGAGGTTTAAATGCAAGTTGGCATCCCACATTTTATCTGGCAACCTTTATGGTAGAGTTGTTGACAGAGAAAAGGAGAGATGTTTGGGTATCGTGAGACAGCAGCTATTTACCAGCCAGCATAAATTATCTTAACAACCAGTACAAACATCTATCTTTTCATATTTTCAATAACTAGTACAGCTGCATCAGTGCACACTAGCCAAATATTAACTCCTGCTATAATCCAAGACATTTGTCAATAACCAAATTCTTGAATAGCATATGGTTGTCCCAGAAAATATGTTTGTGATGATAAACAACAAAATGGAATGAATAGTGAGTGATAGGCAGTCCCAAGGCTCATTCACTAGCTATGTCACTCGCTCCAAAATCCAGCGTCATAACACACAGAACTCAAACTGGTAACTCAACAAAATTAAAATTTATTTTACATCATAGGTCTGCAACAGGACCGACAAAGATTATTTTCAAAAGGCCAAAATATGAAACGTTAAATTCACTAGTATCATTAGTCTGCTGTTTCTTAACAATCTATCCACAAGTCAGAGCAAATAAATTTCTTAAAATAAAACTAGTATATAACTACTAAAAGCTAAACTGTCGTTTTTAAAGGGAATCACAAATGGACCAAGACCATCCTAAAATAGTGTCATCAGAATCCATTCAACGCTATTATGAGATATGTCTTTCACTCAAAAGGTTGTTGATAGGATTCAATGAATTAATTCATGTAAAGTGAATAGAATATTGCCTGGCACATAGTAATCGCTCAGTAAGGTTAGTCATTGTTAGCTATTATTTCATTAATAAGTCTTTATTTGAAGGGATTTTTATTAACTGCTACCTCAAGCTAAATTGCTTGTGGTCACATAACACAACCATTTTCTATCATTTTTACAGTCATTTTATTTAAACATCTCTTCTATATTTAGTCTTCTGGTTTAAGGTCTAGCCACTGTGAGAAAGGGAGAGTAAATGTGTTTCAATTCATGGGTAAATTCTGATGTCTTAGAGCACAGTGTTAGAAAGATAATGAGGCCACTGCCATTCTCAAGAAGAATGAGCTGTTTCAGCCACAAATTTGGAAAAGGAAAAGGATGGCTTACATAGTGTGTAGTGTCTATACCCAATTCTCACACCAACCTGATGTAATAGAGGCTATCTCATTTGACAAATGAAAAACAAAGCCTTCTAATCAGTAAAAAAAAATGTTCAGGTCACAGGAGAATTAGAAAACTGGAAATTGGAGAACTTTTCAAGAGCAAAATCCGTGGTCTTTTCTCTTCAACAGTACTTTCAACCTTTATTTACATCCATTTTTTTCCCCAAATAATATATTACGTAGGATTCCCAAATGTGAAACAGTTAAGGGGTAAATGCTATGACTATAGCGCAAGTGGGGTTGGGGTAAGAGTGGGCCTTGAAGCCTCCCAATAAAGCTCAAACAGCGTTCCATTGCCTCCAGAAACCCCATTCCCATTGCATCAGCCAGTACAATCCACTCCATTTGTTCTTCTAATAAAAATAAAAAATTCAGTCATACCTAGCCATCTCCTTCAAAGAGCACTATTGTTAACATTGGAACTCTGGTACCAGCTTAAAGAATTCCTTATGAAGAAAAAGAGCTGTCTTATATCCGATGCTCCTGTGTCCTAAATACAGCACGTTCATAGATATAATAGTTCTGTCCTTATGGTAAAATGGAAAATGAGTGAAGAAATGCCCCCAAACTTAGACAATGTTCCAGCTTGGAGGAAGGGGGAATAACAAATTAACAATTGTCATTATTATTAGCAACAAAACAGACTTCTACTTTCATTGAAAAGGTCAACTACAGAGCTTTGACCTTCAAGCAACTAAGGAATCTACGGGTCGCCCTTTAGTATTCCAGTGTCCAGCAAAGTGAGAAACCATGCAGACTTGATTGAGAATAGCATACAGAGTACTGAATCTGTAGAATGCCACTCCTCTGAATAGTGGTCTGAGTAGAGGCATGCCCATTTGGACTGGAATTCAAGAAAAAAGCAGTGAAAAATCTTCCTTTTCATCTCTTTCTGTTCACATATTCTTGGTAAAGGGCTTTTTAAAAATAGATACTCTTAAAAAATGTCTTATAGTTTTCAGCATATAGGTCTTTCACATCCTTGGTTAAGTTTATTCCTAGGTAATTTATTCTTTTTGTTGCAATTGCAAAAGGAATAGGTTTTTTTATTTCTTTTTCTGAGATTTCATTGTTAGTATATAGGAATGCAATGGACTTTTCTATGTTGATTTTGTAGCCAGCAACTTTACTGCATTTGTTTATTGTTTCTAATAGCTTTTTGGTGCAGTCTTTAGGGTTTTCCATATATAGCATCATGTCATCTTCAAAGAGAGACAATTTAACTTCCCAATTTGAATGCCTTTTATTTCTTTCTCTTGCCTGATTGCCCTGCTGAGGACTTCCAACGCTATGTTGAAAAGTAGAGGCGATAGGGGACAGCCCTGTAGTATTCCTGAACATAGAGCAAAGGGCTTCAGTTTTTCACCATTAATTATGAGATTAGCTGAGGGTTTGTCATATATGGTCTTTATTATGTTAAGGTATTTTTCTTCTGTACTTATTTTATTAAGTGTTTTAATCATAAATGGATGTTGTATTTTGTCAAATGCTTTTTCTGCATCAATTGATATAATCATATGATTTTTGTCCTTTATTTTGTTTACATGATGTATCACATTGATGGATTTGCATATGTTGAACCATCCTTGTGCCCCTGGGATGAACCCCACATGGTAAAAGAAATTGAACAAGACACAAAGAAATGGAAAGACATTCCGTGCTCATGTATTGGAAGAATCAACATAGTTAAAATGGTCATATTATCCAAAGCAATATACAGATTTAATTCAATGCCCATCAAAATCCCAATGGCATTTTTTAAATAGAACAAAAAATCATCAGATTTGTTTGGAACCACAGAAGACGCTGAATAGCCAAAGCAATCCTAAGAAAAAAGAACAGTGCTGGAGGTATCACACTCCCTGACTTTAGCTTGTACTACAGGGCAACAATATTCAAAACAGCATGGTATTGGCAGAAAAACAGACACACAGACCAATGAAATAGAATTGAGAACCCCCAAATAAATCCACATAAATATGGACAGATAATTTTTGACAAAGAAGCCAAAAACATACAATGTAGAAAAGACAGCCTCTTCAATAAATGGTGCCGGGAGAATTGGAAAGCCACGTGCAAAAGAATGAAATTGAACTAATATTTGTCACCATGTACCAAAATTAATTCAAAATGGATCAAAGACCCAAAACAATAAACTGCATAGAAGAAAACATAGGTACTAAACTTATGGACCTTGGGTTCAAATAGCATTTTATGAATTTGACTCCAAAGGCAAGGGAAGTAAAAGCTAAAATAAATGAATGGGACTATATCAAACTTAAAAGCTTCAGCACAACAAAGGAAACCATTGACAAAATAAAGAGGCAACCAACTGAATGGGAGAAGATTTTTGCAAACAGTGCTTCCGATAATGGGCTAATACCCAAAATATACAAGGAAGTCATACAACTCAACAACAAAAAAAACAAACAACCCAATTGAAAAATGGGCAGAGGACCTGAAGAGATATTTCTCCAAAAAGGACATACAAATGGCAAATAGACCTATGAGAAAATGCTCAACATCACTAATCATCAGAGAAATGCAAATAAAAACCACAATGAGATATCACCTCACCCCAGTCAGAATGGCTATCATCAACAAGACAAATAGTAACAAGTGTTGGAGAGGCTGTGGAGAAAAAGGAACCCTCATACACTGTTGGTGGGAATGCAGACTGGTGCAACCGCTATGGAAGGCAGTGTGGAGGTGCCTCAAAAAATTAAGAACAGAATTACCATATGACCCAACAATCCCTCTCCTGGGTATCTACCCGAAAAATCTGAAAACATTTATCCATAAAGGCAAGTGTGCTCCAAATTTCATTGCAGCTTTATTTATGGTGGCCAAGACATGGAAACAACCAAAATGTCCTTCGATAGATGAATGGATAAACAAGTTTTGGTATATATACTCAATGGAACACTATTTGGTGATAACAAAAGATGAAATAGTACCATTTGTTAGAAAACCATATGATTTCAATGATATATGGTATATAAAACTGAAAACAACAAAAGAGCAAGACAAACAACTGAAAGAACAAAAACTCATAGACAATAGTTTAGGGATTACCAGAGGGTGAGGGCAGCTCTAGAAGAGGATAAACGGGGTCTAATACATGGTGATGGAAAAAGAACTGACTCTGGGTGGTGAACTCACAATGTGAGACATAGATAATGTATTACAGAATTGTACACCTGAAATCTATGTGACTTGACTAACAATCATCCCCCCAATAAACTTTAATCAAAAATTTAATTAATTGATTAATTGGTTAATTAATTTTAAAAAATAGATACTCAATGGTTGAGACTTATTCATCCATCCCACAAATGTCTAGTGGGTATCCACTTGCCACGCACTGTGCAAGACATCAGGGATATGCCAGTGGTACAGTGAACCAGGTACTTCCCTGTTCTCTGAATGGTTGCGCTTAACCCCAGCCTCAGATCATTGAATAGGCCCACTCCATACTGCAGTCATGGGAGTTGAAGTACACAGGAAGTCCCATATGTCTAACAAAGGTTCAAAGGACAAGGATAAAAGGGTAAAGTTCATAAATGATAGATTGATTTCTTTTGCAGCAAAAACCCATATTTCAGAAATATAAAGAGTTTTTTTTCTGTTATCTAATATAGAAATAGGATGCTAAGATCGAGTCTTCAGTGTCTTCTTCAACACAGGAAATGAATGCCCTTCTTATGCTGAAGATCCTCCAATCCTATTCCAGAAGAGCTTGAAAGTCTTTTAAGTATTCTACCACAGAGGAAATAACTTATCTGAGTCTCTGTGACCATAAACCTCACCACCCAGATTGTATCTGAAGCAGACTTAATCCATGTAACAAATTGTGAAAGAGTGCACAAAACATATAATCATCTTCGGATGGTTCGGCTTTGTCTATGTATATTGCTTTAAACTATATTCAAAAATTTAATTCACCAAATGCTTGTTAAGACCCTAATAAACACCTCTGTTTGACCAAACTGCCAATAAACAGAATCTTACTTGGTAATTATAGTGTCTAGCGTCCTCAATTTGCAGAGCTGGGAAAGAAGCCAATGAATAAAATGCAGACACAGAGGAAATTTGTAGCTTATATGAAATGTACAAGCCTGAATGTATGAATCTGATTCTTGAACCCAATGGGATATACTGCCATAAACCTACTTAAAAAGATGTTCAGATCTCAGAGGAAGGCAGACTGAGCACATGGACTGATTTCCCCAGTGAACAGGTGGTGCTTTGAGGCTGTAGTCTCTGAATATGCCATGGCCATCCCCCCACTGAGAGGGGCCATCATCCTGAATGGTGCTTCTCCCGGGAGGGAGATTACTTGGGTTAGTTTGCCTTAAACCCCAGCCCTCTTCACAGGCAGAGTTCAGGCCTTTCTTAGATGGCTTCAAAATCTCCAACAATTTTGTTACATGGGCAAAACTGCCCAACAGAGTTATAGAACTTAACAATTCCTGTAGCATTAGAAGCCAATACCATGCCATTCTTTTCCACATTAAGAACAGTCTTAAATACTCATATCTGTGCCTTATTTATGTTATTGGTAGAATGGAGACAGATTTAATGAGAAAAAAAAATCTTCTTTCTAAAATTCTTTGAGCTGACAGATAAAGGTTATGTTAATACAGCATAGTGGTGTTAATCAAGCTGCAGAATTAAAGTATTACAGACTCAAAGGAATAAGAGCCTATGAATAGCTAATTCAATCATCAATCTTTAAAAAGATTAATGAGGAAGATTCACCCTATAAGAATCTAAAAGTTGTTATCAAACCACAGAAATAAATACAGTATGATATTTGTACAATGTGAAACAAATAGATCAGTGGAACTTACTAAAGAGCTTAGACAATGACCCAAGTAAATAAAGGGGTTTACTATAATATAAAATTGGCACAACAAAACAATAAAGAAATAATAGATTATTTAGCAGGTAATGTTGTGAAATTAGCCCACCATATGTAAAAAATAGAATTGGATTTTATATGACCTAGGTGTGAAAAATTATAAAGTTAATAAAAGAAAGCATGGGACAATATCATTTCGACCTTAAGATGAAAGGGCATTCCATAAATAAAAATTCAAAAGCATAAAACATAAGAAAAAATGATGGTTTGGATTTAAAGGATTTCTGTTGAATAAATGATACCATGAAAAAAGCTGTAAAAAGGGAAAAAATTTTGTAATAACTGAAACCAACAGAAAATTAATATCTAGAATATAGAAGGACCTTCTAAAAATCAACAACAACAACAACAACAAAAAAGGCAATTCCAAGGCATGTAATGAACAAGGTATAAAAATACACATTGTATAGAAGAATTGGTAAAAATCTAACAAGCATACAATTGAAATGTCCAAATTCGATGGCAATCAGAAAAATGTAAATTAAAACA
Organism: Rhinolophus hipposideros; assembly: GCF_964194185.1. Taxonomy (NCBI): domain Eukaryota; kingdom Metazoa; phylum Chordata; class Mammalia; order Chiroptera; family Rhinolophidae; genus Rhinolophus; species Rhinolophus hipposideros. The sequence goes on from NC_138047.1 coordinate 34,647,923, forward strand.
ATACTTACTACCCTGGCAAAAATTAGACAACTGTAAATCAGAGAAAAATGTAAGATAATTATCAGGAATGTGGGAACATATAAAACCTCTTTGTCTATAGGAGGGAGTATTGAATGGTGCAACCATTCCGGAGAGCCATCTGGCACTACCTGGAAAACCTAGTATGTGCATAAGCTCTGATCCAACAATTTCTACTCCCAGAGAAATCCACAGGGAACATATTCAAGGTTGTTCCTTGCAGCACTGTTTGTTTGACACAAAGAGTTAGAGGACATCTGAGTGTCTGTCCATCAGTGGAAAAGTGGGTAGATAAAAAATGGTGGGCTTCATGGAGTTACACTGTCTAAAACAGGAGCCACTAGTCACATGTAGCTATTTGGATTTAAGTTTAATTCAAGGAAAATTTTAAAAGATTAAAAGTTTAGGTCCTCAGTCATACCAACTACACTCTAAGAGTTCAATAGCTACATGCAGCCAGTGGCTACCATTTTGGATAGTACAGATAGAAAATGGTTTCATCAGCGAAGAACGATCTATTGAACAGTGCTGTCATAAAGAATTATGCAGCAGTTAGAAGAAATAGATTCAATGTTCTCACAGCAATATAAATGGTACCTAAAAACATAGTGCTTAGACAAATTAATTTGCAACAACATTAAATATATTCAATAACATCATTTACATAAATTTAAAAAGTGCACGGAAAACAATACTACACATTAACCAAGTTAAATCACTTAAACAAAAAGATACACATTAACCCAAATTAATGGAGTTGGAGTAGAGTACAAGTACATAAGAAAAGAAGTAACTCTACCCATACAGATTTTTGAGCTGAAAGGAGTTTCAGAATATCAAGTCCACACTCGCATTTTGTTTGTCCTTCAGGACAAGGTCACAATTGAATAAAACATGATGCCTAAAACCAAGGAGCATATAGTTCATTTGAGACATGACAAAGAACAGTAACACAAAAATCAAAAGACTTCAATAAGAAAGCACCCAACAAAAAGCAAGTTAACCAGATTTCAAGGCTGGGAGAGATCGGGAATGATTTGGGAAAGGGATACCGCATATGGGCCTCAAAAATGGTGGAGGGAAATGAAGAACTGGAACAACAGCATTCCAGGCAGACAGAAGAGCCTGCACAAGGCATGGTAGAGTATCAGAAACAAGGTCATCAAAAGAGACTAGATCATGACAATCCGGTAGGGGCACATTGATACCAGGTAACCAAATTGCCTGGTGTGCCTGGGAAAGTCCTGATTCATCTTTGCTGTCCCAGAATAATTATTAATGCACTCCTTTCACTCTCAACGTGTCCCAGTTTGGATGATAAAATATATGATCTTCCTCCATTCAGAGAGAGAAATAGGCTGACAAATAGTTTAACAGAGAGGTATTAAGGGCTTTCAAGTTGCATATTGATTATGTACATTGCATATTTGAATAAGCATTTCTCTGGTGCAGTACTACTCAGTATAGGAACAAAATTAAAATGTGCACTTTTGGACAAATAACTTTTTCTGAGATCTTTAGAAATGATGGATGAGCTGGTCCATGAGAAAAATAAAATAATTTAAATAAAAAAATTTAAATGTGTTTTAAGACAAGTGACTCAAAACACCTCATCAACGTCATCTCTAGCACAGAGAATTAGGCTCTAATAAAAGCTGACTGAAATTTTCACCTAATGCTATGAAGTTGTTGAAGCTAACACTCTAGCTAGTCACTCTAGCTAGAACAAACTTAATGGCAGGTGACATCAAATTAAAACTGCCACATGTATCCTGTTACATATTTGTAAGAACATGGGGAAATGCAATTAGGAAAACTCAATTACAATCAGAACGTGTTTAACATTTTGATTACTAAAAACAAGTTGCTAAAAGCACAATTACCTCAATTTTGGTTAAGAGGTCTTGCAGTTCTCCTGATTCATTCATTGACAAAATTTTCTCAGCACCCTATTAACAAGAGAGGGTGGGGGGAAAAGAAAATCCATTTTGTTAGTATTGGAGAAAACAAAGTTCTAGCCAGGAAAATTTAACCAAAAAACAACACAACACAATTCTTCTCTTCAGATCTAAGCAAACTTACAACTAGGAGGCCAAAGAAGAGAAGAAATTCTCTTCCCCCTTTCACATATTCTCCCACCTAGTAAGGCTTAGTGTGGGCAAGAGGAGGACTGCCAACAGGAAAGTGCACAACTGTCAGGTGAAGTCCAGACATGACAGGTTCCAGCACACCCTCCAGGGTTGTTCGAGGAGCCTGAAGCTGGTTCTACCATCTGGAAAACGAAGCCTTTGACCAATTCCCAGGCTGGGCTGTCTCTGCCCTCTTATTCCAAGCAGTGTGAACATGGCCTTCCATTGAATGATGCATGCAAAGCTAACAGCAGCTACTAGTAATAATAATATTAATAACCACCAACACTAATTAAGCACATGTCCTCTGAGCTAGGAACCCAACGTCACTTAATTTGATGTGGTGGACTCTGTTAATAGTAGAGATTAAATCATTTCAAGGTCACCAAGAAAGAAAGCAGAGTGCGAATTTGAACATAGGCAGGGGACTTACTCCAAAACCAATGTTTTTAACTTCTAAAACTTTACCATGAAAACAAGAATGGGGGCAATGTATGCACTTTCCAACAAACTTAAGTTTCTTCTAACGACCACATTTTTCTTTCCTTTCGAGCCTCTTCTTACATTCTTTCGTTCTACTTCCCAATGGATAGTCAGTCACAGGCGAGGGAAGAAGGAGAACTTGGGGTAGTTATTTCTCATCAAAGGCAGAGACTACATCTGCCTTGTTCACATCATATCCCCAGCACAAAATGTTGAATCCGCTATTGATTAATCAAAACAGGGTATAATATCATCAAACAATAAATATTTTTTTTGGATCTCTGTTTGTGCAGGGCAGGGTGGAAAACATAGACTTACTTAAAAAACAAAAAGGTCCTAGTTCTTAAGGAGGTTATATCTTTACGTAAACACAAAACAAAGTAGCCCACAGTGTAGAGTGGAAAATAAGTGCCAAATGAATGATGCAGAAAAAGGGCAAGCTAGGAAATCACAACGGGCTGGGGTGGGGGTGATCAGCTTACTGAGGGAAGAGAAGGATTTCTGAAGCTGGTGGCATTTGATCTCAACCGTGAAGATTGGATGGTTTCTAAAATAGGTTAGCCAATTACTGTTGTGATGTATAGGAGCCTTTAGCTCTGGGTTTCATTTTACTTTGGTTTATCTTATATAATTCACGTCATTTTAATCACCATCAGAAATGTCAACTTGATATATTAAAAAGCACTAGGAATGAATACACAGGGCTATAGAGAATATATATAGCTCCACGAGGCAGGTTATATTCTTTTATTTGTGGGTACTTTTGCCAGGAATACAAACGTGAAACACCTAAACTGAGAACAAAGGTAACAAAAGCATCAAAATAAAACATTAAAGTCTAAAACGTAGTAATATCTGGTAATATTTTACTTTTGCTACATTCTTTTTCTTTTAATGGGAAAAGCCCCTAGGGAATTTGGTCCATGAACTCAAGCAGTAAGGAGAAAATATGAGTCATTTTTCTTCAATGAAAGAAAATGCACTGCAAAGACTCCAAACAAAATGAATGTACCAGAGAAGCTACTACGCATCTCCTTTCCAGCTCTTATCTCAACAGTCAGTATGCTTTAGTCAATTGTTTAGAATACAATGCAAAGGCCAGCAAATGACTACCTCATTATCCTTAAATACATGCAGGTTACTGGGCCTCAGTCAAATAATCCCAGCACCATCACCACTATGGAAGTAGATTCCAAGTTTCAGGAGAAATGCAGGCTTTGCCCACTTCAACCAATTTACCTAAAGGCATGATGGTCATTGCTCTTCAAGACACTGGGTGTCTAGTGCCCAGGTGGTGTACCAAGTGCTCAAAGTGGAAAAACAGAGACCTGGGGCTACTCTCCCAGGTCCCTCTCTCAAATGCTGCTACTCAACATGGCCATCACCCACAACTCTACCTGGCCAGCCCTCAGGTCCTTTCCTTAGGAGGACTCCTCTGACCCTATGCCACATACTAAACAGAAATTGTAGGCCAAATCCCCCAATTCCTCACTGGTTTCCACTTCCATGTGCTCCACTTGACCCTGTCCTTGCCAAACTTCAGTGCAAGATCCTGTGTGTAGGACAAAGAAATCAGAGGGTGCCCTCCCTGCTCCTGAGCAGCCCCAACAGGATGGGGATCTCAGCCTAGTCGGCAAGTTTCTGGGAACAATTAGATTCCTCTCCTCCTGAGGCCTGGGGCATTTATCAGGGTAGCTCTCAATCTGCCCTGCTCTGCCCTACATTTACATATTCCAAAAGCCTCATATCCTACAGTTTTCTATTGCCTTTTGATTATTACTTGGCCTTTAAAGAAACCCTTGGGTCCACAAAAGAGAGTGTATTTTCTTAAGTACTGATAGCCTTAGGAAATAATATTTTCCTGAATGGTATTTAGCTAAGAATGTCAGATATGAGTTTGTTAGTTTTTAAATATAACTCTACATTCAATTAATCATTTTGTTATCTGGTATAGTTTACCAAGATTTCCAAGATACCTATGAAAAATTTCTAGTATATTTCTCAATTGATTCATAATCATTTTTTCTAAAATATTAATTCAATCCTGAAAATAATGATAATAGTGATATGTTAAGTGTTTTACAGACATGGCTCTTTTAATAATTGGTACAAAGTAAGCATTATTATTGTCATTTTTTAAATGAAGAAACTAAAGCTTGAAGAGAATAAGGAACCTGCCCAGAGCCTTTCAGTTAATCAGTATAAAGCCTGCCAGATCTAGAATTCAGGTTGTACTGACTCAAAAACCTATGCTCTTTCCACTGTGCCATGTACACTGCCTGCTCTGATATAACATAATTGTATCTGTGAAAAAGTGGTACAGGTAAATGCTACTCTGAGGCACATGAGAGTGTGTGGTTAGGACTCCCTGTCGAGTAGGTGCCCAAGGAGATCAAATGCATGAAAGCTTTCATCACAATGACTCCAAACAGAATAGATGTGCCAGAGAAGCTACAAAACATCCCAGTTCTTTTTTAAAATCTCAGCACTACGCCTCATTCAGTTATTTCTAATATGCTGTACATGCCAGGAAAGGACCTATTTCATTACCCTTCCATACATGAAATTAGCTCTCTTCTCAGTCAATACTTTCCACCTTAAAATTCTGAGCAATGGGCTGTGACATGTGAAGCATCACTTTTTTTTACATGTAACCAGCATCTCAAAGATCAGACAGTCTACATAATCTTTTTTCATACATGGATCACCAAAGAAGAGATTCAGACCTTTCAAGAACAAGAAAAAGGTGAGAAAAGAAATCACTCCTCTGCTTACTAGGATTCCAGAACACTTGCCTTCCATTTCTGATCTGTGTAGGTGCAAAGTGTGCCACTATATATATTCATGCATACGTCTACTCATTCATTCCCACAGTCAACACTCTTTTGAGCCCCCATTAGGCACTGTGCTGAGTGTAAGAGATATAACAATAGGAAAGAAAAAGTCTCCCTATTCCTGAGGGAATCTTTTGGAGGAGATAGATGTGAAGCAAAAGATCACATCAATAAATGTAAACTTATAATTACAAAAAGTACATTGGTAAAAAATGGTACAAAATGCTATGAAATGCATTGGTACATTTCTGGTAGAAAAACAGAGACCTGGGGCTACTCTCAGGTTTATAATACTAAACAGAAATTGTTTACAAAATGCTATGAAAGCATATAATAAGGTGAATTTAACCTATGTAACTGAATCATGAAGTTTAGGGAAAGCTATCTCCATTGTCATCATTAAATAATCTTTAGAAAGAATAACAGTTAACTGAGCAAATAGATCGAATAGGGAAGAAATTAATCAGGGCAATAAGGTTACCAAACATTATATGTACATGACCCTTTGTGGTCACTTTCCATTCATTCAAAATAAGAAAATGAAACTTCTTATCATATTCTGCATAGTATTTTGGATCAGTGCACTGAAGGGTAAGATGCCAGGCTATATTTTAAGCAATCTATTTTAAAAATAAGCTGAAAAAAATCATACATTGGTATAAAGCAGCTTATATTTAGCACACACTTCTAGATGTCTGGGACGAGTTGCTAGGTCAAGGATTTCCAAACACCACTATCAAAAAATGAATAAATAAATACACAAATAAAATAAATGCAAACATTTAAATATTTTTTCCTCAAAAATTGTTTAAAATCACACATAAAGATTTAAGCTATCTCCATGCTGAAATATTTCCATGTTGACATACAGACTCTGGTTTCCACATGGAACACCAGTGTTTGAAAACTATTGACCTGACATTTCTGAGAGGTCCAGAAGAACTAGAAAAATGTTCTCTCTAACCAAAAGCAAACACAAAATGTAATTGTGTATATACATATTATATATTTTTTTTTATTTTTTTTTAGTTGCATTTATTCACACACTACTTTATCTTACTAAGAAAGCAACTTATAATAAAAGATCCACACAATGATAAAATAAAATAAAATTTGAATAGTAATTCAGGAAATAATAAATGCCCTAAATAAATCTCAAAATGATAGCTATGATTGAGCCTTAAATTTAATTCTCCTCAGCTCCTCAGTTGAAACAGTTTTTCTTAGCACAGTGCAATTCAATGCAATGCAATGCCGTACATAAGACTTTAGATGAACTGGCAGATATAATAAATAGTAATCTTGCTTTTTAATTAATTAACCATAAAAATATAGTCTCTACATAAATGCCATCACAGAACTGCCTGTTGAATTAAACAGCACAAGTTTTCACCCCTCCTGCTGGCTTAAAGAAGACTCTTTTTCCCTCTCACATAACTAACTGCCTTTCTACCGTTTATTTCGCTCTGGAACATCTTCCAGTGACTGGGATGAAACCCACACTCCTTATCATGACCTACAAAGGCCTTCACTACCTGGCTGCTTCAACCTTTCCAGCTTTTTCCTTTAACACTATATGCTCCTGAATTTCTCCCTTTCTCCTGGTCCTCCCATGAGATAATATGCCTGTACACATGCTCCATCCTTGGCTCACAGTTTCTTCTATTTTCCCCACCATCCTCTCCTGGAAAACCCTGAGACATGCTTCCAAACCCAACTGACATGTTACCTTCTCAATGAAGCTCCTTTGATTTTCCCAGACAATAATCCGTCATTCCCTCCTCGCAGACCACATTTTACCCCACTGCACAGCAAGCCCAGCGGCAATTACAGAGGCTACAACTTCAAGGACTTAGCACTTTGTGTGGTGCATCATAGGTATTCAGTAAGTAATTGCTGTGTTTATACCTTCAGCCTTTTTGTAGTAAATGCAGCATGAAATTCCAAATGGCTATTGCTTATAATGACTGCTGATTTAAAAAGGAAAACCAAGCAAGGTCATGAATCAAATGTACTTTGGTGGAGGTAGATCTGCAAAGGACCAAGCTAATGATTTGATAGAATGCCAGATTCTTAGAGGAGTGAAAGGGATGAACACTGTGTAAATGATCTCCCTTAAACACCACTTTTCTCACCTGGGCACTTGATGGGAAATGAAGAGCTAGCCCCCGGAGGATGTACTTTCTGCTGCAGACCAGGAGGCTAGGATTGCCCAGTGCTGGCTGCTACAGAAGCCTTCTGCTGTGTAATCAGGAGAGCAGATGGCAGAGTTGGCGTTCAAGGAGCTCAACCAGCACTTAGCATGATGCTTGCCAAAGGATGTGCTCCATAAATGTTTGTTGCTGTGGCTGCCATGCCCACTAGAATGGAAGGTTACACCCACCCTGGAGACTGGCCACCTGAGTCCTGCTGACAAAGTCAAAATTTACTTCAGCAATCAGTTCTGAACAAATGCTATGGAGGCCCTAAAGTTCTCCGCGAAACACTTAGGCCTGGAAAATGATCAAAGCAGGTGTAGCAATATCCAACCAGTGTCTTAAAAAGCATGGTGAAGGCTCCATGGACAATCTCATAGCATAGCTTTCGTGTCTCCCTGGCAGAAAGAATTAAGGGCAAAATTAACTAAATTAGGTGACTTGTTTTGTGCAATTATGTAACACAGGCCTTTGGCTATTAGAAAATGCCCTTCAAAAAAAGTGATTTTCATTGTATGTAATTAATAGTGAACCACTTTTTTCAGTGTATCTGTAAAGAACAATCTCCTGTGGAGGCCAGCCTTGATACTGTTTATAATGAAATTAAAAAGCCATATCATCAAAATTGGTGATCATGGGGATATATTATTCTCTTCTTTATTGCAGAAGGCCATTTCTCTTGTTTCTTTAAAACTAATATCAAATTATATAAAAGTAATATCCATGTTAAAAAAAAGAATAAGATGGTGGGTTGAGTTAGAAGCCAGAAGACTGTTCTATTTAATAGATTTAAGATGGCTGTCTACTGTGCCATCAAGTTCTCTTTGCATAAACTAATTTTTAGAATGCAGTGGTTAAGCTCAGCAAAAGCTTTGTGAATAAGACTCTGGATTAAATTCTAATGCCTCTACTTACAAATTAATTTAACTTGAACATCTAACATAAATTCTTTAAGGCTCAGCTTCCTCATTTATAAAGTGGGTATAATAATGTTTACAGTGTCATAAGGGTTACATGAAATGATATATGAGTCTAGAACACTTCATGACACATAGTAGGAATTCAATAAATAGCAATTGTATTATTATTATTATTATTATTGAACTCCCTGACAGCATTTATAACTTAGAATCAATGTTGAGCATTGGTCCACAAACATTCTCTCTCTAGAGTCAATAACTAATAAAAGATAAATGGAGGTCTACAAAAGTTTTACATTGTTGTTGGATGATATTACCATAAAGTGGAAAAGAATGTAATATAAAAAGGGAGGTCTCATGAAAAATACTTGGAAAAAGACTCAATTTTGTGATATATTAAAAAAGAAAAGTTGGTATAAAATTTGAGGATTTTCCAGACCATAAAACTTCTCAGCTACATTTTTGAATGGCTAAAACATTCTTTATTATGGGAGACTTAATGAGTTTTCAGCTAGGACCCTCTGAAGAGTGAAAAACTGAGGATAGTTAGTGACCAATATTGCTGAAAAAAATTGAGTTGATTTTTTTTTTCTGGGACAATACAGATATTTAATCACTCAGCAGGAGAAATATTTGAGTAAGAATCAAATGGTGAGAGTAATTGAGAAATATAATTAGTTGATCAAAATGTCAATTAAAATTTTATTACTGGGACTCAGCTCCTACTTGAATGGGCCTTAATCCCAGATGGGCTCCAATGATGTTTAGACATGGATAGGTTACTAAGGATCCATCGCTGAAGCTTATACATTCAATAAAAATTACTTTATCTTTCATATTATTACCTTAGTAAAATTGCCAAAAGATTAAAGATGTCTCCCCCAGTTTCCACCGGGAAAGATTTCTCTGCAATGTGCTGAAGTTCATGACCATGAAATGAAACAGACATTCCATTTTTATAAGGTACTACAATGCTAAAGAGTCATGAGTTGTCTAACAATGCTTGTTTGTTTTTGTTTTTTAAACTAATGAGAATAACCCAATGCATCTTATAGGATCCCAGCAGGGAACAGATGATATTTATTATTATTAAGGCATTTATTATTATTGGTTTACTATTATTTATTAGATGGGCCTGATGAAGGGCCCATCTACAGAAGTGTGCACCATATTAACTAAACCAACAGGGTCCATGAAGCACCCAGGGGCTGGCAACAACAGGAAGCTATTACTACTCCTAGGTCTCAAGTTCATTGAGAAGGTATTGTTGCCACAGAATTTAAGAAAAAATATAGCCATGAGAATAGGGCTGAGAGGAACTCAGAGACTGCCCAAACCGTACCTCCTCAGGGAGCAGAGGAAATAAATACCTCAACCTCTCTGTCCTGCCTTACTCAGATTTCCCATTTTAGCCTCCCTATGACTGAAGTTATGGGGAAAGAACTAGAAATCAGAGGACAAAGGTATCTGTGGTGCGGTCCTAAAGTTTGCCTTCCTGAGTCACAGAGCAGGCCAGAGGAAGGGGGAGAGCAATCTAGAAGGGAAAACAGAAAGTAACCAGCACAGCCAGCAATGAATCAGATGATTTCTTTCATTCTATTGGGGTTGATCCCTGTTTGAGTCCATTTATTATGTGTCCTCAGAACAAGAGAATAAGAATGAGAATCTCCCTGTAGATTCCTTCATCTTCTTCCGAAGGTGAAGGAAAATGAATCATGCAACTAACAAGATATGTTGGGAAGGTTGGAGCATTGGGGTTAAAATTGTGGACACAGCCATGCATTAAATTCTGTCTCTGCTACTTATTTAGTATATGAGCTTGAGCAAGTTACTTCACCCCTCAAAACCTATTTTCTCAGCTATAAAATGTAGAGAAAAAATATCTCTAGCATGTAAAATTATAAGAAATAAATAAGATAATGCGTGTTATGTGGTTAGCATAGCACCAGGCAAACAAAGAGCCTTGGTAACAAGAATAATATTTGTTTATTCTTATTATTTTCAACAGACTAGTAGAAGTAATGGACTTTCCATTGAGCTTAATTCCAACGATCCTTTTGGAAAGACTCATTGTCAATTGTTTTCTTTTTTAAAAATCAACTGTAGTGACCCTTCTCTTATTGGGACTATCCTACTTCTATTTATCATGTGCAAAGAATCCTAACTACCTCTATCCCTCTGTCACTATCGATTCTCCATTCTCCTTTTTAATTACAAAATCCTCTGAAACTTACTTGGGCATAGCATATAGTGAAAGACTGTTCTTCTCAGTTATCCTGCATGGTCAGATATAGCTCTGTGACTAAGTCCTTGCCAGAGAGATGGGAGCAGAAGTGATGTGTATAGCAACCAGACCATACTCTTAAAAACAAGCTGATCATCCGATACTTACTCTTTTTGCCTTTTAACAAGCTAGAAAAACATATGATGAAGTTGAGCCATGTTTAACCATGGGGTGAGGACTGAGGGGGTGGTGCAACAGATAGAAGGATCACTCATGGAGCAGAGAGATCTATACCCCTCTACCACCAACAACTCAAGCTTATCTGAGAGACAAATACCCACCTTGCTTGAACCAATAACCTATAATTAATATAGATAATAGATAGAGATAGATGATAGATGATAGATAGATAGATAGAGAGATAGAAAGATAGATAGAGAGACAGAGAGAGAGAGAGAGAGAGAGAGAGAAAGACAAAGAGATAGAGATAGGATGAGGATGACATTAGAGAGATGGAGCACAAACTCTTGGGTACCACCCAAAATTTAAGGTATTTTTTTCTTAGCTACAAGATTTTGGAAAAGAAGTAAACCAGGGTGGCAATAATAACCTTGCACAGAGAGATTTTTTGTAGAAATTTTAAGATTCTTTTCCTCCATTTCTCCAGGATCTCTTCCTATCAGACTGTCTCCTGTTTGGAGAAGAAAATTGAGGAATTGAATGTGTAGGCAAGTTCAGGGAGGCTGCAAAAACTCAGGTCTCTAAACATGGAATGAGAAGAAAGCCTGGTGGCTCCTGTGTCCTCTCCCTCTGTCCTGGCCTCTGTGTCCTCCAAAGAATGCAAGCTTGGGATTTGCTCCAAGTTACAAGGCTTCCGTGATTCATCTCCTAAGGATATTAGCTGTTTCAGTGGGTAGGACAATGCCAGAAGGACTGTACTTTTTTTTTTAATTATATACACACATTTTTTATAGTTACGGAAAAGTATTTTAGAGTAATCAACAGGTAGTTTTCAGATGCAAGCTTATATAATATAAGCGGGTAATTCTGGGAGAAGGAAAGGAATAAATATACTAGTTCTAGTTGAAAATGGAATGTTGTACACTTTCTTATGTAAAGAGGAGGACCGTTCTTATAGGATGTGAGAGGAGAGGTTTTGAGCAATGAGACAGTAGCAGACTGAAAGGAGAAGCCTCTTTGCTAAGGGGAAGTTTCCTGAGCACCTACCATTAGCCACATGCTCTATAAGTATCACTCATTGAATCTTCATGCATCCCTGAATGTTGTCTTTTAAAACCTTCAGATTTAAAAATAGGGAAACTGAGACTCAAAGAGATTATAAAAGCACAGTGTTATAAGAGCACTTGTTCCAGATCATCGTACAGATAACATTTGGCAGAGTCAAGATTCAAATCTAGATCTACCTGGCTCCAAAGTCTATGCTTTTCTTCATTGAACTTCATTTTTTTCATTTATAAATACACACATACATATGAGTACATACATATTATACATACATACATACATACATAAATTGAAATAACATAAACCTCGAAGAGATAGTCTGAGAATAATGCATGATACTAACATGTTAAGCCACAGTTTAATATAGAACATAGTAAGTGCTTAATAAATAATATGTTACTACGATTACTTTTATTATTATATTCAAACACATGATAGTAACGTATTATAAATTTTGTTTAATGTTCAGTGATGGTAGGTGATAAATAACATAGATTTTAGAACTTGTAATTTCTTATACCTCATAGACTATTTCAGCACTTCGTTTATGCCATCAGGACAGGCAAACCTATGGGGTGAAGTTCTGACCTGTGTATCTCCTATTTTACTTCCTGTGAAGCAAAGAAGCAAATGGTGGAAATATAGGTCACTTGTTAAAGGATATAGGCAGATGTGTTTCACCCATCCAGAGAGTAAATATACAGTCCCCTTATTCAGAGTATGAGCTAGTACAAAAGCTATCCATGAAATGACTGTTTGTCATACCAACCATTTAATGAGAAGGCCATAGATAAATGATAATGTACTGAATAATAAAACAATGAAATAAACTACGAGAAATGAAAGCACATTAGAAGCAGTAATTCATTAGAAGGCATATTCATTGGATACATAAAAATATGGAACTCTCTATGGCAGGAGTGTCAAAACTGCGGCCTGAGGGCCAACTGCGGTCTACAATCCATTGTTAATTAACCCGCAGCAAATTCCAAAAATACATTTAGTTTACTTAAATAAAACAGGTGAGGCAATGCGTACTTTACCTCAAGTGAGTGGCCCTGGTTGTTAGTGTTTTTTACCACATATGGCCCTTGGTAAAAAACGTTGAAAGTTTGGAAACCCCTGCTCTATGGGGTAGAAGTTTCAATACATTCCTTTCACATTTATTTCTATATTAAGAAAAGAATCAGCTAATTGAGGAAAAGTATAAATGAAGTGAAGGGGATGAATTTGCTGATTCAGATTTTTTAGACAGAGTGCAGCCAAGTGATAGAAAGTATATTTGAGCTTGATGTCTGAGAGTATAGATTCTACTTGCAAAAGCCTTGTTCTAGACTTTCCTCTATCACTCCCTGGCTGTGGAACTTTGGGTAGGTTTCTTAACTTCTCAGCTTCAGTCCTTTTATTTGTAAAATGGTAGAGTAATAGCATCTACCTCATAAAGATGGGAGGATTTAGGGAGATTCTGCCCGTAAAGCATTTACCACTGTGCTTGTCACAAACTATTCAATAAATGTACACTTTTTAAAAAAGTATTACATTCCCTCCTATTTTAAAATGTAGATTTTATTATTATTCAGATATGATGAGGCCAACAGATCAAGAGACGATTGCCATTGAAAAGATAGTTGTCTATACTACAAGGCTACAGTAATCAAAACAACATGGTACTGGCATAAAAATAGATACATAGATCAATGGAACAGAATAGAGAGTCCAGACGTAAATCCATGCCTATATGCCCATCTAATCTACGACAATGGAAGCAAGAATGTACGATGGGGTAAAGACAGTCTGTTCAATAAGTGGTGTTGGGAAACCTGGACGGACACATGCAAGAAAATGAAGCTGGACCACCTCCTTACACCATATACAAAAACAAATTCAAAATGGCTTAAAGACTTAAATGTAAGATCTGAAACCATAAAATATCTAGAAGAAAATATAGGAAGAAACTTCATGGACATTACCCGGAGTAAGATTTTCACTGATATATCCCCTCGCGCGAGCAAAGTAAGAGAAAAAATAAACATGTGGGATTACATCAAACTAAAAAGTTTTTTCACAGCAAAGGAAACCATCAATAAAACAAAAAGGGATCCTACTGTATGGGAAAAGATATTTGCCAATGATATATCTGATAAGGGATTAATATCACAAATCTATAAAAAACTTACTCAACTCAACTCCAAAAAAACAAACAACCCAATTAAAAAATGGGCAGAGGACTTGGGGAGACATTTTTCTAAAAAGGACATACAGAAGGCAAGAAGACATATGAAGAAATGCTCAACCTCACTAACCATCAGAGAAATGCAAATAAAAACCACAATGAGATACCACCTCACTCCAGTCAAAATGGCTATTATCAATAAATCAACAAACAACAAATGCTGGCGCGGATGTGGAGAAAAGGGAACGCTAGTGCACTGTTGGTGGGACTGCAGATTAGTGCAGCCACTATGGAACAGTATGGAGGTATCTCAGGAATCTGAAAATGGAACTACCCTATGATCCAGTAATTCCACTCCTAGGCATCTACCCGGAGAAATCCAAAACTCCAATTCAAAAATCTGTATGCACTCCTATGTTTATTGCAGCACTTTACACAATAGCCAAGATATGGAAACAACCAAAATGCCCATCGGTAGATGACTGGATTAAGAAGCTGTGGTACATTTATACAATGGAGTATTACGCAGCCATAGAGAAGAAAGAAATCTTATCATTTGCAGCAACATGGATGGATCTAGAGAACATTTTGTTAAGCGAAATAAGTCAGAAAGAGAAAGACAAGTACCATATGATCTCACTTATATGCGGAATCTAAAGAAAAGACTATGTGAATGAACTAATCAGAGACAGTTTTGGGGACGCAGAGAAAAAACCGAGAGTGGTTAGATGGGTGTGTGGGAGGGGGTTGGGGATAAGGGGAAAGGTGAAGGGATTTGGAAGCAGCTGGTAACCACAAGATGGCCTCAGGGTTTTTTTGAAAATTAATTTGGGGAAGGTATTCTATAATGTTGTAAAGATTTTGTTGGGTATCCGATGGACATGCGTCCTATTTGGGAGACCACCTCAGGGATACTGTGGATACCTGATCATGGCATTGTACACCAAAAGCTAAACATTAATGAATGCCAACTATAATTTTATATATATAATGTGATAGTTCAGTGTGAGGTCGGAGGGATAGTGGATGGGGGGAGGGGTGTTCACAGTATGAGGGATATAAATGATGAACGTCTAAGTATTACCTTGTTTTGTACACCTGAAACTAATAAATAAATAAATTAATTTAAAAAAAATTAAAAATAAATAAAAGTAAAAAAAAAAAAAAGATAGTTGTCATACTCTGTCCTCAAGAAGAGGGGGCATGCCAGGCCATGCAGGAGCCAAATGGAAAAGTACCAGTTTGGGTCAGGAGGCAGGGGTTGGGGGAGGGAACATAGGCAAGAACCTTTATTGTGGTTTCCACAGGAAGGACAAGGAAAAGCAGGGTAAGTTGGCTTATGATTGGCTAGTTTGAATAATTTCAGTGGGCTCTAGGGTATAGGGACTGTCTCTAGTGGCCAGGTAGATACTGTGTTTCCCCCAAAATAATACCTCACCAGAAAATAAGCCCTAGCATGATTTTTCAGGATGACATCCCCAGAACAGAAGCCCTAATGCGTCTTTTGGAGCAAAAATTAATATAAGACCCGGTCTTATTTTCGGGGAAACACAGTAGTGGCCTTAAGTGTGGTAGAGAAGATGGTTGAGGGTGTGGGCTCTAGATTGGTTGATTTGCCTATCAAAGGCACAGTTTAGGGCACATCATCTCTAGGAATTAGATAATCCTGGGAGAGAACATGCCCGCCAGTGTCAGCAAGGCCCACCCAATGTCAAAGCATCTGAAAATACAGACAATAAAAGACACTTTCAATACATCTTCATGACTCTCTTCAGCCATAAATTTTAGCTGGAGCTTGAACAGTATCCAGGACACTGCCTATGTAAATAGATATACAGTGTTTCTGCTCATAAAAATTGCAATTTGCCTATTACTCTGCGAACAGTAATAACCTTCACCATGAATGTATCAAGACATGTTGTACACTTTAAATTTACACAATCACAATGTTATATAGCAATATTTCTATGAAAAACAGTTTAAAAATAATAACCACCAAATATTTCAAGTTCCCCACAGATGGTAAAAAAAAAATTTAAAGGAAAAAATAGCATATAGGTAATCCAAATTTCAACTTTCAGTAATCTATTTTAAGATATCATGAACCCCAAGTATATCATTCCTATGGATAATAGTCTCCTATTAGTATAGAATTTATGTATATATTCATTAATTAAAACATTCCTAAATTATATACAAAAAAGTGCGTATGTCATTCAATCACTCAACAAATTGTCAAAGTGCTACAGATGTAACATGATAAGAGGTTGAACTAATGTAGTGGGAATTAAGGAACAGGAATAGAAGTAAACAATATTCAGGAAGTAGAATCCAAAATACTTGGTGGCCAAGAGATTGTAACCAAGGGTGACCATCCCATTGTAAGGAAAGAGATAATTATAAGATATTCACATTTTGTTGATATGTATGTTTTGTTCATATAAAATATTAACTTATAAAATGTATAGTGTTTACTGGAGTTTGTATTATTATACAATCAGTATGTTGTTTTACCATCTTTTATAATTGCAATTTGGAGGCTACATTACAGAGCATCTTTACACACTATAAGGATGACAGTTCTCCAAAATAAATCTATACTTGTAGGATTTTTGGTTTTGCTGTATAAATTCACAAGAAAAGGAATACTTGACAACTTTTAAAGCAAACATAAAAATTGGTTACAGGCAAATCTGTTACCATGTTTCCCCAAAAATAAGACCTTGCCAGACAATCAGCTCTAATGAGTCTTTTGGAGCAAAAATTAATATAAGACCAGGTTTCATATAAGACCCGGTATGATATAATATAACATAATAGAATAGAATAGAATATCGGGTCTTATATTAATTTTTGCTCCAAAAGACGAATTAGAGCTGATTGTCCAGCGAGGTCTTATTTTTGGGAAATCATGGTATTTTACTAGAATTATAGAATACATATTCCAAATATATAGATTATTAGTCAAGATTTCTTCATTGTGCAAACCAAAAGGCTCACATATCAAAAAGCACAACTTAGAAAAACCAGGATGATTTATTCTCCAAGTAACTTTAGGTAAAAGTTAAAGATGAGTTATTAGGGTCATAAAATAGCACTGACTGTAGTAAATTTATGTCTTTGCTTTGTTCCCTGTCATTTTGTAACCAAAGCTATTTCTGCCCTGCCATAATGTGTAGTTTTAATCAGACAGTACTAGCCACAGCAGAGCAAACCACAAGTCACGGGGACAGATGACTGTAACTTTATTTATGTTAGAGATAGGTTTCTGTGACATTGCATATAAAGCAGGATTTATAAATCAAATTTCCACTTCACTTCCATAATAATTTTCCTTTTAATGATATTATTTTGACTCTAAATTTCATCTTTAAAAACATACTTGAAAAAAATATATACATTTCTAAACAGATTTCTAAAGCAACAATAGTCTGAAAAAAAAAACTAATTCCTAATCTTTATTGATTAAATGCTGCCTATGGCAAAATAGTATAATAAAAAAAATCTGAAAGCTTCAGGATGTTTATTGAGGTGTTCTCCAGTAAAACTAAAAAGCAGTAGCTAAAGCCTGGTTTATGCTGACATCAGTCCTGAACAAGTATACCATAGTTTTGCTCTAAAGAACTCCGAAGCCCTCAACTCAATGAGACCTGTCCTGAACTGGCTGAGTGGAACCTCCAATTCTTCAGAGATAAAACTATTTATGCTGCAGTTACCTTAGAGGGGAAGAACCATTAAAAATTTAAAATGTCATTCTCTAATTTACTAATTCATTGTATTGAACTAAAGTGTGGCATACATATACTTTATGTTCTTTTCAAGGCAGCAAATGTGTTGACATTTTAGTAACATTTGCGCCATATGTGGCTTTCCTCAATACCACCCAATTCAGTTGTGTGCGGAGGATTGTAGGTGTAACTCCTTACAGTGAGGATGTGGTAAACTAGTGACTCCCAGTGGCTGGTACACTATTGTGCAAATATCTATTTCCAGCAAACTCAAAAGAATGAGAAAAACAATGCATATGCTGCTTCATTCCCTCCAAACAAACAAACAAAAAAAGATTGCCACCAGAAAAATTTGTAAAGGATCATTTATGCGCATGCAAACAAAATACATGTATAAATAAATATTTTTAAAACTATTTATAATACAATGCACATTGTAAAGTATCCAAAGCATAAAAACTAACATATATACATATATATTGCTAAAATACAACCATAGCTCAATACTTCCATCTCTGGGGTTTTGTCCTAAAACACAATTCAACAGAAACAAAAAATGTATTTCTAATATAATCTATAAAACAAACAAACAAGAGCAAAATGTTTTAACAATTCAAATGTGTCACCATAATGGTATACAATAAAATCATTTTCAAGTTGAATTATAATTATATGGAAATTTGGTAAAAATGGTCCATTTCTTGTGAATGTGTATACACACACACACACACATACAGAGGGTGTCAAAAAAAATATATACACATTTTTAAAAAGGAAAAACTATCAAAATTATGTTGATGGTAACTATTTTGAGCACGTCTTCTAATTGCAGAAGTCAAACATGACTTGTATTCATCTAGTTTTAATCAGTATATATTGAATATTACAATTTTAATATAGTTTTTTATTTCTTAAAATGTGTATACATTTTTGGCACCCTCTGTATGTGCATGTACAAATATATATATATATATATATATTTGTATATATCTATTTGGAAGGCTGGAAGGCTATTGGAAAAATGAACATGATTGTAATAAAGCAGTAATACATATTTTATTAAAGACCTTATTTTCTAGAGCAGTATTAGATTCAGAGTAAAAGTGAGAGGAAAGCACAGAGATTTCTCATATACTCCGATTTACACGTGTATAGCCTCCCTCATTATCCACATCCTACCAGATTGATAATGTCTGTTACAATTATTGAACATACACTGACATATCGTTATAACCCAAAGTCCATATTTTACATGAAGTTTCACTTTTGGTGTTGTACCTTCTATGAGTTTGGGCAAATGTATCATGCACAGTAGTTGCTCTTAAAATTGTCTGTGTATTATGTATTTTTAATGTTCAAAAACTCCTTCATGGGGTAGCCAGTTAGCACAGTTGGTTAGAGCGTGGTGCTAATAACACCAAGGTAGCTGGTTCAATCCCCGCATGGGCCACGGTGAGCTGTGACCTCCTCAAAAAAAAAAACAAAAAAAAAAAACCTCCATCTTTCCAGTAAAAAAGGTTACAGAATAGAAAATAGATTGCAAATTATTTCAGAGTAACATGTGAGGAAGGATAAGCTAACAATAAACTTTTCAAAACTCAAATCTAATCAGCTCTTTTCTTCCCAACTTCTATTCACCTTCACAGCTCATCTCCTCTCGCTTCCTCAGGAAGGTCTTCCCTAGCCTCCTAGTTTGGGCAAAGCTACCTTACTGGGTATTCTCAAAGACCCCATTCCTTTCCTTCAGAACATCGCTCACTTAGTGATTGTGTACTCAGTAAGGTGATTGCTAACGTTTGTTTGTTCCACTAGATCATGAGAAAAAGACTCTGTACATAGGAAGCACTCAAAAATTGGTGGAAAGAGTTGAATAGCAGCGCATACTTTATGAGATATCTAACTTGTACCACATCTTGTCCCCACTACAACAGGAGCTGTAGCAAAGCAAGGAGTGTATATGGTCCTTGTACGTGGTCATTCATTTTGGCAATTTTCACCAAATCCACATAAGAATTTTGATAATTATAGAATTATCTAGTACTCTGTGGTAAAGTTAATAGGAATCTGTCTCTTCATTTCCTCCTGTTTATATGCTACTCATGTCATCTTGTGTAAGAGACACTGAAGGACTAAGGAGTTTGAAATTTGGGCACCCCCTTGTCCTTGTCTCCTGAAGCTGATTCTCCCATCTCTTGTGCATGACTTCAGCCCTTGACTAGTTCTCTCCATCCTTCTGATACAATCCAACTTGATCATTAATTGCTGCTTATCTATCAGAATAATGCTGCCTTTTCTGAGAACCATCTTTGGCCAATTATTCCTTACACCTTGTGAACTCCCACTGACCTACTCTTGATACAACCCTATAAAACATTTCATTGTCCTTTCCCAAATAAGAAACTCCCTCCAAGGCAGCATTGTTAAATAAAGGCTTATGCTCACAGAGCTCTGGTTGATTTTCTTCCACACTTGATTACTTATGAAAGAGAGAAGAGACAATATGTCCGTTCCACTCTTCAGAATATACACAGCACCCAGCACAACTGCTGATACCTACTTGGAACCTAATGATGTTTTTTAGTTGAAAGTAAATAACAAAAACTACAGTTTATGGTTCAGAACTTGATATTAGGTTGGTGGAAAAGTAATTGGTTTAAAAGGTTGAAAATAATTGCAAAATCCACAATTACTTTTGCACCAACCTAATGTAATAGGCATTTTCAGCTTAAGCAGAGATGCATCAAGGAATTGATAACCCAGAGTCTAGGAAAAGCAAGAAAGAGACAGATAACAAGATAAAGGGAGAATTTCTGAGATGTTACTGAGGTGAATTGCTCCAATCTGGCCAGGAGCACATTTTCAGCTGTCCCTTTAATTTCCCGTATGTTTTACCTGTGGAAGATAAAACATACTTTAGTTGGAAGAAAGGAAGGAAGGAAAGAGGGTGGCAGGGAGGGAAGGCAGGAGAGAGAGGAAAAGAAAATCCCGCTATTGATTAAAACAGCATTTACCATTTTCAAAGCTGAAATGAAGTGTAGAATGTGTGATGTTTGCTAACATGGGGAAAAGAGGGGGAAAAAGGAGCTTTCAAGGAAAACTACATTTTTATTATTCTTCTCCCCAAATTGGGATTGTAATAAAGAAATGAGAGGACATTTAAATACAGATAAACGAAAAAACTACAAAATTTTTAATATATTTATAAAAATATTTTAAATCATTTTAAGATAACCCATTTTAATTATATTTTATACTTAAGTAATTATACTGACTCGTGAACTTTATCCACCCACAATCATCTCAGTTTGATATTCTGAATGTACTGACAGTTATGAACAATGTGAAATCATTTTCTCAGCATGTTACTTGCCTGAATCAATCTACTAAGCATTATGGGCTTCTGAGACCCAAAATGAAAACAAAAACAAGGGTTTTGAGGTTACTGAGGCAATAGCATGATCCACTATGAATGTATTAAATGTAATGTAAACAAATCTGATTTTCAACTCTTTTCCACACCAAATTGGAGTTCTAAGCAGGAAAATTGTGACAAGGGAAAAGAATGAAAATTATGTATCTGAATAATAAAGTGTTGGCAATCTTCAAAGGCAAAAAATAGCAGGTAGCATAATGTATCTTATGTTATAATATGTAAAGCACAAAATCACATTAAGTTAGTCATCTGTATTCTAATTTTAAGAGTGATTTTTTGTGTGCAAAGAAATTGACATTCCAATAGAATGATTATTCCAGGCTTGACTTATAGTACTCCTCTTTTTCCTGACTATTAATTATCAATCATATTAAAGTATTTAGCTCTCTGAAGAAGGGCATTTGGTCAGTTTCCCTTTAATGGCATGCCTATGGTTGTAGTCTAGAATTTTCTTGAGAAACAGCCATATGGTTTTCTGAGTAAGATGGTAACATAAGCCCATGTGTCTAACTCTTCTATCCTTCAATATCAAATTTCCCCTGAAAAGAAGAAGTAATATAAGGGTTGGGGAAAATTTGATCTAGAGATTAAAAACTAGAACAAGGTAACATCCACATGTCAGGTGCTTAAAAGACATGTTGCAAAAGGAAAGGCAGACAGGACTGAATGTTCCATAAACTCTACCATATAAGGAGTCACATGCCTAAGAAAAATCTGGGAAGTACTTTCAAACACATTACCAACTCCTGCTCATTCAGAGGTGAGTGGTTGTCAGGAGACCTCTCTGCAGGGCATATATTCTCAATAAGGAAAATAATGTCTCCAAAGTGGTGAAATTTGATTCATAGGGGTGGGACAGAGTGAAAAAAATCTTACATATATATATATATATATATATATATATATATATATATATATATATATATATATATATATATATATATAATTACAGAAAAACATATAGTACTTAAACAGAGAGAGGGCAATAACAAAAAAAATAAAAAGATTGAAAAACACTGTTGTACAGCATCAGCTCCACAGATAAAGGACTTCTGACACAAAAAACACTGAGCAATGATGATGGCATTTATACTTGGCTAACAGTGGTCTATGCATCTATTAGCTGCTTCGTTGAATGAGGCAGCTTATTGTTGCACATACCTCACATGCAATCTCCTTCCTTATTCTCCTTAGAGTGCAAAGAAAGTGCAGTACATTTAATGAAAGAGTTGAGTGCTTTTTGTGTTTGGTTTTGGGTTTTTTGTTTCTTTTTTTTATAGGAAACATAAAAGAGAAAAGACATACAAAACATAAAATAGAATGAATACACTAAGGAACAACACAACGTTCTAGTGAAGACAATAAATGTAAATGGGTTAAATTCTCTTAAACAAAGACTCACAGCTTTTGTCAAATTGGATTTTTGTCAAAATCCAATTATGTTTGTGTTTACAAAAAAGACACATAAATCAAAATTACTAAGCAAAGAACTATAGGCAAACTAAAAAAAATATACATAAATGAAACACAGGAGATACGGAGTGGGTTGTGTGAGTAGTAATATAAGACAAGGAAAATTTCAAGCCCAAAAGCACTAATTTATCAAAAAATGATTATTAGAAAAGCAATGAGTATATCCCTAAGTATTTAAATATATGAAGCCAAATTGACAAAAAAAATAAAATATAACAGCTCACCATAAATATTTGATGAAAAAATAAATCAGAGTATTTGAATGATATAATCATGTAACTAAAACAGTGTGGGATATTTATTTATACATAATACATATTTGTAGATGTACAAATAGAGATTACTTAATGTTCCTAAAGAGCCATAAAAATCTTACAAAAATTTATTGTATATTAGACTACAAAGAAAAACAACAATAAATTACAAACAGTACGCGTGTCATAGGTCACATCATCTGAACACAATAAAATAAAATTAGAAATTAATAGTTTAATGTAAAGCCAAAAACAATTTTTCTTGGAAGTGAATAAATTCTCTAAAGAACAATTAGGTTAAAGAGAAAATAACCTTGGATTACCAACTATTTTAACTATAATAAAAATTAAAATGTTACAAGTTAAATTTACATATATATAATGAAAATAGTTTTATGAGGTAAATTCATACCCATGGTTATTTATTATTTAAGAAAAAAGAAAAATAAAAGTACCAATAATTCAAGAAATTTCACAATGAACATCAAAATTATCCTATCAAAGCAAAAGGAAAAAAATAATAAAGATTGAAACAGAAACTGATTAATTAAAAAGCAGAAAAATCTTGAACTAGTAATATAATAAGCTCAATTTGGAGTCAGTGAAGTTTTTCAAGCAACATTTTCTCTGATTATCAAATAAAAACTTTGCATCATCCTGAAAACATTTAGACCACAAATATAAAAAGATGGCAAACCTGGCACCAGCATTTCTTTTAGGAAAGAAACTATACTTAGGAGGAAAAATAAATTGATAAATACTCGCAGATAAAAGATAATACCCTAAGAGACCAAGGTACATGTGGAACTCTTAAGTGACGAGAGGAAAAGCTTATTTATTGTTCTAGAAAGAGTGGGAACCTGAGAAAGGAAGGGGAATTATATCTTCAAGAAGAAATAAAGCTATGGTACATAGTGACCTTTCTACATATAACAAACTCCTGATATGACTTGATATAATGGATTTATAGTAAAAGGCAATAGCGTTCTACACCTAGGATATTACAAGATAAAATAGAGATAGTCCACATGAGCCTAACAGCACAGAGGTAAAAGTAAATTCATGGAAATAATATGGAGGGATTGGCATTGTTATAAGCCATATAAAGTTGTAAATTTAGAATCAAATTTACCTAGTCAAGATGGCACGCACAGACTAGCAACAGTTCAAGTCTTGATTTTACCAAAATGTTCTTGCTCTTTGCTCCAAATCTGAATTACATTAAAACATTTGTGCCCTTGGCCTCAATTTTCTCAGTTTTGGAAACTTCTCTAAAAAGGTAGCCTAACAAAATAAAAATTACATTCACAAAGATGTTTACTGCAGTATTTTCTATAACAGTGAGCCTAAATTCTCAACAGCAGGGAAAAGACGAAAATAAAAATGTAGTACATGTCAAAAACATTTATAAAACCACTAAAAAATATTTTATTATGGGGACACTAAAATCCTTTTAATCTGGTTCCACAAGCAAAGCCAATCAGCTCCACGTAACAGCACAGTCTTATGAATTCCTCCACTAATTGGATCCAGAAACATCTCCAATCTCATTTCCCACAGCTCCCTATACACACTTTGATAGAAAAACACCCAGTAATGGCCACCATAACTTCCTTCCCTCCCTGTACACATATGTCACTTCACCGATCAAGAGGTGGGATCTATCCTCTCACCTTGAGCCTGGGCTTGCGACTTGTCTTGACCAATAGGAAGTGTGGGAAATGATGTTCTAGAACTTCTGAGTGGCCCCAGCAGATCCCACATGGAACAGAAAACTCCCCCACCTGTGTGCAGTCAACCCAAAAAATTATAAAAAATAGTAAACTGTTGTTTTAACTTATTAAGTTTTGGGGTGATTTGTTACAAAGAATTTGATAACTGAAACACATTTGATACTCTAGTCATACTAAACTGCTATCTCCATGAATGCGTACATTCTTTTTTTTTTCCTGCTACTGCCTTTGCCTACTTTATGAACTTCAAGTCAACTTGCAACACCCACTTAAGCATTTCATCCTCAGTGACATCTTTCGAGTATCCCAGGCAGAGTTCCTCTTGATGCCCTCTAGATGTCATAATATACTCACATAGTACATACTCATTTTCCAGTACCTTCACACTGTGAGACATACGAGTACGTAACCATGTCTGTCTTCACATTGACTGCGAGTACCTTGTAGACAGAATTGTGATGTTATTATTTTTGTATTTCTATTGCTTAAAATAGTACCTTTAAAAAATCCTACGAAGCAGATATGATTGTATCTCTTTTATAGATGTGAAAACTACTGCAAACTGCTTAGTTAATGGGCTAAAGGTCACTCAGTCAGAAAGTTAAGTTCAATGTATGGAGAGATGCATTATGAAAGAATGAATTCTATGAGCTCAAGAAGTCTTTTAGGATAACTCCATCTTTCATTGGTCTTTGTTTTTTTATTTCATTTTATTTTATTTTATTTCATTGATCTTTTTGCTCCTCTGATGTCCTATAGCATTTATAATCTGAAAAAAAAACTACAAAGCACACAATATTCCACATCTACTCTTGTCTTTTCAGTTTTACTTCAAGTTTCTGGCAAATCTACAGCTTATGTTGTTACTAAATCCTCCAAAAAAGCCCAGCACATCGCATAATAGGTTCTCATTCAATTATTAATTCATTTATCTGTTGTTTCAAAAATAGTCAACTAGTCAATGATGAGGAGATGTTCAGGAAAATGGACCAAGTCTTTTTCTACCATGTATCTATCTCTATCTACCTATCTATATTTATATCATCTATATCTATATCTATATCTGTATATATATCAGGGGTGCCAAAAAAATGGATACAAGTGGACACTCTGGTCAACGTTGCTCAAGCAGTAGTTTGCTGTAATCAGAAGTGTCTGGACACTGATGGTAACCACTTTGAGCACCTCTTGTAACTGCAGAAGTCAAACATGACTTGCCTTCATCTTTTGTTATCGGTATATATTGAGTATTACAATTTTAATAGTGTTTTCCCTTCTTAAAACATGTATACATTTTTTGACACCTTCTGTATACATAGTCAAATATATTTTCAATCCCAATTTTCTAATAATTTGTTTACTATGAATTGATACATTTTTAAATATATTATTTTGAATTTAGGGAAAAAGTAACCTTGAAAGAATATTGATTGTGAATAATCTCCCTTTATCCTGAGTTCTGCACTACCAAAGTGAGAGAGTAGACTGGACTTAGTGTCTTCAGGAAAAACTATATTGTTATTTTTGTCGTACCCTCTGCTTGAGAAATAAGTGAGATTTGGTGTCATTCTGCACCAGTGCTCTCAGTCAGAGACAAAATGGAATTGATTTATTTTTCATTCTGACTTATAAAAATCTGAAAATGTAGATCTCGCCCTTTTTATCTGAGGGACAAAACACAGAAAACAGTGTGGAGCCAGGATCCTCAGGAAGCATTCACACAGCCAAAATGGCACTTTCCAACACCAGGTCCTTCAAACCACCTCCTCACACTCTTTACTACACATTTAAACTCTCCTGACTATCTCAAGGGAAAAACAAAAAGCTGAAGCTCAGACTCAAGTAATTTCAAGCTCCAGAGCACAGCACACTCCAAAAAATGTGTGACCTCTGAGGGCTCCAATGAGAAGAACAAGGAGTAACTCTCCTGCCCTCAGTGGATGTTAAAGCCTTTGAGGCTTCTGATTTGGCAGCCACATGAAAGGGAGATAGCAAGGATGCTGGATACAATCAGCGTGGAGCTAAGCTGTAGGTCAGAGAAGGCTCATTACTTTTCCTTAGGTACTAATATTTTTAGAGACCTAAGTTGACCTCTTATTCCTTCAGAAAAACTCAATGATTCCATAGAGTTCTTTTACCCTGCTTTCATCACCTAGATCTTTCCAAGAACTGAAGTGCATCACACCTCATTAGAAAGAATCAAAGATATTTAAATGTTTGGCATAGCACTAGATTTCTGTCTAGAAATCTCTTAGGCAGAAAGAATAGGGCTACAGGGAGAGAGGGGGAGGAAGGGACATAAGCAGTAAGGGGAGACAAAGGAGAGAGGAGATGAGGTCATCCTTAAAAAAAAAGTATAGCTACCAGACCAGCCAGAACTATATTTCGGTGGCCAAGAGCAGATCTAGGATGCTATCTTGCCCCTCAAGGTGAATTTTATTATAATGGATCATAATATTTTTAGCATTGCAGTTAAGGAAAATTTCCACCCCCTACGTCATCATGACAGTTCCAACTGAGCCAAAGGTGGACAAAAATCCCTTTAGTCGACAGGACAGAGTGGTCAGTGAGGACCCACCTAATAACACCTATAACACCATCCCTAAATTTTGAATATTTCACGCCTTCATTTTTAGTGAAATAAATCCCCAAGTCTCACTGTTCTTCGGGGCAGCTGTTCTTCTCTGGGCCAGCGGGCTCTTACTTTCTTGAGAGTGTACTGCCCTTCTTTAATAAATCCACCACTTGTATGGCTCATTCGGTGAGTCTTTAAATTCTTTCCTGTGACCAAGAAGCCGTTTTCCCAATAAAGCTGTTTTCCAGCAACACATGTGACATAAAATTAAAAGCACATTCCCTCAACTTCTTATTGAAATCTTACTCATTCACAAATCACAGCTCAAATGCCACCTCCTTCTTGGAATCTTCCATCATTGCCCTGATTGAAATATGTCTCTTTTATCCTCCTACTAAATAAACTCTGTTTTACCATTAACAACACATAGCACAACTAGCTTAGAGGGATATAGTATAAGTCCATCCTTACCCCCATATCCTCACTCCATACACCTCTTAAATGTTGAGCTTGGGTGGCAAGGACTGTATATTTAAAATCTTTGAATCCCTAGAACATTGCATGGTGCTCTGTATACACAGGGTGCTTAATGTTTACTCAAAGACTCTTCCCCTTATTCTTTCTGGGCTTTTCAGGGTGACTACTTTCATCATAGCCTGAAGGCTATGCAAAGAGAAATAGCCAAACCTGCTCCATTTGATTGTAGATCACCACTCCCACTCTATATTTTAGCAATATGGGCCAAGTTCCAGAGAAATTCAAATAATATAACATTGTTGAAAAGAACTTAAACGTTTGTTTCTGTGTTTTCCCAAGGCTTTCAACTGAACTGTTTGATTTATTTCACATCTTTCAAAGAAAACCGTATGTGGCATACAATAAAGTATGTGTATCGGAGGGCATAGTTTGGCATTCAGAGAAGAGATTGAAATTTGTCCCCCTCACGCTACCTATAAGGTGCTCCCTAAAGAAAGGTCAAAGGAACGTGTAGGGTGCCAGAGAGAACAATTTGCAAACCACTAATTTTAATTCAGCCTCCTAGGTCCCTCAGGTGGGCCACATAGGTCAGAGAAGTGCTGAAATTCACAAAAAAGAATGAGCCCTGGCCCCTGGGAACTGAACCTTGTTGATTTCCTGCAAGGCTGATCTAGGACACACCCAAAGAGGCTGCCCAGGATGAGCCCTGCATGTCAGCACGCTCATTGCTAGACAGGTGGTTTGCTTGATTTTATTCATTCTATTCAGTCTTTGAATCTAATCCAGAGAATAAACACCATCAGGACCAAACATATGGTCAGGTCTTTACCTTAATTTTTGTTTTTGGAGAGAGAAGCTGTCTTGGGCTGAGCTCAACCAAATTGGGAGTCCAAGGAATGATTAAAAACAAAACAGAACAACAACACAATGTATCATAATCCTTCCTTAGCAGAAGGAAGCCTGCCACTTGGCTCAGGAGCTATTTACTTTGTGGAATCCCCACGTGAGATGTTTGCTCAGTTGTAATTATATATAATACGGTAACAAAAAAGATGTTTCTAGAAAAATAGATCTTAAGAAACTCTCAGAGAAAATACATGCACTTTCCATTTTTTCCAGTCAAACTATAAGTGAATGGTATAAACGTTTGATAAGGATTAGACCTCAAAATTGCAAGATATTTATTATGTGTGTTTTATTTTTGAACAGTCAATTTAAAATTATTTCCATTATATTTTTTCTAAAAGGAAATCTGGATTGGAAACTTTGTTTAAAATCCATACATTTAAGACATTTAACTGTAATTGAGCTCTAAATAAAGGTACATCACAAATGATACACGTTTCATTTTCATTTATTCTATTTAATATATTTTCTTATATTGTGAGAGCCCTCTGGTGGTTGAAAGGATATAAACGTCTATGCTCAGAAGAACAGAAATAGAGTTCAGTATCAACCAAAGCTTTTCTTTACTGAGATACTGATATCAAATTCTATTAGAAAGGATGCTTATTAAAATTTCTATTAATTTTCACCTATTCCTAGAATGGTAAATCAACTTACTTTTATGCATTTTCTAGGGTTGAAAAACGATCTTAAATGCTTACGTTATGTCTTTAAATCTTAATAAGAAAACACTGATAATGCACAAATAATTTTCTTTTCAATCAGGTTGAGAATAGTTAGAAATTTACATCTAAATTGAGATATAGAAAAATTGGCTCCTGGAGCCATTTATTAGGTGGTATGTTCCATGGCCTCTTTCAACTTGTGACCAAGTCATAAATAGACACAACTGATTTATACTTTATAGTGAGTGCCCCAATCCAAAGCACCAAATTTGAGACTCGGGTTTTGACGTATTATGCAAATCATTAAACAATGGACCTACCAGACACTTTACAACTATCCTGCCATACAGAGAATTACACCAGACAAAACAAAGTGGCAAAGTCTTGGGAGATGGGACAATGGATTTAAATTTGTGAAATGATAAAGCCAATATATACATTAAGGAAAGCCTGTATGGGTGAAGTTGTTCCTTGGACCTGTAATTTAGAAATACTTAATGTCTGCATGCCTCAAAAGTCCTCTCTCTTTAACGGACTCTTAAGATTTTGGAGTGAAAGTTAAAATGTACATAAACAGATTTCAAGGTACTGACTACTAATGACTTTTCATGTCATTGAATTAACTGCAGTACCCAAAATATGAGATGAAGAAACGACATTCACAGTGCTGCTGCATTTCTTCTGTGAGAATACGGTGACAGCCGAACAAATCTGCAAAGCTGAAGGCAAAGATTAGTCAGTGGACCATGGATGTCATAAAACGCTCCCAGTGATGCTACAGGATTACTAACGGAACAAGATGATGGCGTATGACTCTGGAAATTTGACTGCAATTTGGTCCTTTGATTTAGTTCCACACAGCTGTACTTTGAATGCCAAACTGTTCCACAGACAAATTCCATGGGCACATGGAATGGTAAAGTATAATTAAGTGGGTTTAGTAAAAATATGCCATCCTCCAGCATGAAAATGTCAGTGAGCACACTGATCTCAGGCGAAAAGCCAGGATTAGATGACATCCAAGTTCTGCACTTTGGGAGATTGCTGTGCCAATTGCCCCCAAGTTGTTCATGCCTCATCATACGGACACTCCCTACAACATGACATTGGTCGTCCTCCCATCAAGAGCTAGAGTTTGTTCTCTCCATCTTGAATCTGGACCTGACCACGTGACCTGCTCTCGTCAGTGAGAGAAAAACAAATGTGACACAAGCAGAGGCTTAAAATGTGCATGAGCGTCGGGGCTTGCCCTCTTCCACTGCTGAGAACTCCTTTGCCATTATTTAATCTGTTAGAGAAGCCTCGTGGAGGAAATCTGAGGAGCCCATTTCCAGATATGAGCCCTGTAACTCAGGCCATCCTAGACCACCCAGCTCTAGCCACGCCACCAGCAGACCACAAAGAGCAGCCAAACCCAGCCAACATTGCAATGTATAAAATAATCATTATAAGCCACTAAGTTTTCAGGTGGTTTGTTATATAGCAAAAGCTAACGGATACAGCTACTTCCATCATAGAGCCTGAACTTTGACTATGGTTTATTCTAGACCATGGCCACGTTTCTTTGGAGTCAGATATTTGAGACATTTGAAGAATTACTTTTTTCCTAATTTAAAGAGTGATACTCACACCATATCTTTCTTTGCAAAAAGAGCATGCCAGTCATCAAAAATCATGGGCTATATTTCACAAGAAAAAATTTGTTTCCCTATGGTCTTAATTATGGCCTAGTAACCACACATCCATTGGAAAGAGATGTTGGGACGGAGAAAAAAGGATCTTAAAACCAAGGGTATGAGGATTTATTGTGGGAAATAGTTTGTATGAAAGTTGTATGAGTATTTTAAGTGGTTTCAGACTCAATATGATCAATTGTATGGTGTAAATGTTTAAAGTAAATGTAGGCTCCGTTATCAGAGGCTTAGAGATCCTGTTCAGGGAGATAATCATCTAGAAGTTTGGCTGTAGTTTTGGGTGCTGTACTTAAAGACTAGCATATGAGCTAAGGAGAATAATTAGGATGTGGAAGTTCAGAAAACTATGAGATAAGAGTAAAAGCTAAGGAAACCATGGAGAAACTTGCCATCATTTTCGTATGTGAAATTTTAGTTATGGAGATGAGGGAAAAGTTTTAATTTGTGCTGCTATAGGTAGAAATACTAAGACCAATGGGTGAAGAAAGAAGAAGGTTTGTTCTCAATACGAGAAAGAGCTCTGTAATATTTGAAGGGGTACAACACTAAAATAGGTTAGCTTGAACAGTAGTAAAGTTGCTGTCACTGGATGTGTTCAAAGCTTCTTCATCTTCGCCGAGGGATGTGGTAGAAAGGATCCTTGCACTGAGCGAAACATTAGACGAGATGATATCTAAGGTTCCTTCCAAACCCTACAGTCTATGCTGCTGTGGGAAATTTTTGTGTATATCTATCTACATTTGTCTTACAAAACCTAATAAAGTAAGTCTTCTGCAACCTCATCGTACTAGTTGCCCCACCAGTCTGCCAACTTGGTCCTGATGTAAGAGGATATGACTGAGGATCTAAGAGTGAGGGGAGGTGCTAACAGAAGGATATAGAAATTAACAAATACACCCTTCTCCCTCTTACTTGAGCACACCTGTTAAATTTATTAGCTTTTTTCTAGTAATAAGTAGCAAATCAGATGTCATTTATTGGCATAAGGAAATGCTTTCTGAGTTAAATAAAGGTAAAAAGAAATTAAAGTTTCATACTGTAAGGTAAAAAATGATCAAGGTATAGAGTCTCTTATACATAAGTCTTCTGTTCTGCTAAAGGGAAAACAACCATATTACAATAATTTTCAAATCTCTTATGTTGTAAACTCTAATTAATATGATTTAGATAACATTGTTAATTAAAATATTAATAATTTACAAGGTATAAAATTAACAAATATAACACTATTTGAATTATTATGTTTAATATTAATGGAAAAGTACCATGCACGGAGATGGAGTGTCTCTAATATCCCACATACCAGCTCACATGAAACTGAATGGTATTTGACCTCGATACCTGCTTCATACTAAGAACACTACTGCTGTCCAGATACTCAGGTACCGTGCATTATCCTGCCCCATAGTTTGGACCACTTATCCAAGTGGTCTAATGTCTAAGTATACACTCAGAATAATACTCTACACCTTTCTGCTCTCATGACTTATTGATCCAGCACTATTCTAATTCTTTTTTCTCACCATCTCTTTCCATTTACAGACCCTAAATGTAAGCTTTCTCCAAAGCTCTTGCCTTAATAATATTAGCAAAGGGTTATTTAATGTGTACCATCTTCCAGGCACTGTGAGTTTTTATGCTTGATCTCATTTAA
Organism: Rhinolophus hipposideros; assembly: GCF_964194185.1. NCBI lineage: Eukaryota > Metazoa > Chordata > Mammalia > Chiroptera > Rhinolophidae > Rhinolophus > Rhinolophus hipposideros. The sequence goes on from NC_138047.1 coordinate 34,680,736, forward strand.
TTTTGAAAATACCCAGTCATAGGTATTTTATTATCTTCATCTTGGAGCGATTAAATAACTTGTTTAACATCCATACCAGTAAGACAAAGAACTTACTCTTGCCTCCAGATATCTGCTTCCACTTTGCTTTGCTACTTCTACTTTCTGGGAGAAGCTCACAAAATGTGAGATCCCATAGGATACAATGTAAATCTTGGCAAGTGACTACATATGAGGAAAAGAAAGATGGAGTCAAAGAAAACAGATTTTGAGTCTGAGTGACTAGGAGAATTGGCAGGGGAGGTGGCATTAATCAAAACCAGATAATTAGAATAAGAAACTAATAATGAAGAATAATTCTGTGGTATTTTTTAATGGTAAAATATCTTCAGAAACATTAAAACACGCTATAAGATAGGAGCCGTAAATAGATTTGAAGGCTGAAAAAAAGAGAAAGGTAATATGGATATGAAAAGAGGGGAGATGGCAGGACATGGCAATGGGACTTCTATTTGGGGAAATTAGAAAACATTAAGAGCATTGGTTAAGTGGCTTACAGTAGAAAACTAACAAGATATTAATGGGAATATGAGATAATGGACCTTGATATTATAGCTTTGTTGTAGACATCTTTGCCATGAATTTTTTGATTTTCTCCAATAATGACCTTGGTGTGCTGGAAGAAGAGAGGAAAAAACAGATGGGGGTGGGTTACATGGCACTGGGAACTAACAACCTTGGAAAGTCAAGAGAGCTTGTCTAGCAAGTGATAACAGATTAGATATTATTATATTCTTAAATACACAAAGGTAAGGAAACAAGAGAAACCAAAATTGTGACTACAAGTTGACAGAAATGGAAAGGGGGACAAGATAAACAATACCAATGATGAGAAAGTAAGTTAAATAGAGAGACAAATAGAAGAGACTGAAGGACAGAAAATTGCGGCCAGAACAAGACATTTCTAAGTTCAAAATCTTAAATGTGGCGTGGTTTCAAGTGATGAACTAATTCAGGATGTGAATATACTGCTTAAGAGTGGAATTGAAAGCCACTGGAGACCAGGGTTAAGGAACATTGTGGCCTTGATTTTAAACAGTTCAAGCTCTAGAGTCAGACACACCTAAACTTGAATCCTGGCCATGCCACTTGTGATCTGAAGATATTTGAACAGTTTCTTAACTTGGCTAAACCTTAGTTTTCTTCAGGTATAAAATTTGCAGTGGGAGAAATGATAATAGTACTATTCACAGTATTATTTTAAAATGTAAAAGACAATGCATTAAAAAGCTTAGCATTCAAATTAGCTTTTATTATCATTGTTGTTGTTGCTGTTAAAAACTCTCCTCAGTTACTGAGGGGAAAAGCACACACAAAAAAACAGTCATACAGGAAAGTATTGCTTAATTTAAATTCTAAGTGCCTGACTTAAGTCTTAAATTTCAAACTTCTCTTCCCTTGCACTTTTTGAAGTAGAATGAACAAGCCAGGAACAAATATTTCATGATTTTGAACAAGGAGACTTTAAGATTAAATACTCCCTGTGTCTACTACAAATAAGATGCAAGAAAATAGGGGTATATTTGAATGTTCAAGGGATTCTCCTCCCATCCAGACCTCTGATTAAATTATAGATGATTAAGGAAATGACCAAAAAGGGATGAAGATGACTTCTAAAGAAAAACAAAGAGAAGATATATATCTAAATTCATTGTTTCCATAATTAAGTGTTAAGATATCAAGACTAACTGACTGCCTACCTAATATCCATGATCCCTCTTTTCTTCTAAAAAAAAAAAAAAGATTTTTTTTTCCCCCTAACATATCAGTGTGTCCCTCTGGAAGACCACAATTCCCAGCCTACTTTGCAACTAAAAGTGAACGATAAAATGCAAATGGAAGTTGGATGGAATTTCTGAAAAAACTCTTTAAAAGGTAGCTCCTTTAGCTAGGATGCACTTCTCTTTTTTCTTTTCTTTCTCTTTCC